>NC_050535.1:22256150-22260720 GCF_002922805.2 Oryzias melastigma | reverse complement strand
TACACAGTGAAAGTGATGTTATTGGCACCAGTCATAGAGTCATTGAGCGTGAAGTAACTCCTAAAGTACGCCAAACAGTCAAGCTAAAGCAAGAAGTTAATTTTGTATGCAGAACCCAAGTGAAAGAAGTCAGTCCACTGGATGTGATAAAGGCTCTGGAAGCAGATTTCACTGAGCACACAACAGATGACAATCCAGTATCCCAGGAAGACATTCTTTTCATGTCCAAGGTAAAGAAAGGCATTAGACAGAAGGAAGATGGTCATTACGAACTCCCACTTCCATTCAAAACAGATAATCCAAATCTCCCAAATAACAAACAATATGCAGAACAAAGACTCTCTTCATTGGAACGTCGTCTCAGAAGGGATGATCGATACTACAAGGATTATGTCAAGTTTATGGCTGATATAATATCTCATGGAGATGCTGAGAAGGTTCCAGAACAAGAGCTCGACAAGGAAGTAGCATGGTACATACCACACCACGGGGTGTACCACCCCCACAAGCCAGATAAGATTCGTGTAGTCTTTGATGGTTCAGCTCGCTATAAAGACACATCCCTCAATGATCACCTCTTGACTGGACCAGATCTCACTAATGCCCTGGTCGGAGTGCTGTGTCGATTCAGGAAAGGTCCTATTGCCATAATGTGTGACGTGGAGAGAATGTTTCATCAATTCCACGTAGTCAAGGAACATCAAGACTATCTGCGATTTCTCTGGTGAGACAAAGGCAATCTGTGCTCCAAGCCATCCGTGTACAGGATGAGAGTTCACCTTTTCGGAGCAGCGTCTTCTCCAGGATGCTGCAATTTTGGACTGAAACACCTTGCAGCACAAAGCCGAGAAAAGTTCAGCAAAGAAACCATTCAGTTCATTCAAAGAGGATTTTATGTCGATGATGGACTCGTGAGTGTTACATCAACCGATGAAGCCATAAAATTGGTGAACGAATCAAGAGAACTTTGCAGAACAGGCAATCTCTGTCTACACAAGTTTGTGTCAAACAGCAAAGAAGTGCTTGCAGCAATACCAGAAGCGGAGCAAGTTCAAGCTAAGGCTCAAGATATAGCCCTTGGAGAAACGCATATTGAACGTGCACTCGGAGTACAATGGTGTATTGAAGCGGACGAGTTTCAATTCAGAGTCATAGTCAAAGAAAACCCATCAACAAGAAGAGGGGTGCTCTCGACAGTTGCTTCAGTCTACGACCCCCTTGGCTTTGTTGCACCATTTACACTGATTGGAAAACAAATACTCCAGACACTGTGCAAAGAAAAAATAAACTGGAATGACGAACTCCCCGAGTACATCCTACCTCAATGGGAGATGTGGCTTCGAGACCTGCCAAAACTGGCAGCTCTTAAAATCCCACGAAGCTACTCAAGGAGCATTGATATTGCAAGATATGAACTACACAGCTTTGCAGATGCAAGTTTGAATGGCTATGGTGCTTGTTCGTATCTCAGAGTAATAAGTAAAGAAGGGAAGATCACATGCTCACTTGTCATGGGTAAAGCAAGGGTTACCCCCATCAAACAAATGACCATTCCAAGGCTTGAACTGTCCTCAGCTGTAACATCAGTTCGCAATGCAGATGTAGTCAAAAGAGAACTTGAAATCAAAAATCTTAAAGAGTTTTATTGGACAGACTCACAAGTTGTGCTAGCTTACATCAGCTTACAACGCCAAAAGATTCCACACATTTGTAGCGAATCGCATACAGCGAATAAGACAAAGCACAAACCCCGACCAATGGCAACATGTTGTTTCTGAAAGCAACCCAGCCGATCATGCTTCAAGAGGCCTAAATGCAGCACAACTTGAAGAATCAAACTGGTTACAAGGTCCCGCTTTTCTTTGGCAACAAGATCTTCCAGTAAGAGAAGAAATGGTGGGAGAAATGCTTGAGGCAGATCCAGAGCTTCGTAAAGGTCTTACACACACCATTCAATCAAAGGAAGCAAACATATTGCTAGAACGCATAAAGAAATTTTCAGATTGGTCAAGAGCTGTAAAGGGTATAGCTCGACTTAGAAGATTTCTCAAAGAGTTCAAAGGTCTTCAACAAAGAACAAATAAAGCTTCTGATCTTGAAGAGAGGAAAGAAACTGAAGTCTTCAGTATCAAGCAGACACAAGAAGAAGCCTTTACAGAAGAAACACAGAAAATAAAAACACAAAGAGAAAGTACTGTGTCAAAGAACAACAGACTGAGACAGCTAAATGCCTTTCTTGACAATGAAAATGTTCTGAGAGTAGGTGGACGACTTTCACAATCAACGCTACACTACAAAGTCAAACACCCTGCAATCCTTCCCAAAGATTCGCACGTGTCAAGCTTACTCATTAAACACTACCATGAACGTGTACAACGCCAAGGTAGAGGCATGACTACAAATGAACTACGTGCAAATGGAATCTGGATTGTAGGATGTGGAAGTGTTGTTTCATCACACATCTATGACTGCGTGAAATGTAGAAAATACAGAAAGACTACAAATGTTCAACAGATGGCAGATTTGCCGGAAGTAAGAACAGAAACAGCCCCTCCATTTTCTTACTGTGGCGTCGACTGTTTTGGCCCCTTCATAGTGAAGGAAGGAAGAAAGGAAATTAAAAGATACAGACTATTGTTCACATGCTTATGTTCACGAGCAGTGCACATTGAAACGTTGGACGACTTAACAACAGATGCGTTCATTAACGCCCTTCGTACTCTTATTGCAATAAGAGGTCACGTCCGACAAGTAAGATGTGACCAAGGAACAAACTTTATGGGTGCTACAAGAGAGTTTTTGCAGTTAATGAAAGACATGGATCAAGAACGCCAAAGGGCTATCGGTTGCGAATTTGTGTTGAATGTCCCAGCAGCCAGCCACATGGGAGGTGTATGGGAACGCCAAATTCGAACAGTACGAAGCATCCTACTAGCTATGCTAGACAAATGTTCAAACCGACTGGATGTTACAAGCTTGAGAACGTTTCTTGATGAAACGATGGCAATCATCAATAGCAGACCATTATCTGTTGAACATCTAAATGATCCCACTGGTCCAGAACCGCTTACACCCAATCATATTTTAACTATGAAGTCTTCAGTTATTCTCCCTCCTCCTGGTCAGTTCTCTAGGGAAGATTTGTACTTGAACAAAAGATGGAAAAGAGTCCAGTTTCTTGCAAATGAGTTCTGGCAGAGATGGAAACGAGAATATCTGTTGAATCTCCAACAACGACAAAAATGGCAGAAAGCCTCCCGTAACCTGCAAGTAAACGACATTGTGATTCTAAAGGATGACAATGCACCAAGATGTAAATGGAAACTTGCTCGTGTAATGAAGACATTTCAGAGCTCAGATGGAAAGGTTCGAAAAGTGAACCTGAAGACAAGTGAAACTACTTTTGACAAAGGAAAGACACAGACAAGACTAATAAACATTGAAAGACCAATACATAAGGTTGTGACCTAAATCGAAACTGATTAAGTTTGTACATAGTCAAGACACTTTAGAAAATCACATTGAAAGTTTAGTGATTTGGTGGGAGTGTAAGTGTCACCAATAGGTTATGAAGTTAAAGTTGGTTTGTTTCCTTGTTTAGATGGAGAAATGCCTTTGGTGTAGGATTGCTGTTATTAAAATGTGTAAATATATTTCATTTTGTTTCATGCTGTATAATATGAAGTCACAGTGCATTATCATATGTGAGTTGTGGATTATAATAACGCGAGAGTTCTTGAGAACTCACGGGATTTGGACACCAGCTTCACGTGGCTCACACATCCTACAAGACTCCAGAGCGAGAGCCACGCGGAAAACAGCTTGTAAAACGAGCTAACCAGCTATGAAGAGCTGAAGCAGAAAAACTGTTAACTCAACGAAGACCTCCAAAGTGACAGGCAGCCACAAGGTAGTTGGCATTTAGCATTTGTTGTTACGGATTGAAATGTAAGTGCTGACTGTTGTATGTTACCTTGTTCTGTAGTTTTCACGGCGTTTCATGAAGATAAAGAATAAATTCCGCCCGTACTCGAGAGACCGTGTGCAGTGTTGTCATTGAGGAGCTACAGTGAAAGCTCGACCAGCCCAGCGCCGGCGAGAAGCTCGAGACAGCACGGCAGCTGCAGTGGGTCGCGGTACCAAGATGCACCACAAGGCGGCGCCATTACACCACCTCACCGCTCCCCAGCAGCAGTGTTTCGCTGACCACGGCCATTTTGACGAAGTAAAGTAGAATATAAGAAAGGAACTGTGCTCTATGGAAATAAGGGTGGTTTAAAACAAGTTAAACTTCACTAACATGTGTTCAAATCAAATTCTGTCTGAAGTTAAAATAGTATTCAAAGTTCATTGTAGGAATATAAGTTAAGGTAGCCTAAAGAAAACTGCACAAGATCGCGTCAAGTTTGTAAAAACAGAGAAACTTTGCTTTGGATGTTTAATGATAGGACATCACTCCAAGAAGTGCGAGAAAAGAAGCACATGTGACAAGTGTCACAGGAAACATCCAACATGCTTGCACAATGACAAGTTCACAGAACGTAAAAGAACAGTTTCTGTGAAAACTGAA
>NC_050535.1:22253277-22256050 GCF_002922805.2 Oryzias melastigma | reverse complement strand
TCAGAGCCAGCTTTTGGGCTTTCAAAATAACCAAACAATCTTGCAAAAGTATTGCAAAATGAATTTGGCATGTTTCCTTAGTTCATTTTTTTCCCCAGACTGAGGCAGTAGATGGTATGTACTGAACTTAGACTAGAACTTTTTTATTGTTGGAGTTTGTTAAATTTTTGTTGTGTTATTTTGTCATGTTTAGTTAAGGTCAAATTAGTTAAATTTAAAGTGCAAAAGATACTTGTGTCCTTAAAACTGACTTGGTAATTTTAGTTAATTTGAAAAGTTTTTGTTTTTAATTTACTTGAGTTTGGTTTAGTCTATTAGTGTTTAAGGGAAAACTTCCCTCTTTGAAAAGGTTTTCCTGGTTGAGGGTCATGTTCTCCGTAAATACATGTTTAAAAAGAAAAACGACAATATTAGTCAACAGAATTCTGGCCATTTTGGAACATACTTTGTTGTTTTCAAGAACACAGCTTTTCTCACAAACCGAAATATTGAGACCTAGCTCCAGTAGGACACTCTGCATGACCAAAACCTTACACTTAGTGTCAGAAGTGGGATCGAGAAGCTATTGTGGCTTGAAGAGGGTGACACTGAACTGAAATATACATAAAGCTCAGTCCAAAAGTTCAAGAGGTGAGCCTGAAAGTTTGGAAGTGGGGACTGTTGATGATGCTGGTGTGGGTGCAACTCCAAGTGAGGAAACCAAGGACCCTGTCAACATGTGTGGCAATGCTATGATGCAGATTTGTCTTCAGTTCCAGTGTGACCTGGGGGAAAACTTAGAAAAGGACACTATCAAACAGAATAAAAGATGGTGACAGTTCCAAATTCAAGTTAACATAAGAGATGAAATGGAGAAGTGGAGAGAATGGTCTTCCTAGCCCACACAACCAGATCCAGATGAGCGGAGAGGTCTGGCTGGTACATACTGGGTCAGGAGGTCAGTCATGTATTTTGGTGCAAAACCATTCAAAGCTTTATAAACCAGAACCAGCATAAATTTAAATTCTTTCCTCTGCCAGACAGGCAGTCAGTGTAAAGACCTCAGAACTGGACTGATGTGGTCTACTTTCTTGGTCCTTGTGAGAACCCGAGCAGCAGAGTTCAGAATAAGCTGCAGTTTACTGTTTGACCTTTTTTTTTAGTAGTTCTGTAAAAAACAGTGTAACGCTGTTACAAGTTGACTAAAACTGAACCCATGAACTAGTTTTTCCAAGTCCTGCTTAGACATCAGATCTTTATTCCTTAAAATATGTTTGAGATGATAGTGGGCTGATTTTGTGACTACCTTCATGCGTTTATCAAAATTTAGGTTTGTGTCCATCACTACACCCGATTTTCTGGCCTGGTTGGTAGTTTTTAGATGAATAGGTTAATGCTCTGTAGCGACGTTCAACCTTTTTTCTTCAGCCCCAAAGACAGTTGCCTTAGTTTTGTCTTGGATAAATTGAAGGAAGTTGTGGCACATCCAGTCATTAATGTCCTCATTGAAAGGAACCTTCTCAGAGCCTTGGTCTCAATGATATATATATATATATATATATATATATATATATATATAGATGGTATGATGTATACTTGTACAACTCTTTTCCACCTTCCTTGAAGGCTCAAGGTGCTTCACAGTCACAGACTCATTCACCTATTCACACACTGTTGGTGGCTCCGCTGCCGAACACTGGCAACAACCTTCCACCAGAGGCATTTTGGCGTTCAGTGTCTTGCCCAAGGTCACTTTGACGAATGGACTGGCAAGGCAGGAATCGAGCCTTAAATCTTTCAATCAGGAGTTGACCAACCTACCGCTGCTCCACGGCCGTCTCTATACACATATATATATATATATATATATGCATATGTGTTTGTATATGGGTGGATGTGTGTGTGGGGGTGGGTGGGTGTTTGTGATTGGAGGAGGGGGGCTTACACACAGCAGCGCAAGAGCAAAGAAGGGACAGAGACAGAGAGACAACATAAACACAAAACGTAAAGAAGATGAGATCATTGGTAAAGAATGGAAAACTGGAACCTTTTGACTTTTACTGATAGTATGAAGGAAGAGAATCTGCAGGAAATCCTTCTCTAGAACTCCACTACCAACCTGCAGAATCTTCTCTAACACAAAGCAGATCATTACTGATCAGATCATTAGATTTCATCCTCAAAGCTGAGACTCTTTTGTCTTTCTTAACGTTATTGTGAATAAAAGTCTTTATTTATTGGTTTTGCACATTTTAATTTGTATGGATTGTGGTTGCAGAGAAAAAAAAGCTTAAAATGTGTAGAGTTAAAAACGGAAGTTAAAAACTAGTCCTTTTTCATTTATTTTGTACATTTTATCTGTAAGGGATAAATAACAGCATATAAATAATATACACATTATGCAAATTAAAACATGTTTACATTAGCTATGGATATTGTGCATAATCCTACATAGTAGTTGATAGTTAAATATAGCAAAAACAACCTAAAAATCCATTTGGTTGCAGAAAGAGCTGCTGTTTACAGTGAACCAAAGAACTGAATCTCTGACAAAAGCCAGAATTCATCACTACTGTGGAGGGAAACAAGGAAAGACTTGTTTTTGTTTTGTCTGAACGTTTTGGAGGTAATCTAAAAAACAAAAAGAAAGAAAAATTAATAAAACAGATTATTTAGAAGTTTTTTCTTTAATATTCTTTAATGACAATAAAGGTACATATATTTTGAAGAAATATTTGTTTAACTTGAGCAAATTAACTAATGATACCGATGATATTTGCAGCAGAAGGTTGTG
>NC_050535.1:22248765-22253198 GCF_002922805.2 Oryzias melastigma | reverse complement strand
ACTGAGAAACACTGTTCTATGGCATGTAGGGGATATACATTTAAACTATTCTTTTAAAATTGTTTGCAACGTTTTGATAGTTTGACCACATTTTCACATTTACAAACAACCTCTAGTAAATAGATTCAGAAAAGTTGTACAAATTTGTGGTAACATGACTTGATGTGATAATAAAATCCTTCAGTGTGTAATTACAACAATCCTCCACTAGAGTGTGCTAACAGGTAAAATTTGAGTCAACAGTCTCCGAAGAACCTCATGGGCAGATACTAGGGGTGCGTATTGACAAGAGTCTGGGAATACAGTACATATTACGATACACGTATTATTATACATACCATGTATACACGATACACATATCATGATACACATGTCATGATATGATATATATCCCCAGACATACAAGACACAATATTTCACAATTTGTTTAAGAGTGTGACTTAAAAGAAACTTTGTATGAATATAAATATACCTTTCACATGAACAAAATGGTAAAATATTTTTCATTTGTTGGCGGCCGTGGTGCAGCGGTACGGTTGTTGTCTCCTGAGTGGAAGATTGCCATTTTAATTCCCAATTTGTCTGCCCATGTATCAAAGTGGCCTTGGGCAAGGCACTGAACCCCACATTGCCTCTGGTGGAAGGTTGGCACCGGTGTTTGGCAGCAGAGCCACCACCAGTGTGTGAATGAGTCTGTGACTGTAAAGTGCTTTGGACCTTCAAGGAGGGTAGAAAAGCACTATACAAGTGTACGCCATCTATTTAATTATCAGTTCAAAGAGCATTGCAATTGGATCTCATAGACAAGTTGCATTTACCCAAGCAAATTTATTGTGCTTTTCTTTTAGTAATTTAAGAAAAAAATGTTTTTCTGCTTTGGTACTCTTTCCCAAGTTAAAACTACATTGTATATGTCTCATTGTGCTTTGTAACAACAAAAATGTCAAGGCTGAATAAACATCTCACAAATTTGTTCTCACAAGATCTTGTTGTTTTGGTGTAGAGCTGCTTAAAGAGGCTCAGTATGTTGTGCTGCCTACAAGCAGTCAGGACATTGGCAGGGTTTTGAATCAATGCATAAAATTTTGTGATATTTTTGTGTACAATTTTTTTTCTTACACGGCTGTGAATACGCGCTCTCTGTGGGCAAAACATTGCAAACCAGGATGGAGTACACAGGTGGGCAGCACATAATATCAAAATCATAGGCCACTCGATGGCTAAGTAGAGTGGAGGAAAAAGTATTTAATTCCCTACTAACTTATATTTGCCCACTTAAAATTGGTTAGACTGAGGGTGTAAAGATAAAACCTCCAAGCATTTGGAGTTTGCAAAAAGAGATTGAACGGCTAAAGTTGTAGCTAATTAGCAGTACAAGAAAAAATAAAAAAGTTGTTTTCATGTTATACCTCATCCTGTTTGGATGAACATGGAGCTGATAATTTAGCAATGGTGTTTCTAGAAAATAAATGAATTTCCCATACCACACAGTACACTAGTGTCTACTGCCTCAGACTGTGAAAAATAAAAGACTAATAAAATAACGAAACACACTGAATTAATTTTGCAATGCTTTATTGAGCCACCGAAAAGAACACAGTTGTAGAACAGCAAAAGATTAAATTCATGAATCAACCCTATTACACCAATAGATTAAAATGTCTTGGTTATGTCTGAAAGTAAAGCAGAAAGGACAGGATATGAACTGCATCAAGGCTTCAACCTCAGCAAATATCAAGCTAATGTTATTTCATCATCAGAAAGCCCCAGAGTTTTCTCTAAACAACTTTCTTCTCACAAATCCAGTAGTTCTTGGTTGCCTGTGGTTCATCATTCCAGCTGTTGGGACTGTTAAAGAGTCGTATTTCCACACGATCTTCCTGGTTCCTGAGATTGTTTGGTTCTTTTGGAGCCCAAAAGCTGACACTGGAAATACAATCACAAACAACATGTGACTCTTTTAACCTCACGTTTCTAGTAATAAATGTAATTATTTCATACAATTGAAGTGCATTTACCTAGATGACAGGACACTTCCATTCACCCATATCCAGCTTGACCCTTGTCTGAACAGCCCAATCCAGAACCTCCGTCCAAATCCTCTCGCAAAATTCTGTTTAGCAATTGTAGAGATGGGACACAGAGAATCAGAGTTGTCTCAGTTTGAGTGTTTCAGTATGAACTTTAGTTTGATCACATTTTCCATCATTCATTACAGGAAAACCTTTTGTTTACAAGTATTACCATATAAATAAGAAGGAAACGGTTATCAGAGTTCTAACTGATTTCTTAGTGAACTCACGTTTTCAGCAGCGTCATTGATGACCACCAGGTCTGCTCCCTTTGACAGACAGTAATTTCTACTGTCCTGCCAGTTTGCAGTGCTTGTGGAGATAAAATAAAGACTTCCACGGAAATATTGCCATCCATCATTTTGATACTTAGCTGTTGAAGGAAAGTTTTCTTGTTAAAAAAACTAATCTCAAATTATGACAAACCAGAACAAAAAGTTAAACACCAAACATGAAAGTAACAACAGTAAAACTCAGATTTATCAGCTATTGATGCACATCTCTGTAGTCCTTAAGACCCATCAATCAGCCTCAGATCATAAGGTCCTTCACAGTTTTTCCACTTTCGTCTTTATTCTAATAAGACAGGTGTTCAAAAATTCACCTTTTCACAGGTTTTATTTTAACCTGAACAACCAACGTGATAAAAGAACCATACTAAGACATGCGAAAACATTACAGTTGTGATTATTGTATCTCATTGGAAATATTGGTTCTACAATAGCTAGGAAATGATTATTGAACTAATGAGAGGAAAGTTTCCAGTGTTGGATCAGATGTTTTCATTGTTCTGTTCATAATAGTGTTCACACAGAAATCTTCTGACCCAAAACAAAATGAGAAATGTCAGCGCTCTCACTTGCTAAACCAGGAACTTTTTAAGACTGCCTTTCCCCTTTACATTTTAAAAACGCATTTTCAACAACATATTTTCAGACGAAGCGATTTAGAAATTGGCATAACCTAAACAATTTAATGAATTTTTCTATGTTTTTATTTACTGATTTTGAGACATGATATACTTCTAATCATCAATTTGACTATTAACTTTCAACTTAATGCTACTCAATAAAATAAAAAAGATAATGCTATTAGTTTAAATGTTTTCTGTGATTTTTGTTCCAATAACTACAAAAGCGAAGTACAACGAACTGATTAACCTCATCTGCTCACTGAAACAAGAAGATGACCAGCAGTTTTAGCAGTGAAATGCCACCGTGGGTCCATGGCTCTGTCTAAATCCCTAACTACTAATAAACTATATAGTGCAGGACTATCTGGTGTCTTGGATTTTGAAAGCAATTCAGACACCATGCTCACTTCTTTTCTTTTTTAAACGCTACATATGACATCACCGATTTCACAAAGTTAAAATTGAATCAATAAAACATTTTAAGTCTATTTGTGGCGGAAAATATGGAGGGTTTATTAAATTTTTGGGGTTTTTTTTGTTTTGCAAAAATGTGTTAGACTGCAATGCACTCTGGTCTATTTTTGCTTATTTAAAAAGCAAAGCTAAGTGGGAGTTAAACATTTAAGATGTTTTTTTCAACAACTAATACTTACCAAAGACATTCATCTGACCCTGTAATGTGTCTCTCTGTTTAGACAAAGAAGTTAACTGAGAACCTGTGGAGTAAAAAAAAATGTTTTTCATGACGATTAAATAATTTCTTAATTTATTAGTCAAACTTTGAAGACAACAAAGAGTAAATAAAGACTAAAATAAAAAAAGTTATATGGGAATCTACTGAGGGTGAGTAAAATTCCCAAAGAAATAAAAAATAAATACATATTTATTAGCAATATGCAGCAATGGTTAGTGTTCAAAGGTCTTTAGAGATTTTTTTTCCTGACAGATTAATCTGTGCACATCATGAAAGTAAAATATTTTCTTTTCTAAGAGTCTCATGTTGGCTTAAAAACTTTAGAAGTGTTTTTCTTTATTGGATTTTAAGCTGAAACATAACCTTTTAAGCAAAAACAACCACAATTGTGTGTTTTTGTTGTTTGTGTTCACCTTAATTTATGTAATTTAAGGATTTTTTCATTTTCCTGGTTTTTTAAGTAACCCCTAGTGAAACTTCACATAATCTAAATTATGTTCTTTCATTTTGACTGCTTTTGCCAAAATCTATGAATAACTAACACAACATTGGATCCTGACTTACGGAGGACATTCACTTGCTGCTGTAATGAGGTTCTCTGTGCAGTCTCAGATTTCTGTTGTGAATCTGTAGGAAAAGAACAAAAACATTTTGTTCAAAAAAAATATTTTTTTAATCTGAAAGAAGAGTTTTGAAGTACGATAAAGGGTACACAAAGACTCGTACATAACTGGATAACTGGTAATAAAAGACA
>NC_050535.1:22237476-22248726 GCF_002922805.2 Oryzias melastigma | reverse complement strand
TTGGCTGCAACAGTTAATCCACATAACATTTCTTTTTAAATCTTTTTACTAACTCGGTAAAATAAAATAAATTTAATAAATAATTTTTGTTTGAACAAAAAGTAATGCAAATGAAAACTTTTCCAAATTGTGATTTTTTTTTTCTTCAGCTTTGCTCTTAAGACTGTTCAAATTTTCTCATTGATGAATACTATCAAAATCAATAACGTGTGGACTAAAATAAAAAGATAGTCTACATTTCATACTTACTGCATGTTGCCAGCCCTCTGCTCAGAAGACTCTTTTGGGCATTACAAGCTTGGATCAAAGACTGATCTGAAAGAAAAAGTAGTAAGTTCTTATTTAATTTCTTGAAGAAAACAGATCTTCTCCCATATTCCAGAGTTTGAACAAAACTAAATGATATTGATTAGTTATACTTACTGCAGGAACATGAGATCCCCTTTTCTTGAAGTACAAGTTTTTTGTGGCTGACATTCAGATCTGAAAAAAAGAAAAAAAATGCAATAATGATGTGTTGATTTTCTTTTCCTCCTTCCTTCAGCTATAGGAATAAAGAAGAAACCAGATTTGGTTCCTGCTTGAGCTGCATTAAGGTTTTCTGCTCTTTCAATTTATTTAGAAAAATTGGATTTGAAAAAAAAAATATCACTGTGCAAGAAAGTTGACATAAATAAATAATTAAAATGAGATATATAAACAACTGGATAAAATGAATGATAAAAATATAAAAAAAAGCAGTTTGCTTTGATTTCAAGACACGTTAGTAACTAAGCACATTTAAAACTAAACTAATTGTGATATTATAACGATCCAGTGTTCAGTGACTTAATAAAAAAATGATAATGATCACATAGAAAACAATAGAAAAACAAATTAAAATAAATTCTATTTAATTATAACTTTTCCTACTTACCGGCGATTGCTTTGCTCATCGCAGCAATTATTGCTGGCAGAGAAATTTGCTCTGCTGCTGAAAAAAATAGAAGCATGAATGAGTTTTAAGGAAATTCATTCTTCATCTAAACCACAGCTAACGTCACAGTTTGAAAAGATTAGTTTCTTGAACGTTATTTTTATACTAAAGCTCAGAAAGCATTAAAACAATATTTAAAAGTATTTCTTGCACAGAATTGACCTTTTTAAATATTTGCAGATCAGGAGTTTTATAAAAAGCATATTCCTGTCCTATCCTGGTTGGCCCCCAGACTCTGTCTTGGATAAACTGTTGATCCATTTAAAAAAGGCCTGATAACAAGAATCCACAACGTGCTGTCACACCTGGACTGTAACACTACATTAGAACATTTTAAGGATGCCTGGCAGAAGGACTTGGAACTGGGAATCACAGATAATCAATGGACAAAAGCTCAAGAAAATGTACACTCTTCATTTGTATGCATTCCACATCGACTCTTACAGTTTAAGGTTTTACACAGATTACATTTATCCAAGTTGAAATTGTCACGAATGTTCCCTCAGTGTTTTCTTCCTGTGCGGCATTAGCGCATATGTTTGGAACTGTCCTTGTATTGGGAAATATTGTTTTACAAAGATCTTTTCCATATTTTATGAAGTATTTTTAAAAAGCCACTTAACCCATATCCACTTACTGCTTTGTCTGGAGTAGCACCAAATGATAGAGACCTATCAAACTTCCAAAACACAGTTATGTGGTTTGTAATGCTTTTGGTTCGACGATTAACTTTGCTAAACTGGAAACAAAAAGGCCCCCCCACCCTTTCAGTACTGATGCAAGACATTATGAAACATCTCCAACTGGAAAAAAAATCCAATTCACCCTTAAAGGAAAACAAGAAGAGTTTTATAGAACCCGGCAACCTTTCATAGAACTTTTTGAGATTACTTAGCTTCAAGTGACTGTTAAATGTGAGGTCCTCTATTTAATGTTTATTATATATATATGTTTATATTTTTTTAATTGGTTTGTTTAGTCTTGTTTTACATTCAGGAAAAAAAAAATCTGTTTTCTACTTTTATCATCTTTGTTTTAAAATCTGAATAAAGAGAATGAAAAAAAATATTGCTTTATAAGTTATATTTTTTCAAATTCCAACATTAAGTATAAAGTCATACGCTTTGTGTTAACGTTCTTCATAGAGACAGTTTGATTCTTGAGAATAGTCCTTTGGTTTTTGCATTTGCTGGTTTGTTAATCGTAGCTAGTTGTGTAGAATCATCAACTTCATTCATGATGTGTTGATTTAGTGAGGATTTAGACCAAAATGAATTCAGTTACACTTACATTTAGATGATGCAACTATTGTCAAACTCTCTCCCGTCCCAAAGACTGAAAAACAAAAAGAACATGTTAGTGAACTTTGACCAAAAGAAAGTCAATCTAGAATCTAGAATCTAATAAACATACAACTGAACATCTTTAGAGTAAAGCTCTACTGGAAACAGAATCCAACCCAATTACAGATTTCAATTGTACGTGTTTAGAAAAGTAAAAAAAAAGGCTGCTCAACTGCAACAGTTAATTAACCAATAGTTGAATCATTTTCTTCTGCTCAGGAGAACAAATGACTCCTTGAACAGCTGTGTGGTACCTGAGATCAGGGAGAAGCAGACGAGGATCATCCATCGTGGTGAGGTCATGCTCCCAGATGTTCACTTGCTGCTACAAAGCAGCAAACACCAAGAAGAAGTGCAGAAGGAGCTCATCATGGGGCCTTATATATGCAAAACCTGAACATACAGTCTGGCATCATCAACATATGAATACACGTGTCTAACCTCTTTGTTTGGCTTTGGCTGACTGTACCCGGATCCTAAAATGAAGCAAATAAATAGGAGTAAGTTAAAATGACCTCAAGTCATGAAAGTCAGTTCACATTACAGTACATCCTGATGATCATATTACGGTTTTAGAGAGAAAAATACACAACCTGTGTACACAAAACAAAAAATACTCTCAACAATTCTTAGAGAAAAATCCACAAAGAAGCACAAGAATGATTAAGCACTAGTTATGACTGAGTTATAAAAAAACAGAGTTTAGACCAGTGAGGAAATAAAGACTGTATTGAAGACACTCATTCGTCACTTTATCACAAAACCCTACTGCAGAACCAGGTTGACACTCTCAGATCTGCCTTGAATCTCTGTACTACGGAAAGTGGATTTAAAAAGAAATAAAATAATCTAACAGCTGTTATCAAACCACAGAGTTAAATGTATCACTGCAGCACTGAGAGAACAAGAAGCAAACACACTCAAAATTTAATCTGTCACCTGCACAGGTGAGTACTTTGTGAGATCCATTCACAATGAGTGTCAGCCTGTTTGAAAAGGTAGTCTTCCACGTGGTCTAGCTTGCTAGGTTTAAGGGGATGCCATGTTTCTACAAAAACAAACAATTTACTGCAGTCTTGCATGTGTAGAAATGTGTACAAATTTAACAGCACAATGCAGAAGAACTTTTGAAACTGTTCATTTCTTTGAAGTTTGTTTAAATGTCATCAGCAACAGGATACTTGGCTGCCCATTTTTAAGTCTCACTATTAATTACTTTTTACTATTTTTTTGGCCAAATGTTTTTTAAAATTTTCCTTCCTAGCACAAACAATGCAAATTGGAGCTCTTTCCTCTGAGTCTGGCTCTAATCACACAAAGTTACTCATATCTACTGTTTTCCTGTAACTTGGAGAGGAAAGAAAATAATTAAAATAACCCGAAACAGAGTCCTAACAGTCGTAGAAAAACTTAGTATTTCAAAACCAACAAAGCTTCCAACACTCCATCCATCCAGGCATGAGAAGTTCCTCAATCTCCTTTTTGATTTTAACTTTGGTCAGTTTTATTTTCTATCTTGGTTGACATTTTGCTTTGGGGATTTTTGTCTTCAATCTCTGACAACACTGCTCCAAATCCAAGCAGGAGATCTTTTTCTCTTTTTGTACACCATACATTTCTACCTTCAAGTTTTGGAGCTTCTCCATTAACTTCTGAAATTAGTTTTCTTTTGCTTACTGGTCAAATCAATGTGTCCCTCCACTGTTATTACAAGTCTTTACAACCAGAGCAGGAAGTGTAGCTTTTAATTACTTTAATTTTTGAGAAACCAAAATATGTATTTTATAAAAACCTGCAATGTAATTCTGTTTTGATTTTTAAACAAGCTTTTTACAGCTTTGAATAAGTAAACTTTATATAAATCTTAAACTTAACTAAAAGTTTAATAGGTCATTTCTATTTTTTAATTCAGTCTTCTTTTTTTAACTGTGAGTTACCAACTCATGATTTCCTAGAAGTCAGGAGATGTAACAGAAGACTCAACAAACACACACGTGTTCTTCTTTCTAGTACAAACAAAGATTTATCAACAAATTGGAACAAACTGAATCTTTTAAATTTTTATTGACTTTACGTGTCTACTCTTCATTATGACTTGTAGCTCACATGTCTGAGCAAACATTCAGAGAATTTCCTCCCGAGCTTGAAACCCAGTCACCAGGAAATATTTTTTACAATCAGTTAGGAATACCATAATTTAGGTCAGTGCTTTTCCTATTTGGTCTGAATTTTAATTAAATGCGTAAAAGTTCCCTTTGGTATTACTAATTATGAATGTGAAGAAACACTATTTTCATTTGTTAAATTGTATTACCTCAAAAATTGAAATATTAAAAGTTGCTCAGATAACAGGCATGGACTATTTCAATAACTGGCATTTACACTATTTGCTGCAATGAAAGCATGACAGCCACATTTTGATGACTGAGCCTCGTAAAGTCTTATGCCTGGATCACACTGGACGTGGAAGCATCGCATAGCGGTGCAGAATGGAGGCTACTTCCATTTGGCGCCCTTGTTAACCCATGGTCTGGTTTACATCAAAAACAGAGCACGGTGGTTCTCCGCGGAAAGCTCGGGCCAGGCAGCGGATCGTTTCGCGAGCATCAAAATACAGGAAAAAATATGGCTTATTTTAAAAAAATAGCAATTTTTTCACAATAAAAAAACAATAATGACAAATGTGATCATGTTTTTGTATCTAAACAGACTGTAGAGAAGAAAATAGACATACAATACATAAACACACAGCAATTCATTCATCCATCTTCATTACCGCTTTTCTTCCCTTTCAAGGTCAATGTAGTGGGCCGTCTCCAGAGCGGGGCACAGGGCTGAGTTTTGGGTGTAAAAAAACAAGAGAGGCAGGGAGCAGTTTTTTCCAGAAATATGGGGTAATATTATTGGGTAATTAACTTACCCATAATGGTAAAAATAAACCAAAAAAAGCTTTAGCAGAAGCGCCTGTCAACCGTTGCAGAAAAATACGCGTCTAGTGTGAATTGCGGGAGAGAGTGGACACCCAACGCACTTTGCTCCGTGTCACATCCGCGTCCAGTGAGAACCAGGCGTTATGCTCCTGACAAGCCTCGTAATGTTGTACTGAGACAATCTCTTCCACAAGTCCTAAATGCAGCTCTGCCAAGTCACTTTGGGCCTCTGCTTCAGTTGGTCATTGTGACGAAGAGGCAGAGGCGAGTGAATCCATGTGCAATCAAGGATTTAATTCAGAAACAGGATCAGACAAGGCATGCTCAAAAAACAGGCTTGGGTCAAACACAGGGACGGTCAGAAGAGTCAAGGGGGCAGGCAAAGGTCAGGACACAGAGAAACAGGCCAGGAGAGAACGCTTAGACAGAATGCAGAAAAATCAAGACTTCACAGTGAGTTCAAGAGAGCGGCATAACTAAATACAGGTGGGCTGATGAGCAAATGGGAAACAGCTGATGATAAATGTCCAGGTGAAGACAGGTGGATGAGGTTACAACTCTGGTGAGCGCTCCCTCTGGTGGTTGGAGAGAGAAGAAGCAGGTTGGACCATGACAGTCGTAGACCTGGTTTTATGGGGTTCAGGTCAGAGGTCATTGCTGGCCATACCAGATGAGACTTCCAATTTCCTGAAGTCCAGCTGTGATGGTTTTGGCACCATGTGGTGGAGTATTTTCATCTATGAACGGAAAGTTGGAGGTGTTTTGGTGGAATTGGAGAATGATGATAGGTCCCATAATGTCTCTGTGCTGCAGTGACTGGACCATCTGCAATAACCAAATCAGATTTAGCACTACAGCCTAACAAGACTGTTTCAACTCCTCCAACAAAGCCTTTGAAAAAAATACAATTTAAAGAAATGTTCAACTTAACTAAATATTACATAAAATTGTCTATTTTTATCAACTCATTTTCTCAAACTGTTTGAGTTCCTAATCTTCTAATTTCCTAGAAGTCAGGGGATGTAACAGAAGACTTAACAAACAAACGCGGGTTCTTCTTTCAAACCTAAGCAAATATTTATCAACAAATTAGAATAAACTGAACCATCCAAGTTATTTAATTTATATGGTGTTTCTCTAATTTACTTTTGTTAATTGTACTTATAGCTGAGATGTTTGGAATATCATTCAGGGAATTTTTCACTTAAGCTTAAAACACAATCATCAGAAAATACTCTACAATAAGTTAAGGATGTTGATATTTGAGTGTTTTTCCTATTTGGTCTATATTCTAATAAAATACGTAAAAGTTCCTTTTAATATTATTACCGGTAATGATCAGGGGCATGTACAGGATTTTACAGTGGGAAGGCCTCAAAGT
Source organism: Oryzias melastigma (assembly GCF_002922805.2). Classification (NCBI taxonomy): domain Eukaryota; kingdom Metazoa; phylum Chordata; class Actinopteri; order Beloniformes; family Adrianichthyidae; genus Oryzias; species Oryzias melastigma. Next base: position 22,242,096 of record NC_050535.1, on the reverse strand, counting down.
TGGGAAAGGGCAACACTTTTTTTGTCTTTTAAACAATATAAAGATTAAGTAAAATTTTAAAACAAAGTAGCTCATGTTTTGTCTGTAACTCCAGGTTCATGTTAATCATCCACAGTTCTGACAATCACCCTCAGTGTATAGAAGGATCTGGTTCTCAGGTCTACATTGTCAGATCATCTGTTTTTCCCCATTTTTGTTTCTCTAATTTTTGTCCTGTTTGAGTTTAAGTATTAAACGTTTAAGTTTCTGCCACCAATCCCAGTTTCCTAACAGTTGCACCCAATGTAACTCACATTCACGGGGAGCAAAACTCTTCTGCATTTTTATCCTCTAAACATAGACTTTTAATGTAATTTGAAATATTTAAATACAAAAAAAATTTGAAACTGATGGATATAAAATTTAAAGAAGACAATTCTAATCAGAAATCATTACACTAAACAGATTCACTTAGCTTCAGACTGGATGAAAGGAAGCTATAAACTCACATAAATAGGATTCTTTTATTCTGAAAACATACCCAATTTTTTATGTTTGTACTTTGTACCCAGCTTCCTGTCCTTACACAATCTGCTCTGTATCAAATTGGTGTTCCACTCAGTAGTCTGGCAAAAATAGAAACTGACACCTTGACTACTATAGAGTGTTTTTTCTGAACATTAACCACATTTTAGCTCACCGAATCAGTGAACAGTGACTAGTTAGACCAGAACTAACAGGTTCCAGATGCTTCACCGTCATGTCTCTTCAGATTTCTGTTGGAATTGGGTGATTATGATGATTTGCTGAGGTCTCTGAGATAAGAACGTGCAGTGGCTGGACAATCTATAACAACCAAACCAGTTTTGTTCTGATTGGTGATCCCTGACCAGACTGTTGCAGCTCTTCCACCAAAACATTTGAAATAAATAAAATGTAAAAAAATGCCCAACTTAATTAATTATTAAAGACAAATGTCTATTTTCATCAGCTCATTTTCTATGTGTAAATTCCCCACATGCTAATTTCCTAGAAGTCAGGAGATGCAACAGAAGACTCAACAAACACTTGTTCTTCTTTCTAGCACAAGCAAATATTTATCAGCGAATTAGAATCCCCTGAATGTTCCACGTTTTTGTTTACTTTATATAGTGTTTCTTTAATTTACTTGTGTCTATTCTTCATCATGACTTGTAGCTGAGATGTTTGAATAATCATTTAGTGAATTTGCTCCTGAGCTTCCGAGAGGAAACTCATGAATCAGGATGTTTGACGGAGTACATGATCTTGTTTTATTAGTTACGGCCTGCAGCAGTCACTGAAAGGATCATATTGTTTTTGAATGGTAGAATAATGTTAGTGTGTATATATATATATATATATATATATATATATATATATATATATATATATATATTATATATTATATTGCTAGAATAAAACAAAAAAGGTAGAAAAAGCCCCCAAAAGACATCAGAGGAAAGGACTAATCCGGAACAGGCATTATCAATGTGTTATACAAAAAACACAGAGACATACTCAGCCTGGCTGCAAAAGCCAGGCTGTATTTTTCTTCTTCTTCTTAACTGCGGCTTTTAACTTTGACTTGGCCACGTGTGCAAGAACACACCAAAATTTGCACAGACTTGATACCTGAAAAGGAATTTTAGGTATACTGAATGACCCCCTCCTAAAGCCTTCAGTCACACCGAACACAATTCACCTGTCAAATTTGTGTTGGCTGTCTCTCCTCAATTTATTTTGAAGAGCTATACAAAAACACTGGTAATAACCTTCATGCTTGTGTAACACAGGTGCAAATTGGTTATGCATAAATGTTTTAATTTCCTTGGATGAGTTTTATTTAGTTATAAGTAGGTCTAAATTTTGAGCGGCACTTAAACTTACCAGCAGGTTCCTAGAATCTCTACGTGAATCATCTAGCCCAGCAGCCAATCAGTAAAGAGGTTGGTCAAGCAAGCCCCGCAGCACAGACACTGCTAGCGGCTTTTGCCGCCATTGGCTTTTCCTTTGGGCCACGAGGAAGGATGGTTGACTGCCGAGCGAGCTGAACACAAGCAAGCAGAACGCGAGCGAGCGGACCTTGGAGGAGGACAGTGTGATTCGGAGCGAGTTGCAGGAGGCAAGGAACTACCACAACACGACGGTGGTGCCATTAACGTGGATAGCAGACGGTTAGGAGAGGTCTCGAGGGCCTGGTGGTTCGGTTTCGTTCCCAGTCGCCATTACGGGAGTTTCGGCGACGTTGACGTTGTAGCTTATAAATTATAAGTTTTGTATCATACGAAATGGTACAGCTCCTCCATAAAATCACCAACCAAAGTTTCATCTTCACCGCACTTTTCCAGCTTGCAGCCTGAATTAGACGCAGACGTCTCTTGAGGAGCGCGAGACAAACTTCAATGGATGTTGTCGTATTTTCAAACAGATAAAAGATCCAACTGTTCACTTGTTAGGATCTTCTTCTTTTCCTTTCGGCTTTTCCCTTCAGGGGTCGCCACAGCGAATCAGTTTCCTCCATCTAAGCCTGTCTTCAGCATCCTCCACTCTAACACCAGCCACCTTCATGTCTTCATTCACTGCATCCATAAACCTCCTCTTTGGTCTTCCTCTAGACCTCTTTCCTGGCAGCTCTAGACTCAGCATCCTTCTACCAATATATTCACTGTCTCTCCTCTGAACATGTCCAAACCATCTCAGTCTGGCCTCTCTGACTTTATCTCCAAAACCTCTAACATGTGCTGTCCCTCTGATGTATTCATTCCTGATCCTATCCATCCTGGTCACTCCCAAAGAGAACCTCAGCATCTTCATCTCTGCTACCTCCAGCTCTGCTTCCTGTCTTTTCTTCAGTCCCACTGTTTCTAGTCCAAACAACATGGCTGGTCTCACCACAGTCTTGTACACCTTTCCTTTCATTTGTGCTGAAACTCTTCTGTCACACATCACACCTGACACTTTTCTCCACCCATTCCAACCTGCTTGCACTCTCCTCTTCACTTCTTTTTCACACTCTCCATTACTCTGTACTGTTGACCCTAAATACTTAAACTCCTCCACCTTCTTTATCTCTTCTCCCTGTAACCTCACTCTTCCACTCTGGTTCCTCTCATTCACACACATGTACTCTGTCTTACTGCGGCTAACCTTCATTCCTCTCCTTTCCAGGGCAAACCTCCACCTCTCTAACTCCACCTCCACCTGTTCCCTGCTCTCACTACAAATCACAATATCATCTGCAAACATCATAGTCCATGGTGATTCCTGTCTAACCTCATCCGTCAGTCTGTCCATCACCATTGCAAACAGGAAGGGGCTCAGAGCTGATCCCTGATGTAATCCCACCTCCACCTTGAACTCCTCTGTCACCCCTACAGCACACCTCACCACTGTCTTACAGCCCTCATACATGTCCTGCACTGCTCGGACATACTTCTCTGTCACTCCAGACTTCCTCATACAATACCATAGTTCCTCTCTGGGCACTCTGTCATAAGCTTTCTCCAGATCTACAAAGACACAGTGGAGCTCTCTCTGACCTTCTCTGTACTTCTCTATCAACATCCTCAAAGCAAATGTTGCATCTGTAGTGCTCTTTCTTGGCATGAAACCATACTGCTGCTCACAAATGTTCACTTCTGCTCTTAGTCTGGCTTCCACTACTCTTTCCCACACCTTCATTGTATGGCTCATCAGCTTTATTCCTCTGTAGTTACCACAACTCTGCACATCTCCCTTATTCTTAAAAATGGGCACCATCACACTTCTCCTCCATTCCTCAGGCATCTTCTCACCACCTAAGATCCTGTTGAACAACCCGGTCAAAAACTCCACTGCCATCTCTCCTAGACACTTCCATACCTCCACAGGTATATCATCAGGACCAAGAGCCTTTCCACTCTTCATCCTCTTCAAAGCCCCTCTCACTTCACCTTTACTAATCTTTCTTACTTCCTGCTCCACAACCGTCACCTCTTCTACTCTTTGTTCTCTCTCATTCTCTTCATTCATCAACTCTTCAAAGTATTCTTTCCATCTTTCCATTACACCACTGACACCTGTCACCACATTACCATTCCTATCCTTGATCACCCTAACCTGCTGCACGTCCTTTCCGTCTCGATCTCTCTGCCTTGCTAGTCTGTACAGATCAGTCTCTCCCTCCTTACTACCTAACCTAGCATATAAGTCATCATAAGCTCTTTGTTTGACCTTTGACACCTCTACTTTCACCTTACGCTGCATCTCCCTGTACTCCTGTCTACTCTCCTCAGTCCTCTCAGTGTCCCACTTCTTCTTAGCTAGTCTCTTACTCCGTATACACTCCTGCACCTCCTCATTCCACCACCAAGTCTCCTTATCAACTCTCTTTCCTGATGAAACACCAAGTACACTCCTACCTGTCTCCCTGATCACATTAGCTGTAGTTATCCAGTCATCTGGGAGTACCTCCTGACCACCCAGAGCCTGTTTCAATTGTTTCTTAAAAGTCATGCAACAATCTCCTTTTTTCAACTTCCACCAGTAGGATTAGGATGGTTATTTATTTAAAATACCACTGAACGTGCATCTGATCAGACTGTGACGTTAGAGTGCATGTAAAGTGACAAGCTGCAGGAA
>NC_050535.1:22228873-22237457 GCF_002922805.2 Oryzias melastigma | reverse complement strand
GAACCCCCCCCCCCCGCGCACATGTACCGCTCTGCAGCCCAAATGGTCCTTTTAGCTCGACAAAAATGAATAAATGTAAGTAAATCTAAAAGGACAGAATCAAATGTTGATTGATTGATTGGTTTATTTCAAGCATAGATTGAAAAATACAGGAAAAAACACAATTATTTCAAACTATTTACAGAAACAATTAAATGCATTGATCAGAAAATAGAAACAAAATTAAAACACACTTATGTCACATTTGGTTCGTTCATTTTTTGTGATTATAAGCTATAAAAGTCAGTAGAGTTTGATTACTTGAAAAGGAGTGGGAAGAAGCGAACTTGTATTACTTCATTTCACTGTTTTGCATAATTATGTAATCCGGTTGTTGTTGTTTTTTTTTTTTTTTTATAATTCCCAATAGCAAACTGGAGTGCTTGTTGATTATTGATTAATCTCATCAAACATCCATCCATCCATCTTCTTGTCCGCTTCTTCCCTTTCGGGGTCGCGGGGGTGCCGGAGCCTATCCCGGCTACCGATGGGCGAAGGCGGGGTACACCCTGGACAGGTCGCCAGTCCGTCACAGGGCCTCAATCACACACCCACTCACACTCACATTCACACCTAGGGACAATTTAGAGTCACCAATTAACCTATGAAGCATGTTTTTTTTTGGATGGTGGGAGGAAGCCGGAGTCCCCGGTGAAAACCCACGCATGCACGGGGAGAACATGCAAACTCCACACAGAAAGGTCCCAGCCGGGATTCGAACCGGGGCCTTCTCGCTGTGAGGCGAGAGCGCTAACCACTGCGCCACCGTGCAGCCCCTCATCAAACATTATTCCAGTAAACTGTAACATCAATCATGTAATCAATCATCATCATGTAACAGATATATAATACTCATTGGTTATCATCTAAGTACAATGTTATATTGATGTAAAAAAAAATCACACTGAGATCAAGTTTTAAAGTAACAATAGAGTTCTTATTGATCATTCTCTGAAACAATTCTTACATATTTTCAGTAAACATTAATGATTCACACAATATCTAATTGATTATCTTTAGAACACATAATTACAATAACGTACGGATCAAAAGCCACGGTTCGGGGCACTGTGTACTGCGGACCACTCCAATCCCCACCCCCCGCGCACACACCTTGCGCTGGCATGATTTAAATCAATTGTCTGTTCACATCAATGGAACTTGAGTCAAATTCATGAAAATCCTCTTTGTTTTGACAAGCGCTAAAGTAGCTGCTTCGCGATTATTTTAAAGTCTATTCACCTGAATCTCCCGCTGCGTGTGGGAGGAGCTTCCATCATAAACTTTTCTGGACTTCATAATGGAGGACGCGGATCAACGCTGCTTCTCCGCTGCAGAGCGGCCGCGAGCAAAAAGGTCCGAGCTGTGTCTGTGTTTTTCCAAAGTATATGCAGACAGCGCACGCAGTTTCTAATGTAACAAACACATGGGTTGTAAGGGCGGTAACGGCTGTAACCTGTCCAAACACCGCGCTAAAATACATTAAATTCTAGCGGAGAGGCGCTGACCGTACAAATGAGACGTCTAGCAATGTTATTGATCCAACAGGTAAGTGTGCTCGCGGTACATGTGGAGCACGTGACTGAAGTGCTGATTATCAAAGAAAAGTGCAGGAAAATATAATTAAAAGGAGGTGAAATGAATATGGATACTGACACTGTAAAATAATGAACAATAAACAATGATTAACAGCCTGAATATTAATATTATGCCAAAATAATAATTAATTATCTGGCATCATGTGTAAAATGAATTAGTGACTGGGTGGCTCAGTGGGCTAGGTGAAAGGCTGGCACGCAGGAGCCCTGGGTTCGATTCCCAGGGTTGTCCACTGACCTTCACCCAGATTGGGTTCCTAGGCAAGACCCTTGACGCTGCTGCCTAACTGGGTCCCTGTGCCCCTCAAGTACAGGGTTGTGTCAGGAAGGGCATCCGGCGTAAAAACTCTGCCAAATTACTGATGCAAAACACTGGATGCTGTTACGCTGTGGTGACCCTGCAAGGGATAAGCCAAAAGTGAACCACCATATGTAAAATTAACTAAAATGCAGCATTATGAATTTTTATTTCCACAATTTTTGTTCTTTGAAGTGAGAAGGCCATTTGATATGCTTTGCATTTTAGCTCTTAACTGGAGTTTTGTTTATTTTTTTCTTAAAATATGTTATTGTCAAGACCCGTTCATATTAATTGTTAATTTTATTTTAATGTTTGAAAGGGCGTCAAATTGTTATTGTGTTTTAAATTGTTCAATAAAAGTTTTTGCAGAAAATTAAAACATATATTTGTGTTAAAAATAGTTAAATATCATATATTACCAAAGTAATATAATGGTTTTTGAAATATTTGCATATCGAGATACATCGGTATCGTGAGCCATGTATCGTGAATGGCATCATATCGCGATGTACCCTGAGATTCCCAGCCCTTGTGAAGTACTTTGTATGCTTATTGAATATATGATTTGAGGTGTTTCCAAAAATTAATTTAGCTTTTATCTTGTTTTTTGCTGTTTTTTTTTCTTTTTTTTTTACTGATCCGAAAATTATCCGAATCGTGACCCTAAAACCGTGACACGATCCGAACCATGAGTTTTTGACACGGTTGTGAGTTTTTTTGACTACCCCTTTGTGTTTTGCAGGTCAGCTGTCACTCCTCCTGGATGGTTCCTCCTTTCCTGGTGCTCTCTGTGGAGGAGCGCACAGCTGTCTGCACTTTGCAATCAAGTCTATTTAAGTTGCAGCTTTTCTGTTCTCAGTGTCGGTGCGTCCCTGTTAGGACCGTGAGTTTCTTGCTTTAGCCGACACTGAGGTTTGCTATTCTTTAGTTTTTTCTTAGTCTTCTGCTTTTTGTCCTTTAGCTGTTTTCCCTCTGTGAGGTGTCTTTGTTTATTAAATAACTTACACTGCATTACCGAGTCCAAGCGTGATTATCTCTGCTCCTGGGTTCTCGTCACTCCAGCCGTTACAGTTTTGTGATCCATTACACTCTTAGTAAAGTCTTTTCCCTATTAAAAACATCTCAAAGTGCTAAATAATAATAATGATAAAAACATCCTTTACCACATTTTCAAATGAAACTAAAGCTTTTATTATTTTTGGATGACATACATGGTAAATAAATCTCAATTGCTTCAAAATTTACCTTCAAATAGAAAATGTTGCACTTTGAGAAAAAGGCTCCAGCTAGCATCTTTAACTGATACAAAAAACATTTTTTAAACTTGGATGATAACATCAAATACATCTGCCAAACTGTTAAGATTCCAAACACAGAGATATTAGCAGTAAATGGTGTGGCATGTTAAAGTTTACATCCACAGCTCCTTCACTAGCATCTGCTCTCTGCTGTGTTTATGTCACTGAGCAGAAAGCTAGCGTTAGCGTTAGCACTGTTTATTCTAGCTGGGTTTTTATTCGGTCCGTACGACCAAGAAAGAAGCTCAGCAGTGACGCCACAGATTAAGAAAATTATGTGCGAACTCACTTACACTTCTTACAAAGACAAAAAAAAGTGCGACCAACAATAAGATTTAGGCTCTTAAAATAGCTAGCTACGAGCTGGCAAAAACAATGCAGCACCGTGCATCTTGACCGCACATTTTACGTGTTTCCAACATGAATTTCCATCAGTTTTTGTGCAGGTTGAACGTAAATACGTGCGATTAACATCCGCTATGTTTAAAAACATGAAACATTAATAAAAACATGCATCGAAGAACCAAACTAGCATGTCTCTCATGAGTTGCTACTTTAGCACACAGTTCACGGTTTCCAGCCAGATTTCTCTATATTAAGATGTGATTCCTGTCCTGTGATGATTCCTTTCCATCGGATTATTTTGTTGTCAAGGTTTTTGAAGGCGATTGCAAAACACTGCGTCTCCTTTTGTTACTTTTTCAGAACTCCATCATTCATTACTCGAGAAGACTCGATCCATAATGATGGCGCATGTCTGTCACGCCGTATGTCAGGTGACTTCCAATCCAGTAATATATGTCATTTATTACAAGAAAAAACACAGGTGAGGAGGAGGAGCAGCTCAGATTTAAAGTCACAGGCAGTCAACAAGCTTTTGCCTTCTCGCTCTTGCAGCTTTTCGTAAATGACAGATCGTCAGCTTTGGAGATCGTACGACGGTTTTATATCGTCATATCGCCCACCCCTAGTTTTTACACTTTTTATGTTTTTCTGACCTGAGGGACTTGCCAAAGAAAAGGGTGGTAAATAGTAGGTGTCCTGGTGGTTTAATGTCCTTCTGATCTAAACTTTCATGGTAAAAGATATCATACATCGGTAATCATCTGACAAAAGTGTCCATGCCACCAACATACAATTATTTATGAAAAAATAAAAGTTATTTCAGGGTATTTTTTTAAACATTCTGCTATTGCTGGTTACACTGCCAGCATTTTGACATCCAATTACACTTGTCACGGAAATTATACATTTGCTTATGTCTCATCCTCTGCAACTTGTTTTCTTATTGTCAGAACACCCTGACCACAATGTGTAAACATTTTGATTTAATTAGAACATCTTGTTCATGTTAGACATGACACTTACATTTCCATCTTAAGCTCCTGATTAACAGCTGATTGTACGACCGTATAAAATGTGAGCGTCCTTCATCACAGATCAGAGTTCTGCAGACCTCTCCTCAATGGTGGCAATTGTACAATTTCACAATTGGTTATTCACAATAGTCTTGACTAAGATAACATACTCCTCACATATCACCAGCGTAGCTTGAGTAGCTCAGTTGGTAGAACATCAGCCTTTTAATCTGAGGGTCCAGGGTTCAAGTCCCTGTTTAAGCAATATTCTGTCAACAGTGTGTATCATCTGATAACCATTTGCAAAGGTCTAACACAGTATTATACAATGTATTTGTATTCAACATATTTTGACTTGTTACTATATTATATATATTACGACTTGTTAGGGCGGGCTGCACGGTGGCGCAGTGGTTAGCGCTCTCGCCTCACAGCGAGAAGGCCCTGGTTCGACTCCCGGCTGGGACCTTTCTGTGTGGAGTTTGCATGTTCTCCCCGTGCATGCGTGGGTTTTCACCGGGGACTCCGGCTTCCTCCCACCGTCCAAAAACATGCTTCATAGGTTAATTGGTGACTTTAAATTGCCCCTAGGTGTGACTGTGAGAGTGAATGTGTGTGTGATTGCAGCCCTGCAACAGACTGGCGACCTGTCCAGGGTGTACCCCGCCTTCGCCCATCAGCAGCCGGGATAGGCTCCGGCACCCCGCGACCCCGAAAGGGACAAAGCGGTTAAGAAGATGGATGGATGGATGGACTTGTTAGGGCAAAACCACTATTCTGTATGAAGTCATTTATTAAAAAGAGATTTTCGAAGTTGGTTCCATTGCCCTTAAGGCCGAAATAGCTCAGCTGGGAGAGCGCTAGACTGAAGATCTAGAGGTCCTTGGTTCAATCCCGAGTTTCGGCAATGGAACCTTTTGAACACCTTGACATCTATAAAGATTTGCAAAGAGCACTCTGGAAGGGTTAGTTCATTAGAAAACAGAAAAAAAAACTTCAACTGCGCATGTCTACTACGCATCTCCAAGATGCATTACCCCCTGGCGCCTCATTTAAAACTTTTACCGGCGACAGGTAAGACGATCACCTTAAGGTACCCTACTCTTTTAGCTAAATAATGCGTTTGCCGTTCGATTTTTTGCTGTTTATGTATGCTCATTTCATACAACATTGTAATTGCATATAAGATCGGTGTTATTACAGCATTCTATGAGATAAAAAATCATTCAACATATTTGGTTGTAAACAATGGATTGTTCTCCTTTGTCTCCCCTTGTCGCCATGTCTGCCGCGTGTCCTTTCGCTTTAGCTTCATCTTCTAAGCCATGTGTTTAAAATGTAGTTGTTTGTGCGGCTGCAGTCACAAAATAATTTAACAGTTTAATCCTCAAAACTAACGCCTAATTGCATTTGGGGGGATGTCGACATTATTATTATCATCATTATTATTTTTTACTTTTTGCCATTTTCATCAGTCGTCTTATTTGGGTGCAGAGGGCCTTCAATGCACATGTTTGAATATGAAGTGGTAGGCTTGTTTTTGTACTCAAATATAAAACATGACTTATTCAAAGCTATTGAATATAATAATGTTTTGAAAGCAGCACTGAGATCAGCAAACAGATAGAAAACCTTTTTTTTTTAATTAAATCCCCTTTGTTACATGGCTTTTGATCTTTGCTGTTTAGTTGTTCCATTTTTTATCAGATTGTAATTGCATATAATATCAGTGTTGTCACAACATTTAATGTGAAAAATAAATTTTACATTAAGCTGGTTGAAAACAATACATTGTCTCCCTTTGTCCTTTTTTGTTGCTATGTTTGCTACTTGTCCACTAGATTCACCTTTTAAGTTATTCACTCGTATTTTAGAGCGCTAAAATCTGACCATACAGTGTTCTACATATAAGACTGACTGTATATCATACTTAATTTTTTTTTCTTTCATGTTCACTTTTACAGACAATGGCATCCAGAAAGAGCCACAAGGCAATGGAGGACTCAGAATGGATGTCTCGCCTGAGAACATTTGCATCTACAGGGATGTGGCCTGCAAGTGCAGGTAACAGACCTGCACCAAGGCAGAAAAGATGGCATGACCTCTATAGCAAGGTAAATAAACAAAATTGAAATCACACAAATTGTCTTTTTTTTTTTGTTAATGCATTAGACCATCTATTAGAATTTGTTGGGTGCATTTTGTGGTTATCAAAGCGAAGTAATTTTCCTTTTACAGATAGAGAAGTGTCCTATGCAGCTGAGAGGTCAGAGAACACTGACCACTGAACCACAGAAGTGTGTGTGCAGTTTTCACACTCAAAAGGTATTAAAATGTTAAGCCATTATGCAGATGCACTAAATTGTACAATATTTCTTTTGTTGTTTGTACAATTTTATATATGTACATTATGTGTTTTCTTCCTTGGTTGCTTGTCCTTTAATAAGTACTTCTTGTTTCCAGTCAAGCACTCCATCCACCTCTACAACTTCGGAAACTTCATCTGTGGTAAAAAAAAAAAAAAACAACAATTCACGATTTTAAACATTTGGCCATTTGTTCTGTCAGTTTATATGCTTTACCTCTAAAAAAGGTGCTGAGCTATACATAGCTTGCTTTTTCTTTTGTTTATTTTAGTTTGTGTTACTTAGGATTTTGCCTTTTAGCTTTGGTTTGTCAGCTAATGTGTGTTTGTGTGTGTGTCTTATTTCAGGCTTCTACTGAGACACCTCATACAGTTTCTGCAGTCCCATCTTCTACAACTGCTAAACCCAGCATTAGTTCTGATGTGAACCCCAGTCCCACAAAAAGAGTCAAACTGTCTCTGTCAATGGTATGACTGGCCACAAATTTTCAAGCTTATTTTTTGGGAGATGCAAAGTTTTGACCTCATCAGAATATTTTTTTATTAATGTAAGATCCATGTTTCCTTTTAGTTTGAAAGGTCAAAATTTGGTGGCAAACATGCCATGGCTGCAAAACCAAATCTGAATGTCCCTCGGAGATCTTTGCAGGTAATATAAACATTGATAAGGCTGTCCAGTTATATGTCACATTTTTAAATAACAAAAAAAACTTATTTACATCCAATAACAATATAGCTGCAGGCACAGGAAGTGCCAGATTCAGCTGTGGCCACCACTTCAACTGCTCATCACCATGGTCACCAGTCACCACGACTTCAACAAACCATTTCTTCGTCGCCTGATTTCTTTCTGGCTCCACCACCTGCAACCAAATCCATCAAAAAAACTGCTCCTGCTTCTCCAGCACCAGATATTCCTGTCACAAAGAATCTGGTAATTTTATTTTTTTTGTGGAATATAGCCATTTGTAGCTGTCTAAAAAGGATTTTATTTTGTTAATTTGAGTTGCATTTAATTTTATGTCTTATTGCTGACCCCTTGTGGTGAACTGAAAAAACTGACTGTGCATGCGCTGTCCATGCGTTGGATCATAACGAGCCAGGTGGGGCAGCATTAGCATAACGAAAAAAGAACACGGAGAACACGCTTGACGAAGACGGAACAGAGCACGGTGGAAAGACTGAAAATGGACGAGCAACTCCTTAAAATGTGATCAGAGGGCACACGGTAATATTGTTTTATTGTATTGTAACTTTGAAAGGTTTTTTTTTGTAAAATTTGCATGTTGAAAAGTGTATTTGTTTTTCTTTCTTTAGTTTTTCAAGGTGATTCCTTGGTGATTCTTTGACGATTCTGTGGTTACGTGAAAAATAAATGACCAAAAGATCATCAGTCGGAGCGTGGCTTTTTCCTGATCGGATTGAAAAACTTAAGGAGCAGCTACACCATTATACATAATTAAAAGCTCTGAATTTTTGGTATCTTATTTAAGCTTTCCTGTGTGTGTGTGGTGTTTTACCATAACAGGCCCCCTTCCAGTCAGACGATCCAAATGAACTGCCTTTGCTGTGGCCAAAAACAATGCCACAAGAGGACCATAGGTGGGTGTCATCAACGCTATTCA
>NC_050535.1:22223778-22228353 GCF_002922805.2 Oryzias melastigma | reverse complement strand
GCTACCTGCAAGACCACAGCAACAGCTTTTGCCGCGTCCTCATCAGCAACATCACAGTTATAATTTACCCCCAAACACAGCTGGGCAGGCAAAAGCAAAGTTACGCCCTCCGAAACCTGCAGCTACTGTTACAGAGTCAGTAAACCCACAGGAGCAAATTACACAAGCAACAACAGGATCAAGATTGTTGCCACTTCAACCAAAACCAGCTGCAACAATGCTACTGTGTCCGACAGGAATGATGCCAGTCCTGGTAAATGTGATGCCTTCTGTCACTGCGCCACCTGCAATAACCGCTTCTTCTTCAAGCCAATCTTCCACCGAAGCATCACAGGAAAAACGCAAATACGTCAGGACTGTATCATCGAACACCTGTCGGACCTGTGGTCAGTTTCGGACTCAGGAGACTGGTCATAGTCAGTACAAAGGCAAAATATACTGTCCCAACAAAGAGACCCTGACAAAAGAGCAGTGGCTACAAAGGATGAGGAAATAATTATATTTTATGTGAGCATTTTTATTACTTTGTCTCTTGATACATTTGTTTAAATATATTTCTTAAGTATTTCTAGATTTTTCATGTTCAAGGAAAATAAATTATGCTAATTTACATTCAAATCTTTATAGAAATGCTAAAAAATACTGTTTTTGTTAAATACGTTCCTTTAATACCATTAAGAAATTTTGATTTTGTGTCCTTGGGAAATGTTTTCTTTTAATAAAGTTAATTACCTTTTATAGTAAGTACAACGGAAAAATACAGTCCCAGCAAGGAGACCCTGAAAAAGAAGAAGTGGCTAAAAGGATAAAGAAATTATTGTATTTCATGCAAAATAGTTTTTTCGGTCTTTGTCTTTGTGAAATTATGACATTTTATTTAAATATTTCTTAAATTTTAGAAATGTGTATGTTTGAGAGAAAATTTCCATTCATTTAAATTCAAATTTGTGTAGAGTTGTTAAAAATCTTTGCTTTGATTTAATAAATGCCTTTGAAAACATGAAAGATTTTTTTTTTTCCTGTCATTTTGATTGAGATTTTCTTTTGAATTTTATCATCTTTGAGACTGTTATTTTTCAGTTTTGAATCTGACAAATTAAATCTTTACTAATACGTAAACAACCTGCAAAATAAATAGAGATACCAAAAATATAAAAATAGGAACAAAAAAATACAATTCAAACATTCATCATCTTAATTTTTTTTTTACTCCTTTTAACTATGCAGAGCCAATTCAATTACTTTTGCAATGAGTGGGATTCGAACTCAGAGCTCCGCATTACCTCCCTCAGTCTCCCTCCCCCTCTCTGCCCCTCCCTCTCCCCTCCCTTCCCCTTCTTCCTTCTTCTTCCCCATCATATACGGACAATTGTTCCCCAGCTTTGGACCCCAATCCAGAGGAAACAACCGAGCTGCTGGAACAGTTGGAAGTTACAGAGGCTGCAGACAAAGCTTTTGAGGAAATAACAGAAGATGATGGTACCTTGGCTGACCTTGCAGCAATTGGTACCGTTAAGCCAAGGGTTTCCTCAACACTCTCATCCCTCCACTGTTCCACCTCTGTAAACTCCTTGCACCAAGTTGTAAGTGGAGTAACATTCATGGATTCTTGGCCTTCAAGAACACATAATTTGCTCTGACATTTTCATCAGAAGTTAAACTTTAAATCAATATTAAAATCTTGCAGTCACAACAAAATCCCGTTCTTAGAGGAAAATAAAGTTTCTGGTTGTGAAAATAGAACAAGAGGCTCATTGGGTTCAACTGTCAAAACCAGAAAGTGTGTTTAAACCCAAAATGCAGGAAACTGAGCTTGGTGATAGAAACTTAAACATTTGATAAACAAACTGAAACAGGGTTGAAACCCACACTGAACCAAAAAGGGGATAAAACAGATTGTAGAACTTAAAAAAAGAAAACAGACACTTTTATACTCTGAGGACAATTAGAAGAAATGAAAACAGCTGTGGATGTTTAGCATGAACCTGGACTGACAGACAGGAGGCACATGAGCAGAAACATCACCTTAAAAAAAAAAAAAAACAAGCAAAATCCTCACAGCAACAGCATGACATTAACAATGAATGCTATTAATGATTTCACCATTCTGAAAATAAAAGTTTTAGGAACTATATTATATTATTATATAATATTGAAGTTTGTATTGAACTTGATTCATGTTGATTGTGTTTGCAGCACAATAACAAAATAAAGAGCCTCCTGTGATTTATTGCTGTAGACGTCTTTTATGATAAAGTGAATGAACTCATGTTGACAGTAGTTTATTTACATAAAAAATGACAATTGTATCACTTTCACCTACACAGGCCTTATAGCTGAGTAATCGATTAGAACATTTTTTTAATATAGTTTGCTTAACTTCCATTTATCATTTAAAGCCTTTTTTCATCTTTGAGCTCTTGTGAAACGTCCCTGTTTCCCAGAGATTTGTAATAGTTCACATAGCAGTGGTCACATGGTCATTGGAGCGAAATCGCCTCAGGTGCTGCATTATGTGAGACCTGCTAGTGACGTCCCCCACTGCTGGGAATTTTACACCCAAAGTGCAATCACGTGCAAACCGCATCATTTAACTTGAATTTATTTAATCGATTAGAGTGTGCGATCATGGAGGAAACGTCCAAAAAAATGTCGTGTAACACTGAAGATGATGATGAAAACTTAACTGGGGAAGTTATTAGAAATGCCAAAACTTCACACACAGACACACAGAGAGAGACAGAGAAGGCGAACAACTAGATGGAAAATAGACCAAGTCACTGGAAAGATATGTCTTATATCTAATAATTTGCAGAGATAATTCAATTTGCCCCTTTTTATATTTTCATGTTTTGCCTTTGTGTCGCCTGCTTCTGTTTAGTGGACAAACAGACTTCATCTTTAACTGTACTTTCATAGATGCCCCAAGTGTACAAGCAGGATGTTCTCCATGTTAAATAATCACCGGAGACGATTGCTTTGCTTAAAAAGTTCAAACACCACTCAGAAGTTCATCGGACAGTTATCACAGTTACAATCAAAACCTGCTTACAATAGTATGAACGAGACCGCGACATGGTGGATATGATTGATACGATGGCTGATCTCTGTTAAGTATAAACCAGCCTTTAAGGAGCTTTCTGCTCCATGGCCTAAATGATACCCAGATGTACCTTTTAAATGAGGATGAGTGTTATAGTGCTATGGCAGAAATATAAATATATCTTGTCCTGTTATTAAACTGAAAAAAAGGGTCAGACTGCGTACTTGTTATAACATTAATTTTTTTCATATCAGTGAGGGTGGGGGGTGTCTTAAAAGAGTTCCAAAGCAACAGACACCCGTTTGAGTTGGAATTTATTGAAGACAGGACACAATTGAAAAATATACAGCATTGTGCTGTGCTTGAAAGTTTTTGCTGATCACCACTAGCTCTGTGGGGATATTGTGTCAAAGTTTCTCCCCCCCCTTTCCTTCCTTGGTGTCTGCACTCTGCTCTCCTGCTAATTACCTGACCAGCTCCACCTGTGCCTCCCCTTTCTTAAGCTGCTCTGACTCCGGAAATGAATTAAGCACCACTGTGGATAATGATGGCACTTTTGTAACACTGAATTTGTCAAGTGATTATTGTTTATGAAACAATGTTTTTTTTATTATTGTTTAAATAACAGTTTCCCCTAAATCTTTTGTGTGTCATTGAATGGAGCCTGAAATATTCATCCCACTGTCGAGACTCGAAAAACAACCTGAACCACTTCATGAATTAGTCACGTGGTACAGCCAGGCAACGAAGCTTCGGACATCATTGTCCTCAGCTCCTCGCCTAGATGTAGCAAGCCTCAATACGCGCTTCATGGAAGCTCCTGCCACTCTACTCTACACACGCCTCGAAGCCTCGGTACAGAACAACACATCACTACCTATTCCTAAGATTTTCTTTGTCCATTTTTTAGCCTTCTGCCTTTCTCATAGTGTTGTATGTATTGTTTCTTTCTGGACTTAATTAGATCATCTCATCCCAAACTGTGCATGGACCTCACCTGCAGTCCTCCTGTTCTGAACCTGATCTCCTTCCAAGCTGAACTCTCACCAGTATTCCTCCGACTGTTCTCAGTTTAAGCCTCAACTGCAACTTTCTGTCTCCACTGCCAGTACTGGTCAGGAGGATCCATGGGTCTCTTCAGCTCTCCATCAGTTTTCTCTGAGCAGAATAAACTTCTTAATTTTTACAGCTGAGCCTTTGTCGTTCTGGGGTTCTGCCTTAGTCCTCACAAATTGAGTGTTGGTGTTAGACTGGGGATGATTTTTTTCAGAGGATTACCCAGAAATGTGTGAATGGATCAAAATACTGCTTTGGTGTTGTTTATAGTGAGGAATGAACAGTATAATACACTTGAAAGCTCGAAGTTGTTTTTTAAAGGTATGACCACTTCAAAATTTTAAAGGGGCCATACCATGATAAACTATATCCATATATATGATCGTATATTACCTTTGGAACACTAAAAAACAAATTATTTATGAAATAACAGTTATTTTCATAAGTTATCTACCTGGAAGTCAAATGACTCAATT
>NC_050535.1:22223522-22223678 GCF_002922805.2 Oryzias melastigma | reverse complement strand
GGAGCCAGCTTTAAACCGGCCAATCAGGAGCCGGCTTGAAACCGGCCAATCAGGAGCCAGCTTTAAACCGACCAATCAGGAGACGGCTTTAAACTGGCCAGTAAGGGCTAAGCTTTAAACCGACCAGTAAGGGCTAAGCTTTAAACCAACCAATCA
>NC_050535.1:22213839-22222004 GCF_002922805.2 Oryzias melastigma | reverse complement strand
AGGAGCCGGCTTTAAACCGGCCAATCAGGAGCCGGCTTTAAACCGACCAATCAGGAGCCGGCTTTAAACCGGCCAATCAGGAGCTGGCTTTAATTCGACCAATCAGGAGCCAGCTTTAAACCGGCCAATCAGGAGCCAGCTTTAAACCGACCAATCAGGGGCCAGCTTTAAACCGACCAATCAGGGGCCAGCTTTAAACCAGTGATTTTAAACCTTGGACCCGCGGCCCAATCTTGGTCTTCGAGTGCCCCCTAGTGGCCCCAAGAAAAAGATTCTGCCCTGAACCTGTTGGCTGCCAGGGCTGCGGGACCTGAATGCAGTTTCCTCCCACTTGGTGGAAGTTATATTTATTTATTAACATTTTTAAGATGAAATTTGATCTGACGGCTCCAAGCCAGAGCAGATACTGGTGTCAAGCCAGCACGCTCTCATTAAACTGCTGTCAAGTGAGCCATAAAGTTTTAGCCTGATATGATGTAGTATTTTGTAGTACTGCTCAATTGAAATTGTGTACTTAAGCGAAAAAAAAGTACAAATTTAAAATACTCATAAAATGAAAACTCCTAGTTTCCACAGTCATTTCACTTCTCACTTAGAGTATCCCTTCTTGTTATGTCACCCACAAAGTTTCAGCCTAATCTGATGTAGTATTTTATAGTACTGCTCAATTGGAATTGTGTACTTACGTGAAAAAAACCCTACAATTTTACAATACATAAAAAAATGAAAACTCCTAGTTTCCACAGAATCATTTCTCTTCTCACTTAGAGTATCCCTTCTTGTTATGTCACCCACAAAGTTTCAGCCTGATCTAATGTAGTATTTTGTAGTACTGCTCAATTGAAATTGTGTACCTAAGCGAAAAAAAACTACATTTTTAAAATACTTATAATATGAAAACTCCTAGTTTCCATAGAATCATTTCATTTCTCATTTAGAGTATCCCTTCTTGTCATGTCACCCACAAAGTTTTACCATAATCTGATGTAGTATTTTGTAGTACTGCTCAATTGAAATTTTGTACTTAAGCGAAAAAAAAACTACGATTTTAAAATACTTATAAAATGAAAACTCCTAGTTTCCACAGAATCATTTCACTTCTGACTTAGAGTATCCCTTCTTATTATGTCACCCACAAAGTTTTACCATAATCTGATGTAGTATTTTGTAGTACTGCTCAATGGAAATTGGGTATTTAAGCAAAAAAAATTACAAATTTAAAATACTCATAAAATGAAAACTCCTAGTTTCCACAGTCATTTCACTTCTCACTTAGAGTATCCCTTCTTGTTATGTCACCCACAAAGTTTCAGCCTGATCTGATGTAGTATTTTGTAGTACTGCTCAATTGAAATTGGGTATTTAAGCGAAAAAAAGTACAGATTTAAAATACTTATAAAATGAAAACTCCTAGTTTCCACAGTCATTTCACTTCTCACTTAGAGTATCCCTTCTTGTTATGTCACCCACAAAGTTTCACTAATATCTGATGTAGTATTTTGTAGTACTGCTCAATTGAAATTGTGTACTTACGCAAAAAAAAAAAAATACAATTTTACAATATATAAAAAAATGAAAACTCCTAGTTTCCATAGAATCATTTCACTTCTCATTTAGAGTATCCCTTCTTGTTATGTCACCCACAAAGTTTTACCATAATCTGATGTAGTATTTTGTAGTACTGCTCAATTGAAATTTTGTACTTAAGCGAAAAAAAACTACGATTTTAAAATACTTATAAAATGAAAACTCCTAGTTTCCACAGAATCATTTCACTTCTGACTTAGAGTATCCCTTCTTATTATGTCACCCACAAAGTTTCACTATTATCTGATGTAGTATTTTGTAGTACTGCTCAATTGAAATTGGGTATTTAGGCGAAAAAAATTACAAATTTAAAATACTCATAAAATGAAAACTCCTAGTTTCCGCAGTCATTTCAGTTTTCACTTAGAGTATCCCTTCTTGTTATGTCACCCACAAAGTTTCAGCCTGATCTGATGTAGTATTTTGTAGTACTGCTCAATTGAAATTGTGTACTTAAGCGAAAAAAAACTACATTTTTAAAATACTTATAAAATAAAAACTCCTTGTTTCCACAGAATCATTTCACTTCTCACTTAGAGTATCCCTTCTTGTTATGTCACCCACAAAGTTTAAGTGAAATGACTTTGTGGAAACTAGGAGTTTTCATTTTATAAGTATTTTAAAATTGTAGTTCTTTTTTTTTTTTTTTTTTTGCTTAAGTACCCAATTTCAATTGAGCAGTACTATAAAATACTACATCAGATCAGGGGGAAACTTTGTGGGTAAGAGTACAAGAAAGAATACTATAAGTGAGAATCGAAATGGTTCTTTGGAAACCAGGAGGTGTTTGAAAAGAAGCCTTTCTTGCTGCTACCGTAATGATTGTATTGAAGTTTCATGCCGTATTTGAGAGAGGGCTCACTTGACAGCAGTTTAACGAGAGCGTGCTGGCTTGACACCAGTCAGCAAGAGCGCCCGCGGTGAAGAGGTAGACCGAATCGAAGCTGTCTGCTATTACAAATCCCAGATGGATTGAACAGATTATTATTTTATTGTTATGGGGTCCGACACCAGTTTACTACAACAACTACCATTGTCAAAGAATCGCGGAAACTCAGCATTTCTCCGTGAAAGTCCCGGCTGCCACTGTGATGAGAGACGAGCAGCAGAGTCGACAGACACGCCCCCACCTGTCTGCAGACCTGAAATCCAGCTCTATCAAACATGTCACCAGGGGTGAACGTAAGCTGGAACGCTCCAGTTCCGGTAAAAGAGTTGGAGGCGGAGCACCACTCCGGCGGGAGAGATCAGCTGATCGGCCGGTTTTCACCGTATCACACATGACAGAAGCTGCGGTCACTCTTATTCTCGTTCCCGGGCCGTCTCATTCCGGATCCATCCGCTTCACTTGTTAACATTCTGCGTGTCTCCAATTCATCATCACCCAAAGCGATCTAATCTAATCTAATCCCAATCTACCGTGACAACAGTCATGGATGACGACGCACCTTTGTGACTCTTTTTCTCTTCTGACTTTTTAAAAAGAGGCGCGCTCTTTTTTATGATTACTCTCCAGTCTTTTCTACTTTTTTCTCTTTCCCCGCCCCGCGGGCGCGCACGTGGAAGGGTGGGGATCTGCTGTGCGCAACCGTGCATGTGGACGGATAGAGAACTGCTGTGCGCGGGCACAATCGCCACCAGGTGGCGTTGCTTTGAGCGATATTGCTGGCGCGCACATGACGGGGTATGGAAGAGCGCTATGTGCGCACGTAGAGGGGGCGCTAAGCGCGTGCAGGTGCGGAGCGTTCTTGTTAAGCAGAACATAATTGGACTATGAGACTAGATCAGAGATCTGCAACCTGAGGTTCTGGAGCCACATGCAGCTCTTTCCCTCCTCCATTGTGGCTGTTTGGGTTTGAAGAAAAAAACAATTTGAATAAATGAGGGTTTTGTAGCATTGGTTCATTTACTTTAATTATTGTTACGGTTTCTTCTGGTTTCTTGTTTGTTTTTTCTGTTTGTTTGTTTATTTCTTTTTCAGTGATTCGGAACAGCTGAGAGGGGGCACGGCTGAAACCGATCAGCTGATTGGAGGGCTGTCACCTTTTTCCCGTTTGACATGAAGGAGGCTGAGCTGATAAAAGGAGACGGGACTGCCGCACTAACAGAGAGAGACGAATAAACTGGCATTAATCTATAAATCGGGCTTTCGGCTGTTTAATGTTTCGTCCTGGTTGTCTTACAGGGTGGTTCTTGTTGCGACTGGTCCCGCTGTGTGCAGCTGTCAGGGTTAGGTTCGTAACAATTGGGGGCTCGAGTGGGATTTCCGGGTTTTCGGGTGTTTTTGTTGTCCTTTTCTCTTTCTCTCTCTTTTTTTTTTTCTCTTTGTAGAGATTTCACGGCTTCCCCGGCTAGCATAGGGGTGTCCAGCTGAGCTGTTACCGGTTCTTCCTTCGGACATCCGTTTGTTATTTTTCCTTTTTTGTTTTTGGGGCGAACTCTGGGTGGAGAATTTTTTTTTCTCCGTTGGGGGGAGGCGTGCCGCGGCTCTTTGGGATGCCGTTGTGTTTTAGCCTTTAAAGATCCTCGAGCCCGGCAAACCCTGAAGATAGATAGGTTAGAGGTGTTAGGCAGGTTTCGGGGAAGTTTGTGGTTTATGCTCGTTTTTTTTTGTTATTATTATTATTATTTAAGTGATGGCGTCATTTGACTTGGCTGCCTTTATTAATGATCCGACATTGTCTCGGCTAGGCGGTTGTCGAAAGTCAGATCTTTGTGAAATTGCCACTCATTATGGGATTTCTGTGTCTAGAGGTCTAAAGAAGAGCGAGTTACGTGACGTTGTTTTGGCAGGGCTGGTCAGTTTGGACGTTTTACCTTCGGGGCGGTCTACCAGTGCAGCAGAGGGTGAAGCGTCGGGAGTGGGCGGTGCGTCTTGTTCAGGGGAGGATGACTCGTTACCGGGGCCAATCAGAGTCACTCCTGTCACGAAGAGAGGTCAGGGAGACCCCGTTACTCTGCCTCGTTTTGACGCTTTTTCTTCAGATTCGAGTCCTGCCTCCAAAATTGACGCTAAGGTGAAGTTGCGGCTGGCACGTCTTCAGGCGGAGGAGCGGGACAAAGAACATGAGTTCCAGCTCAGGAGAGAGCTGGAACTGAAGCGGCTGGAGGCTGAAAGTGCGTTCAAGCTGCGCCAGCTGGAGTTGCAGGCGGCCACGCGTTCTCCATCGCCAGATTATCAGATGCCTGACGCTACGGATTCTACTGGGACTGGGTTCGACGTGAGTAAGAATGTTCAACTCGTTCCGGTGTTTCGTGAGTTCGAGGTAGATTCATATTTTAGCGCGTTTGAGCGCATTGCTTCCGCACTGAATTGGCCGCGTAGGGGGGGGCAAGTACAGTTGTGAGAGGTATTGGGATGGGTTTTATGCCTGCTCCTCTACATCGCATATTTGTGGAGACAGAACTCCTTTCAGGTTTTTTTTCCTGTAGCGGTTTGTTCCCGTTTTCCTGTGGAAGGGGTGCAGTTCATCCTAGGTAACGATATCGCAGGGGGCAAGGTTTATCCTTCCCCTGAGGTTGTCGATATCCCCTTAAGTTCAGATGATGTAGCACAAACTCATCCAAGTGTATTTTCTGTCAGTGCTCTCACAAGAGCTCAGGCTCAACAACAACAAAAAAAAAACCCCACGATGATGATTTGTCTGATTCACTTTTTGTTTCCGTTTTGGGGAATGGCAAATTACACTCTGCCCGTGAGCCTCATGATGGCACAAAGTCTATGGAAGGGTTTCCGCCGTTTTCGGCTCCTGAAGTAACCATGCCAGTAACAAGGGAAGCCCTTAGTAGTGCCCAAAAGGAAGATGCATCTTTAGCCAAGTGTTTTGCTGCGGTGGGTTCACCTGAGAAATTGCTGAATCACCGTTATTACCTCAATCGTGGGTTGTTAATGCGTGAGTGGGCACCAGTTACACACCCGTTTATGGACGATTCCAGTAGTGAATGGGATAGAGTTCATCAAATAGTGGTCCCACTGGTGTGTCGTCACCATGTGCTCACGTTGGCTCATGAGAGCCTTTGGTCTGGCCATCTCGGAATAACTAAAACTTATAACCGCATCTTAAAGCATTTCTTTTGGCCAGGGATGAAAACAGATATTGCACGCTTCTGTAAAACTTGCCCCACCTGCCAAATAGTGGGAAAACCAAATCAGTTGGTTCCCCCTGCACCCTTGCTCCCTGTTCCCGCTGTTGGTGAACCTTTTGAACATGTTATTGTTGATTGTGTTGGGCCCCTACCTAGGACTAGATCTGGAAATGTTTTTCTGTTGATGATGATGTGTGTGTCCACTCGTTTCCCAGAAGCGGTCCCATTGAGAAGAACCACGGCATCGACAATTTCTAAGGCGCTATTGAAGTTTTTTTACCACCTTCGGTCTTCCAAAGGTTGTGCAAACTGACAGGGGAACTAATTTCCTCTCTAACACATTCAAACAGTTTTTGCAGTCTTTTGGTATTTCTCATTCCATTTCCAGTGCCTATCACCCTGAGTCACAAGGAGCCCTGGAGCGCTGGCATCAGACATTAAAATTGATGCTTGCCAAGTATTGCCATGAATCGGGACAAGACTGGGATGAGGGAGTGCCTTTCGTTCTTTTTGCTGTTCGTGACGCCAAACAGGAATCCCTCGGATTCAGTCCGGCTGAACTGGTTTTTGGTCACAATGTGCGTGGTCCAATTAAAGTGTTAAAAGACCAGTTTTTGTCAGAGACCCCAGCCAAGACTAACATCTTGGACTTTGTTTCCAAATGTAGGGAACGTCTGCATCGGGCACCGACCCTAGCTAGGGAAACCCTCTCAGTTCAGAGGAATGTAAAAGAATGTCCAGAACAAGTATTCAGACTGCCAGCTGCAGAAGTGCGGCTACAGATGAAGCCATGAGGAAATCTTGGTTATTGATTTTACAGAGGAGATGTGACGCTGAGCTCTCGTGGTGCCCACTGTGCTGTACTCAGACAGACACTTCAGAAGCGCATTTAATTAAAAAAAAAGTCAATTTCCATTACAGTTCTGTGAAAAATGTCCATCCATTTCATACGCCCCCAACACCAGCTCCTCTACGCGCAAAAACTTTTTTCGAAAAATGCGAGTTTTTTTTTTATTTTTTTCCAATCTGTGTTTCCATTAAAGATAACTAATAATCAAATATTCTCGGTGTCTCCATGTGGGAAAGGGAGAAGGGGACGCCTCATTCTTTGTTATTAGCTGCATTTCCATTACACATTTGCGCAAAACTTTATGGAAATTCTAGGAATAAAAAAAAAAAAAAAACACAGTTTGGAAATGACACTGTTTACATTAAATCATAATTTTGCGATAATGCACAAATCAACTCACGCGACAAGTCATTAAAAACACGGCGATGAACGACAACAAGTATTTTTTATTTTTTATTTGATTCACTAAATGGGAGCGTGTGGGTGACGTCACAGCTCTGTCTGGGGCGCCTGCAGCGCAGCTCGACTCAGAAGAGGGAGAAGCCTGTTCAGCGGTTAAAAGAAAAAGCATTCTAACAAATAAGCATCTGGACCTTTTTCTGCTTGAAAACACCACAACATAAATTCAAGTTTCTGTCACGGCGCTCGCACTCATGAGACTTCAGGCTCCAAAAGTGCGTCTGCAGATGAAGCGATGAGGAAAGGAGAAGGAGGAGCTGCTGCGCGATTCCTTGTGACCCGCAATCTCTAAAGCGCTTTGACGCTGCAGGACCTCTCGATGCGCCGGGTGTGCAGCGCTCAGATCAGACACTTCATACCGAGAAGCGCATTTATTTCGAAAAAAGTGTTTCCATTACAGTTTTGCGAAAAATGTCTATTTCCTCCTCTAAGCGCAAAAACTTTTTTTTTCGAAAAAATGCCAGTTTTTTCAAAATTGTGGTGTTTCCATTAGGAGAATTTATTATCCAAATTCCAATTTGCGAAATTTCAGAGTTAATGGAAATGTGACTGTTGATCATCTCGTTAAGGAGAAAACGATTTTAAAATAGAAAAAGTGGGATAGGCCATTTTTGGCTTCAGAAATAATGAACATGTATTTTTAAGATGTTTTAACTTTTAATTCTTTATAAAGGCAGGTGTGATTTAAAAAAAATTGCATCACAATAAAGTAAAA
Organism: Oryzias melastigma; assembly: GCF_002922805.2. Taxonomy (NCBI): domain Eukaryota; kingdom Metazoa; phylum Chordata; class Actinopteri; order Beloniformes; family Adrianichthyidae; genus Oryzias; species Oryzias melastigma. The sequence continues at coordinate 22,214,307 of NC_050535.1, read as the reverse complement.
TTTTCGAGCAGCTCACAAGTGAGTTGTGCTATTTTTAGAAGAGACCTGCGGGCGACTTATGAGGTGCTTGCGGGCGACTTGGCGCCCGCGGGTGACGTGTTGGTGACCCCTGGTCTAGAGGAAGACCAAAGAGGAGGTTTATGGATGCAGTGAACAAAAAAGATCAAAGGATGCAGAAGACGGTTAGATGGAGGAAACTCATTAAATCCCTTGAGTCCCTGAAGGGAAAGCCCAAAAACACACTTAGGAGAAAAATGAAATTCTCCATGTAAAAGTTATAAACTAAAAAGTAACTTTAAAAAAAGTGCATTAGCAGATGAAGCTCTACTTGTCCTCCATGGAGCTTTCCTCTTTATCCATTTCAAAAGCATTACAACTGTTGTTGTTTCACTTGGCGCTTTCTTCTTTTGTTTTGCTCATGTTTTGCTGCTACTGCTGCGCACTTCAGAGCACCCCCCCCCCCCCCCC
>NC_050535.1:22197020-22213833 GCF_002922805.2 Oryzias melastigma | reverse complement strand
ACACATTGCGCTCTGCGCAATCCTATTCTGTCCGCGGGCGCTCAACGCGTATTTGACCATTCAGGTACGGCTTGAAGAGAAATAAAGAGAGATGACGACAGAAAGATGAAATAATTAATAATTAATCTTAATAATAATGAAAGAAAGGAGCCACAACGAAAATTTGCGGGGTTAGGGACCGGGGACTTCCAAATGTAGCCACGAGGGGGCCCAAGCCAGGGTCTCATTGTGCCGGTCCCAAGCCCGGATAAATACAGAGGGTTGTGTCAGGAAGGGCATCCGACGTCAAATCTTGCCAAATCAAATATGCGAATCAGACCTACGATATCCATACCGGATCGGTCGAGGCCCGGGTTAACAACGACCGCCATCGGTGCTGTTCACCGACAGGGTGCCGGTGGAAATAGGACTACTGTTGGTGGAAGAAGGAGAGGAGGAAGGCGGGTTCGTAGGGAGAGAGAGAAGAGGAAAGTCACTAGTGTTGGACTGAGAGTTGGGACTTTGAATGTTGGAACTATGACAGGAAAGGGTAGAGAGTTAGTGGACATGATGCAGAGGAGAAAGGTAGACATAAAGTGTGTCCAGGAGACCAGGTGGAAAGGTAGCAAGGCTAGAAGTTTAGGAGCAGGGTTCAAGTTGTTCTATCATGGTGGAGATGGGAAGAGAAATGGAGTAGGAGTTATCCTAAAGGAGGAGTTTGTTAGGAGTGTTGTGGAGGTAAAAAGAGTGTGGAAGCTGAAAAAAGAAGATGGTTGCATGACTTTTAAGAAACAGTTAAAACAGACTCTGTGTGGTCAGGAGGTACTCCCAGATGATTGGATAACTACAGCTAATGTGATCAGGGAGACAGGTAGGAGTGTGCTTGGTGTGTCATCAGGAAAGAGAGTTGATAAGGAGACTTGGTGGTGGAATGAGGAGGTGCAGGAGTGTATACGGAGTAAGAGACTAGCTAAGAAGAAGTGGGACACTGAGAGGACTGAGGAGAGTAGACAGGAGTACAGGGAGATGCAGCGTAAGGTGAAAGTAGAGGTGTCAAAGGCCAAACAAAGAGCTTATGATGACTTGTACGCTAGGTTGGGTAGTAAGGAGGGAGAGACTGACCTGTACAGACTAGCAAGGCAGAGAGATCGAGATGGGAAGGACATGCAGCAGGTTAGGGTGATCAAGGATAGGAATGGTAATGTGGTGACAGGTGTCAGTGGTGTAATGGAAAGATGGAAAGAATACTTTGAAGAGTTGATGAATGAAGAGAATGAGAGAGAACAAAGAGTAGAAGAGGTGACGGTTGTGGAGCAGGAAGTAAGAAAGATTAGTAAAGGTGAAGTGAGAGGGGCTTTGAAGAGGATGAAGAGTGGAAAGGCTCTTGGTCCTGATGATATACCTGTGGAGGTATGGAAGTGTCTAGGAGAGATGGCAGTGGAGTTTTTGACCGGGTTGTTCAACAGGATCTTAGGTGGTGAGAAGATGCCTGAGGAATGGAGGAGAAGTGTGATGGTGCCCATTTTTAAGAATAAGGGAGATGTGCAGAGTTGTGGTAACTACAGAGGAATAAAGCTGATGAGCCATACAATGAAGGTGTGGGAAAGAGTAGTGGAAGCCAGACTAAGAGCAGAAGTGAACATTTGTGAGCAGCAGTATGGTTTCATGCCAAGAAAGAGCACTACAGATGCAACATTTGCTTTGAGGATGTTGATAGAGAAGTACAGAGAAGGTCAGAGAGAGCTCCACTGTGTCTTTGTAGATCTGGAGAAAGCTTATGACAGAGTGCCCAGAGAGGAACTATGGTATTGTATGAGGAAGTCTGGAGTGACAGAGAAGTATGTCCGAGCAGTGCAGGACATGTATGAGGGCTGTAAGACAGTGGTGAGGTGTGCTGTAGGGGTGACAGAGGAGTTCAAGGTGGAGGTGGGATTACATCAGGGATCAGCTCTGAGCCCCTTCCTGTTTGCAATGGTGATGGACAGACTGACGGATGAGGTTAGACAGGAATCACCATGGACTATGATGTTTGCAGATGATATTGTGATTTGTAGTGAGAGCAGGGAACAGGTGGAGGTGGAGTTAGAGAGGTGGAGGTTTGCCCTGGAAAGGAGAGGAATGAAGGTTAGCCGCAGTAAGACAGAGTACATGTGTGTGAATGAGAGGAACCAGAGTGGAAGAGTGAGGTTACAGGGAGAAGAGATAAAGAAGGTGGAGGAGTTTAAGTATTTAGGGTCAACAGTACAGAGTAATGGAGAGTGTGGAAAAGAAGTGAAGAGGAGAGTGCAAGCAGGTTGGAATGGGTGGAGAAAAGTGTCAGGTGTGATGTGTGACAGAAGAGTTTCAGCACAAATGAAAGGAAAGGTGTACAAGACTGTGGTGAGACCAGCCATGTTGTTTGGACTAGAAACAGTGGGACTGAAGAAAAGACAGGAAGCAGAGCTGGAGGTAGCAGAGATGAAGATGCTGAGGTTCTCTTTGGGAGTGACCAGGATGGATAGGATCAGGAATGAATACATCAGAGGGACAGCACATGTTAGAGGTTTTGGAGATAAAGTCAGAGAGGCCAGACTGAGATGGTTTGGACATGCTCAGAGGAGAGACAGTGAATATATTGGTAGAAGGATGCTGAGTCTAGAGCTGCAGGAAAGAGGTCTAGAGGAAGACCAAAGAGGAGGTTTATGGATGCAGTGAATGAAGACATGAAGGTGGCTGGTGTTAGAGTGGAGGATGCTGAAGACAGGCTTAGATGGAAGAAACTGATTCGCTGTGGTGACCCCTGAAGGGAAAAGCCGAAAGGAAAAGAAGAAGGGACCGGGGACTTCCGCCAATTGGAGATCCATACCCATCCAAATCACTCCTGATCATGCTTTGTAAACATTTATTAAATAGCTTTGGAGTATTGCTTAACATAAAGAGTTTTATTTTTTAATTCAGAACAATAGACTGTGTACTTTTCATGAGGACTGTCAGTCTGTCTCTCTGCGCCTTTAATGCGTTAATAATGTAATCAACACAAACGTCTTTGTCCTACTTGGGGGATTTGAAAATGGTAAATGGTATTCGCTTTTCTTTAAACTTTTTTTCCTTGACTTTAGACCAAACTGCTTAACAGTGACTGTCCTGTTCACCCAAACACACACATTCACACACCGGTCGCGATTCCACTCCCGAACACTGCCGCCAGCCTTTAACCACTAGGAGCAATGTGGGGTTCAGTGTCTTGCCCAAGGACACTTTGACCCATGTGCGGGTGGGGTAGGAACTGAACCTACAATCCTCTGATAAGAGATTGCCCACTTTACCATTGCATACTAGCTGTTTCCCTGTAAACCGTATCAGTTCCGGACACTCAAGTAACACAAATACTGGTGTCATTATGATGCTCTTTTATGCAGTTTGTAGTTAATATGAAATCTTTTTATCTTACCAAAATAAAATTGTTATGGAAATGATTTGTCAGTTTTTATATGTTTGCTTTTGTTGTTTTAATGATTTTATTCTTCACTTTTATTGTTTTTCCTACTTTAATCGATGTATTAAACAGTGTGAAAGAAGTCAGGGCAACACTCTTTAGACCTCACCAGGTGACATGCACTCTTTTAGTTTTGTGTGTTTAGATCAAAAGCAAAGCTGCACACGTTTTTACATGCAATCCATGTTGCTTCTTGTTTGTGAATGGACAATTCTCTTTAGTTCCATCTATTATTCCAGCAAAAGATTTATCCTAGCAGATAATTGACTCAAAAAATAAAAAAACAATGAGCTTTTTTGGGGGGAAATCAAAGGTGACATTAGTTCATAATGACTTTGAGGTGACGACTAATAAATAACTGTCACTGTGTCCAGGTCCCCAAACACGGCTGTATAAATGCATGATGTGAAGAGCTATGGCCAGGCTTGATTTCTAACCAGGACATGACTGATATGCATGACTTGCTCTGGTAATTTTCCTGGTGTGTTGGACCCAAAGATGGACAAAGCAATCTTATCAGCCTGTTAATGTAGTCTCTGCCTCAGAAGAGAGGTATCAGTCCCTTTGTGGCGCAGTGGCTCGTTCTCCTCCAGAGGGTGTGTGAGGTGACCCAGCGAGCACGCTGACCGTCCTGATAGTGGAAGGTCGCGCTGACGCCTCTTGGGAAATAGGCTCATCATCATCTGCTATATGTGACTCTGACAGGCATGTGAATGGATAGATTTTTCATTATGTAGTGCAGTAATGGGACTGAAAGCACATTTAAGTTTGAGACTGCCATTATTAATAAAAGAGTGGCATATTTAGGTTTGGTTAAAAATACCTTTATTGAAGCATCTTGCCACTTCTTGTCTTCATAAGGTATAGAAAGGGCAACTGTAAGTCCATTTAGTTAAATGTTTTGATTCATTTTCCAAACAGAATCCTTCCTAAAAGAGTTTGGAAAGTTAGGCCAAGCACATTATTCTTCCTTGTTTGGGGTGAACTGGTTGGGTTTAGTAAATAAGGAAGATAACAGATAGGTGTCAGAAACAGACAGACAGCTGGATTACAGTGCAACAGGTTTATCTGACACAGACAGGACAACAGGTATGAAGCACAGCTAAAAGTGCACAAAGCTAAATCAGAGTCAGGCAGGCAGAGGTCTAGCACGAGCATGAGGGCATCTGAGAACAACCAGAGCAGTCAGGGTCCAGGTGAGGGTCGGGGCAGGCGGCAGATGAAGTAGAAGATCAGATCAGGATGAGAACGCTCAGTGATGCAGGCAGAGTGGCACAAACAAGACTTCACACTGAGCTGAGCTCAATGCTTGGACTAAATACTGCTGGGAGTGATTGCTGATGGGAACCAGCTGTGGGGCTCCTGGGAGTGACAGCAGGGGCTGATGGGAAGTGAAGTGTGGGGAACCAAGGAGTGCTGGAACTATGGAGATAGTTCCCACTATCTAAATTCTGAAGTCTCACATTTGAAGCCCTGGAAAACTTATTTCCCCCCTAAAAACATGTTTTTGGTTTGTTTTGTTTTTTTCAAAAATAAAAACCCTAAAAATGCATGGTTCCATATTATTACTTTGGGGCATCCATGGTGCAGCGGTAGGGCGGTCAGCCTCTGAATGGACGACTGCTGGTTTAATTCCCATCCAGCCCACCCATGTGTCGAAGTGTCCTTGGGCAAGACACTGAACCCCACCGTGCCTCTGGTGGGAGGTTGGTACCAGTGTTTGGTAGCAGAGCCCCCATCAGTGTGTTTGAATGTGTGACTGTAAAGCACTTTAGGCTTTAGAAGAAGGTGGAAAAGCACTACACAAGTATAAACCATTTACCATTACACACAACAGAGTTCCACAGCATTTGATAGATTCTAAAGAACTGAAAATGGTGGAGAGGAAACTCATTTCAGCCGCCTGTAGTCGGAATCTCGCTCTTTCGGTCATGACCCAGAGCTCATGACCATAGGTGAGTACTGGAACGAAGACTGATCATTAAGATTTGCTTTCTGGCTCACCTCTCTCTTCACCTTTGGTCATCTGGATCCGGTCTTTTATCAGTTCCTAGAGTCAGAACTAAACATGGAGAAGCTGCATTCAGCTTCTATGCTCCACAGATCTGGAATAGACTTCCAGAAAACATTAGATCAGCTGAAACACTCAGTGTATTTAAATCCAGGTTAAAGACTCATCTGTTCTCAGCTGCATTTGATTAATATGTATTCAAAAGTTTATGTCTGCACTGTTTATCTTTGTTTGTTTTAAATTAAAATCTTTTTACTTTCTTTTAATTTTAATGATCACATCTTTACTATTTCTTTTGAATGTTTCTTCTAATGCCCTGCGACAGACTGGCGACCTGTCCAGGGTGTACCCCGCCTTCGCCCATCAGTAGCCGGGATAGGCTCCGGCACCCCCGCGACCCCTGAAAGGGAGGAAGCGGACAAGGAGATGGATGGATGGATGGATGTTTCTTCTAATGTTTTATGTAAAGCACTTTGAATTGTCTCTGTACATGAAATGTGCTATACAAATAAACTTGCCTTGCCTTCACCAAAGGATAAACTACCATTCTCCAGTCAAGAACCATGGCCTCAGACTTGGTGGTGCTGGCCCTCATCCCCTTTGTTCCACACTCAGCTGCAAACCACCCCAATGCATTCTGGAGGTTCTGGCTTGATGAAGTCAACAGGACAACAAAGAGTCCTGATTATTTCACTCTGCCAGTTAATGAGCACGACAGTTTTGCATTTTGTTCAATACACAATGATGCAAGTATGAATTGCTGAATTGCTCTGGCGACCCCTAAAGAGAGCGGCTGAAAAACGAGGAAAGAAAGTATAGCATACAATATTAGAAGCTGAATATAACTATACCCATAACCATATAACTTTGGGAAATTTGTTTTGTGAAATATTTCCCAAAGACCTTAGATCAGGGGTGTCCAAAGTCAGTCCTCGAGGGCCGGCCTCCTGCTGGTTTTCCAGAAGCCCTGTCTTCTGCTGCTGATTTCCTGGATCAGGTATAATTCGCCAGTAAGGAGCTTCAAAGGCAGGTAGGTTGGAAAGCAAGTAGGACTCTGGCCCTCGAGGGCTGGTTTTGGACACCCCTGCCTTAGATACACAGGACACACATGTCAGTCAGTCAAGGATGTTTCCAGTACCTTGTTGAATTTATGCCACCATTGATTAAGGTTCTGAACGCATAAAGAGGGTCCAACCCAGTACTAGCAAGGCGTACTTAGTGGCGGAGAGTATAGATTACTAGCTTGCATTTCTAATAATTACATTTCAGATACCAGCAAACTGGAATGGTCGGTATTATTTTAAGTTTTGTCTTAGGCACAGTGTTGGAGGCTCAACCGACTGAAGATGATGACAAAAAAATCTGCAGGCTCTTTTTCACCGAGAGGGTATAGTGTTACCTGTGCCTCCTTTGTTTTTTGTGCATACATGAAAATGTGTTGACCTAAAAGACTTCATGAACCTTATTAAATAGGACTGTAAAATGTATGCACATATCCAGTGCAGCTGTTACACTTTAGCCCTCTGCAAAGCCTTTTTTCCCAAATGATATCAGTTGATGATGTCCTTGAACAAAATATCTACTTTTTATGGTTGCATATATTGTCCACAAAAACGTTACTTTACGTGATTTTCTTATGAAATGTTTAATTGTATGTTACATTTGAAATTGTGGACCAAATGGGGCCATGTTCCTTTAGATAACCTTCATCCATCCATCCATCATTTTTCCAACCCACTTAATTCCTTTTGAGGTGACAGTGTTGCTGCAGCCACTTTGTGGGCGAGTGCAGGGAACACCCTGGACAGTCTGTCAGTCAATCATAGGGCCACACAGACAGAATGTCACACACACTCACATTCACTGCTTGACCTTCACATTTCAAACTAAGAAAAAGTTTAATGCTGCATTCACATCAAATACGGTTCTGATCGCCTAATGCATAAAACGCGCTGCAGGATCTCAGATTGCATCTGTACATTGACTTAACATCAAAACTCAACGCCCCTGACTGTAAGGGTTCTGCGGCTTTGCTTGGTTTGTCACTATTTAAATGTCTGGTTTTCAGTTCATACCTATCAGGTCTTCTGCTCTGTTCAGTTCAGTCACCATTTTTGTTTCTCCACGGTTTTTGTCATGTTTCAGTTTATTTATTAAAAAATTTACTTTTCTGCCACGTTGCCTATCTCCTGCATTTGAGTCCTCCACCACCAATTCCTGACAGAATGACCTGACCACCTTGGACCCAGCTGAAGAACTTTTTCTGCAGTGGTAGGGTTTTCTGCCACTGCAGTCAATGCAAATCCATGCCACGCCACACCAGATGGGTTTTCCTGCAGCCACATCCACCTAAACCGTTCCTGAGGTGGACTGCCGGGGCCGTCCTTCCTGTTCCTGTGGAGGATTGCCGGGTACGCTCCTCTTCATCTGTCGGTTCAGGAGGAGAGCCCTCGGGACCACCTCTCTTCGAATCTGTTCCTGGGGAGGGGGTCTGATACCCCTCACATCCATCTGGCTGCAGGAGCCCTGTTTTCTGGGCTTTAGTTTTGCTTGTTAGGGTCCTCTCCTCATGGGTGTTTTTGGGCATCTGGCATCTGCCCTTTTCGGAAGAGGTACTGTCAAGATTCTAGGCTTTGTCATGTTCTGTTTTCTCTCCCAGTCTCACCATGTTCAGGTTAAATCAGCCACAGCTCTCTTCGTTTAGTTAATCAACCTCAGTGTGTTGAAGTTTTCAGCTCCTCAGTGTCAGGTCATCTGCTTTATTCTGTTCAGTCCCATTTTTGTTTCTCCATGGGTTTTTAATCATGTTTTGGTTATTTATTAAATGCTACAAAGCTTGGTGTCCTGCATTTTGGGTCACTTATCCACCACTCCCTGACACTGACCCGGTGTGAATGTAGTTATTCGATAATGCTAATTGTAATTTGGTTATCCAAGTACACAATACCAACTGTTATCACAAAGTGCAGCTTTACACAGATGTTCATGCATGTTCTGCTGTTGTCAGACCTGTTTACAACTTATACTGCACTAACCTAAAGCACTTTAGTGGAAAACTATGCTAAGGAACTAGATTTCACAGTATTTTTAAGCCAACTTGAATTAACTTCAGATCTTTACAGGAAATGTCAGATTTTATACAAACTATACATTCTGCCTCTTTTGCTTCCTCCTCCTCCTGTCCCCTTTGGGTGAACTGAACAATTCTAATAATCAGTATTTCTTCCTGTTGGATTACAGCAGCCTCCAGTTATGAAACTGGACTCATTATGTGTCTCAGCTCTGTGCAAACATTTTCTATGACTAACTGCCTATTTAGCAGTTTGCAACATTTACCAGACAAGAATTTGCATGGTTGCACCAAAAATCACAGAAGGGAATCCATCCTGAGGCAAGCTGTTAAGGGCTTAAAAGTTGGACATGGTTGTTTTGAGCATTCAGTGCACTGACCGACCGAACCTGCATGTGAACGTCATTGGGATTTGGACATCCAGTCAATCACTCTTAGAAGCAGACACAGGCCTCACTGGAAATTTGTCTGGGTAGAACAGATAAAAGTGACGAGGGAGGAGGAGGTCTAGGAATCTTTGTTGCAACCAATGACTAGTTCCTTAAAGCAGCAGAAAGCTGATGCATTGTGTGTGTTTCTTTATGGTACAGAGATGACAGATAAGACCAAACATTACTATGTATTTTAGAGACTGAGGTGCATTAGAGTATTTCAGTTTCTGTGTTTTTTATATGTAAGCCGTGAAAAGCTGCGAAATTGTGCAAAGCATCTTTCTGACAGGTTGCTTGAAGCAGATTGAGAACTGCTGAGATGTGAACTTTTGTGCTGAGAAAATCAGTGGAGGAACATCCCTGTTTGGTGTTTTTGCTGTAGAAGTCTCGCTGCGTCTTCAGGGCTGAATTTCTTCAGTAAGCACAGAGCACATTCTAAATTCGGTTTGTGCTTTACAGTTGATAAGTGAATCAAAGAAGAGTTGTGTATTAATTATTTAGTGCACAGTGTGAGACAAAGAAAGAAAAATTGTTGGATTAGACTTGCTTAAATGAAACAGAACAACTCTGTTCAGAGGTGCAGCCAAGCTGTCCCTGCATGTCAATAGGCTGCTTATTCAAACAAGACTAACTTCCACTGCTTACTTTTTAAAAAGAACAGTCAAAGGGTTTCAGAGAATTGCCCACACAAGTCTAACATTTTTTTAATTGTTTTAATTGCTACGGTTACTGTTTTTATAAAGCTTGCAGCAAACACATTTGCTTTTGGTTAAACAGAACAGAAATTATCAGTAAAAACATTTAACTTTGGCACCATTAACAAACAGAACAGGGTTCTATTTGCAAGAAAACTACTGCTACTACTGCCTGAAAATATTCAAACACATGAAAGCAGCAATCTGTTTCCTTTTGAATTTCAACTTTTCTGTCACAAAGTGAACTCATACTTGGCAGGTCATTAATGTGGAAAAATGCTATGTTTGGTGCATGAGAAGAAAAGGGCTGCAGGACCCAAACACAGAAGAGCAGCCAAGTTAATGCTGGTGAGCTGGGTCCTTTAATTAAAAACACAGGAAAAATAACATCAATCTGCTGCATGGGCAGACAGAGAACACAGAGAACATGGATGGAAGGAAACCTCGCAGGAGAGTGGAGGGGGGTTTGATAAACAACAGCACAAACCAAATAGAATAAGAAACAAGAGCACAGAAAGAAAATAAAGTTTAGAAAAAAGGTCAAATAGTGAATGGAATATGCTTATATAGTGCGTTTCTGCCTTAGCTAAAGCCCAACGCACTTTACAGTCACAGTCCCATTCACTTGTACTGTACACTCACACATGACAGGGGCTCAGCTGTCATTAGGGGTGTAATGATTGATCGACTCATTCAATTAATCGATTTATAATCCTACAATCCAACTTTGTGTCTGTCTGAGAGAAGTTAATAGAATCAAATTGAGCTGTACCAATATGAAATCAATTCAAAATTACATAAATTGATTATATCCATATTAGAAAATACCATTTAGATTGTGGAACTGTATGATTATGTTACTATAACATGAAAACATCCAAGTAGGACCAAAGCAGATGACACACACGTGATGGCAGCAAAACATGATCAATGATCAACCAGTCCAGTGTGTGGAAATGCTTTGGATTCAGCAAAGACATGTGACCGTGCAGTGTGGTAGAAAGTGATGTGGCAAAGCAACCAAATGTTGAACTTTTTGAAGCCAACATGTGAATGGATTTACTATTCTTGCTTGTTTGTTCATATATTTAAATTACTCTTTATTTTATTGTAACTGCATAAGGGTGAAATATGTGAGATACCTGCCTGTTAGTGCTGTTCACATCATTTGTTATTATTTACTAAGTTACAAACCACTAAAGTACTGGAGTGTGTTACTAGGGCACCATACGACATCCTCCGCGTACATCATAAGAACGTGAAACTTACATGATCCTCATTAATAATCATGTATTTACAGCAGGCACAACAATGGTTTGTTCCATTTTCTTAATGTTTTATGACGTGCCTTGAGTTGGTCGTATCAGCGGTGAAGGAACTGCGCTCCCTTTGAGACACTTCCGCTTTACGACAAGACAACCCAAAAACCTACACATCCGCACGGCAGTTGACCCATATAGGTCATGTGACTAAGGCTTTAGGTTTTGAATGATTCCTCTACAGCATTTATGCTAGTAAACTGAAGCTATGTCTTCCACATGTACTTATTGTTGATGAGTTTTGTTTTTAAACGCTTTAAATTTTTTTGCCTATTTTCAATTCCCTCTCTAACACACCGCCACTCAGAGTTTGAACCACGTTTCATTTTATTGCTTTTTAAAAGCAGTTGTTAAAACTGACATTCACCAGTCTGAGAAATGTTCAACCCCAAAAAGCACAATGGGTAATGATGGATATGTCTAAAATGACAGAAGAATAAACACACCTATAGATGAGTAACACAAATGTGCAGGAGTCATCAAGCCTTGTTCTTTATATAGAAGCACTCAACATCACTTTTTAAAAATGCTCTTAATGTGATATTTGATATTTTTAAAGGGAAGCCATTAAGACCTTTACATAAGTGGCAGATGTTTTATTAAAATGCAGGTTTGACAGAAAGGATTTCCAGTTGAGTTGTATTTAGTTGGTGATGGGGGAAAGGACAGGAAGTTTGGGGTGGTAAATGAAGTTAATGTCAGCGATGTTTAGCGTTCGCTGTTTTGAAAATGTCAATGTTCACATGTCCCATTTTGACTGTAACTCTCTCTTCTCTTATCTGAAATAATTCTAAAATTAGTGACTTTTCCAGCAGGGTGTCAGTTACGCCTCGTTCACACTGGACGCGGAACTCCGCGAAACGGAACAGAGGCCGCTTCCATTCGGCACCCTGTGAACCTATGATGGTGACCCAATGTAATACATATATATATATACTCTGGCCTTTTTGGAGAATGTTTCCAAATGATGAGGACAAAAAACAAGAGGGGATTTTGTGTCAACCATGTCACAAGGAGAAAAGATGGAACAGATAAGGCAGAGAAACAAAGACAGAAGGATGTACAGCAGGTTAGAATGATCAAGGACAGAGATAGAATTGTGTTGTCAGGATCCACAAGTGCGATGGAAAGACAAGAGGAGAACTTTAAAGATTTGATGAATGAGGAATACATTAGAGAACCCAGAGGAGAAGAGGTGAATGTTCTGGAGCAGGCAGTCCAAACAACATGGTGGAGGTAAGGAGGAGTTGAGGCTACACAGGAATCTCTGTGGATCATAATGTTCAAAGATGACACTGTGATCTATAGTGAGAGATCACAAGGAGGAGGTGGGGGGAACATCTAGAGAGGTGTATGTTTGTATGTGTGGTTTTTGTTTTATTAATTTCACCAAAATCGCATTTCCAATCTTTATTTTGTTAATCTCAGAAAGTTCTGGGCACAGAATTTTATTTTGGTAGTTGCGCTACTTCCTGTCTGCTCGCGACATTCCCTTCAGTCTCTGGGGGAACGGCCGAGGGGAGGTAAGCTGCAGGCTTTGCTCTTGCTATGTCGGAGAAAAAAAAAAGTTAACATGAAGTTTCAAATGTTGATATGTACTGGTAATCGGTTAAAATGTTCTTTACACTGTTTTCATTCTTGCTAGTTTTGTGAAATGTATTTTTTATGTGAATGCAGCAGTTTGAAATCAGCTAATGCTAGCAGCAGAGCTCGTGGTAGCATGCGTGGTCTCACGTGACCATGGTGATTTTTCTCTGCTTTCTATTAGGTTGTGTTGACAAGTGAGACCAGCAGTGATTTTTTTGTGTCCTATATGTGTTTTCACAGTAAACCCTCAGTTTTGGTGGCAATCTCTGTGTGAGACTCAGTTCTTAAAAATACAACGCAGATGATTTTGGCCGCAGCAAGAGAGTGACTGGCTACATATGGAAAGGAGAGGAATGAAGGTTAACTGCAGCAGGACAGAAAATCTGAGTGTAAATGAGAGGAAATGAAGAAGAATGGTGAAGTTACAGGGAGAACGGCTGAAGAAGGGGGAGGACTTTAAGTTCCTGGGAGGAACAGTCGAGAACAATGCAAGCAGGTTAGAACAGGTAGGGGAAGATTTCAGGTGTGATGTGTGACCAAAGAATGTCATTTTGGATGAAAAGAAAGCTGTAGAAGAGAGCTGGAGGACGCAGAGATGAAGACGCTGAGGTTCTCTTTGAGAGAGACCCGGATGGATCAGGAAGGAATCCATCAGAGGAACCAACACGTTCCCATCCCCAAGTCGTCACACTGTGACGTTTGGTTAAGGACTAGGGTTGTAACGAGTATCCGGGTGCTCGGATACTCGCGATTTGCTCCTGAATATTCAAGTACGAATATTTGCGACATCCAAGATTGCTGATTTGCGATCTTTATAAATATAGTAGAGTGTGCAAAAATATCATCTGGGGACGATGTATTTTTGCTCGCAAATGCAGATTAATGCAGGATTTTAAGTTTATGAACTAAAACAAAGTCAAAAGAGCTGCGGGACCGTCAACGTAAGTAAACACATCTTCTTGTAGGTGAGGCTTCCGGTTTTCAAAATAAGACTAGTGAGAGCTTCTTTTACATTCAGAAACTGAGACTGAAGTTCAGTTCACTGACATAACTTCTGAAAACATAACTTTGCTTTAACACTGGAGCTAAAACTTTTTTTTGGTTATGGTAACACTTCAACAAATGATACAATTAATGTAACTCCAGCTTATTCTGAAGGGGAAAAACGCAGCCTGGTGCTGCTGAAAGGCGGATGTAATCAACGTGAATCAACTTTCTCCATACAGGCTCTGCACCAATATATTAACACTTAGAACGTAAAATGTTGAAGAACTTTGACGATAGGTAACTGTGGAGAGAATTTTCAGGTTTTGTTGTTAAATGATCAAAAACAAGAACTGATTTTTATGCTTTTTATGTCGTTTATATTACTGCTGAACTTAACCAGAAGGTTGACAAAAAATAAATAAATAAAATAAAATGACAAAAATTTCTTTCTATCTAAATCTTTGTGAGTTTTTTTATCAGTTTTGTTGATTCTGATCTCCTGTTTTTCATAAAGGTAGAAATGATGGTGATTTGATATTAAAATTTTCATACATCCAGTAAAAAGACAGACACAGGAACAAATATTATATTAAAAAGTAAGAATTGTGGTTCCATTTATGAATCGTTGAACTTGATTCGTGAATCGAATCGGATAGACATCAATGATCTACAGCCCTATTAAGGACCCCGCCATGTCACTTCTTGACGTTTTGGGTGTCCCCAACTCGTACTGAGATATTTGACATCACTGCTGCCTTTACATTGTTCTTATGTTCAAATTTGAACAAGATATTGTTAAGACTGGTTGATTTTTTTCAGATCAGTTCTGAAAGTTATCTTCAAAAGAGTTCAACATTATTAGAAAAGATCGTCCTGGGATAGACATAAACCACAGGCAGTAAAGAATTACTGCAGCAGATGTAAAGCCCACCAGACCGTTGAACTCTGAGGTCCTTGGAGGACACCAACATGTCAGCTTGACTTTCTGTGAACATGTCTCTTTTACTGGTCTAACTCATTTACAGAGCATGCAACAAAGTGGAAACTCATCTGAGTTTGTCACAACTCCAGACACGGTGAAACATGCCTCACAGCCTGTTTCCGGACATGTCACTAATGGAAATAAAGCACTTGAAACCTTGACAGGTTTGACAAATCAGCTGAGCTGCTGTATATGCTGTTTTAATTTAGAGTTTGGAATGAAGTTGGAAGAGGACGGAAAGCCACAGCCAGAAGGTAATATTGTGTCAGGGAGCCGCAGTTTACAAAATCTGTCAACCCATCTCCTGAAGTCAGGAACACAGTGAGCTCCACTCCGGAAACCTTTCAATATTTTGGTTTAAAACATGAGCAAAACTTCTCTACAGACCAGAAAATAAGATGTAGAAATGACCACCAGAAACAAATAAAAACTGTGGTATTAAGAAATGCATCTTCAATATTGATAGGATAAAAGAATAATCCACAGGATTGGTGAGGATCGTCTGTAAAATCTGCTGTGGAAAGAAAACTAGTTCTTGTGCTTTTCAGGGGATTGTTAAAAAAAAAAAAAACAAGAAGAAAACAAAAATGAAAGACAGCAAAATAATGGCAGCGCAAGTAAAGCTTAAAAAAAAATCTGTTGAAAAAACTGCTTTTGCATGAAGGAAATTAATCGGAAAATCTTTTTCAGCATTTCGCTGATTTCGTGGATTTAAAAAGGTAAACGCTCCATATATCATACCTGAACGAAATTAAACGTTCTCCTTTCTATTTATAACAAAGAAAAATCAGTAACAAATGTGTGAAAGACTTTTTACTCTTCCAGGTTAAGCTTTTAAAGTTCAAACAGACTCATGATTTAAGGATCCTCACAAAGGGAAATTAAACCATTTTACTTTGGATATCCATGTCCTCTTCAGTGTTCCTGATAAAATGTTTTCAGTTCTTCTCTGTACCAACTCCTAATACACTGTTCTCATAATTAGCCAGAAAAGCATCAGCAGAACAAACAAAAAAAGTATCTTATCCACTATAACTATATATATACAGTATATATATTCCCCTTATTTTTTTTTGCCTGTTTTGATCAGACTTTGACCCTCACACCTTGTTCACACCAGGCGCAGAGCCTCCGTTGAGGCCTCGCGCCGTGCAGCCGATCGTTTCAGCGTCTGGTCTATCTTATGCGGGAGCCACAAACGATCCGCCTCAATTCTGGCAGGAAGTTACATTCAGATACATGAGAAAAATCCACTTTATTTTTTCAAAATAAAACAAAATTTTCCAACTCGGTCGCAGTAAAATGCGTACATATTCCACGATTTTGCACTCTGAAATACCGTGTATAATATACGCCAAACACGGTTTTTGTGTGCATATGATACGCAATGGTAGAGAATAGGTTGCGCCGGCGTACAATGTACACGGCTTTTTAGATTTCGTTTTGATCACATGGTCAGAAATCCTCCGGCTCTTTTCTAAATGACGTCGTTCCTGGTTAAGGTTAGGATTACGGTTATGGTTAGGGTTAGAAAAGCAAATTGTTCGTTTGTGGGGCTGTCTGTGATGCTCACGCCTCCACCAGGGGACGTGTCAAACGTGGAAAACACATTTAACACGTTTAGAACCGCGCGTATTATATGCACGCAAACACCGGTTTTGCCGTATATTATACACGGTATTTCCCAAATCGTGGGATATGTACGCATTTTACTGAGACTGGGCTGAAATTTTCACACTGTTATTGACAAATGTGATCATGTTTTTTCATTAAACAGACTGTAGAAATAAAAATAATCATACAATCACGCGCACACAGATCAAGGTTGTGGGCCGAGCCGGAGCAGGGCTGAGTTTTCTGCTGGCCACAAGAACATGGGGTAAAATATTTAGGTTATTAATTTACCCATGATGGCAAAAACAAAAAAGCTCTTGCAGAAAACGCACGTCCGGTGTGAATTGCAGGAGAGAGCGGATGCCGCGTGCACCCTGTTCTGCTTCCGTGTCTAGTGTGAACCTATCGTCAGGCTGCAGAAGGAGGTCTTCCAAGAAAAACAGACACAGAAACGTTATGCTTTCACTAAAATAAAATAATCTACCTTTCAAACTTCAGTTCATATTTCAACAACTTATTAGCAGTTTGCTCGACCTCCTAAAAATGGGATGGCAAAGTAAAATTAACTTTTACATAGATCAAACTGAATTGAGCGTTTGGAAGCAACTAATCCCAAAATGTGAAATAACAATAAAAACTAGATTTGCAATTCCTTGAAGAAAT
>NC_050535.1:22132475-22196916 GCF_002922805.2 Oryzias melastigma | reverse complement strand
ATACTCTGATTGCTTTCAGCAATCAGACAATAAAGATCCACACATGTGGAAGGACAGGTCTATTTAAATGACGCATCCATGGGAGGTTTGATATTTAACCAACAAATGAGTGGGGGACCTGTGTTTGCTAGAATACACTGATACCAGCGCAGAGCTGCTGTTTGGTCAAATAAGAGATCAATCAAGAGGGACTCTTTGTTTTGCTGGGCAAACTGTGTTCCACAGTGTCCCCCTCAAACTTGTACAATATTTGATGTGCTAATATTGTTCTGAGTGATCATCACTTCCCCGCAGGACGGCATGAGTGGGTAAACAAACAGAACGGATGTGTACAGTTGGAAGTATGAGGAGTCTCCAGCGGCTGATTATGCACCGGCATGCTGCTGCTTCTTGGATGTAGTTTGGACTGACCTTTGTGGAGCCGGCAGTCAGAGAGCTTCCTTTGGTTCTTCTTTTGTTCATGACGTTTACAAAGCCACATCTTTATTCCATAAGTTTTCATTTAAATGCAGCTCTTTCAGTAATGGTTTGTTGTGAGTTCTTGGGTTTAGTTTTGTCAAATATATTTCTTTGTTTTGGTCAAGTTGTGGTTTGAGTTGTCCCCAGTCGGTAATTTTCCACAGACGTTCTCATTTTAGTTAATCAGTCTGTGTGACTGTCTGGCAACCAAATAGAAATAATGTGTTCAGTTGGAACCATGAATTCATGAGTTTCTAGTCCTGTTTAAATTTGTTAAATGAAGACGTTCTGCCACAAAGTCTGTTCTCCACGGATTCCTGACATATTTAATGTTGGCTTTTGGAGTTTGGCTTCTATCCTTTGGTCTGTAAACGTAACATTTGAAATACTGGTGTTAGATTTTGGGATGTGTTGATGAGGAAAAAAATCCACTTTTGCTTTGTTTTTAAAAGATAAACTATTTTTAATAAAACTGAAGTGGACTAAGTCGTTGAAGCCGTTATTTTCTGAAGTGGGCTGTGACTTGGATTTTGGGATCACATGTCATTCGGCTGTACAACCGGATCCAGAAAAATTTGATCTTTAAAATGATATGTAACAGCATTTAACAGTCAACTGATCCAAAGCAATTGACATAGTATTTGACCCTTGAAGACAAAACAGTGGTACCGTTTATTTTTGTGCACAGTTTTGCATGTTTTTTTTGTTTTGTTTTTCCCCACATTGTTCATTCTGTTTCATGTCCTGATATTTAGAATATTGTCAATATTACCCCTCTGTGCAGAATCCTTTCAGTTAGCCAAATTTACATCAAGATCTTTGTTTTGATTCTATAATCCTGGATTTATTTTTCTATGAAGGTTTGAACTTTGAGAGTTTAAACAAGAGAGAGAAGTGTGAAAATGTTCATGTATGTCTGATAATAATTTAAAGTGTACTGAGGAGTTTAACAGCCTAAAACAATTGTAAAAAAAAAAAAAAAAAACTTTGTGGATCTATCGCAGGTTATTTTTAGAACGTGTCACCCACGACAAACAGGGGACCACTGCTTTCGATTAGGTGTCCTGACCTAGGACACGACGGCGGTCAGGCGTTTGGTTTAACCTCTGAGCTAAGGATCAACAGCCAACGCTTCATCCCAGACATGTCCCAGTTCAGCCAGTCCAGACATCCAAACTGGCCTTAACCTACACCCTAATTTATGGTCCCATCCAAAGCTTCTCCTCCCAGGCTGATGATGCAAAAATAGCAATGACATCATTAGCTTATACCCGTGAGAGCAGGAATGTGCTCTGTAAATTTTTGCAATATTTCAATTAGATGAATGTGACGCCAGTAGCTATGAATAAGTAGGAAAAGGCTGTACCTTTAAACATTCTATCAGTTTTTCCACATTATATTCTTAACAGATCATCATACATTTTTCTTGGCATTTTTCCCCTAAACACTAAATTAGAGGTAATAAGAACCTGAGATGAAAGAAAGGACGTCATTTCTCCTGAACATGTGCAGCAAAGAAAGGAGCCTTTTATTTGCTGCATTAGTTAAAGAAAAATCTCCTACCTTTGTTTTCTACCATTTTATCCTTTGACGTATTTATCTGCAGAACAAAGATTAATGGAAATGTATACAGCATCGCGGTTTTTATTGAGGCTGTTTAGGGGGAGCCACCGCCGTGCCAAGGATGGATGACTGTCGATTTTGTAAGAGAGAGGGCTGGCAAACTGACAGGCTGCAGTGGTGAATGCAGAGCAGGTTGGAGACAGGAAGTCAGATCATTTGGAAGTGGATGGTGCAGAGTCCAGCTGGCAGAGGGCTGAAGGTCCAGCAGCTCACATCCATCCTTGGCCTGGCCTCCACGCGGAGATCACAGTGATGAGTCGAAGCTCTCATGTAGAACTGATGCACAGGTGAGACTGTGAGACCCCCCCCCCCAAAAAAAAAAATGCTGCTCACTGCTGTTCAGCGGTCTAACTCCACAGGAAAAGAGCCGCATAGATAAAGAGTGAGGCAGTAATTAGAGTACACTTCAGTGAATTAATCAGCATCACTTGTGTGATGAGGAAGAACACTTCTAGTTTTTGTGGACAGGAGCTTCATTAATCATCTTCCAAAGAAACACCACTTCAGCTCGACTTGAGCCGAAAGCCCTCTTTTCTGCTACAGCATTCATGGAGCACTGCTAATAAAAATAATAATAAAAATAAAAACTCACAAGAAAGAGAAATCAAGCTTTTCCCAGTCAGCTTCCTTCAGCTTCAGACAGAATGTTTCAGACTCCAGCTGGTCATCTGAATGCTCTGGTTTGTTTCTCATTCCAATTTCATCCGTCTAAATAAGAGAAAATAACGAAACAACTTTGATTAAACTGCATGGCAGAGTTTATGAACTGCATATAAGTGTAATGTATGGAGTTTTTTCATGGTATTTATTGTTTAGTAAGAGTTTTTCAAGTTATAAACTGACCAGTCAGATGTCGCAGTAAAAGTAGGTCTTCTCATGTTTGACAGATTTTCCCAGGCCCCCGTTCAAAGTTGTAAGGGTGTGGCCTTTCAACAAGCTCACTCCTGACTGGCTTGAGTGGTTGCCATAGAAACAATGAGTGATGGTGCATGGACAGAACGCGTCAAATTCATGTCTGCTGTCTGACAGATTTCCCTCTCAACGCCCTGACACTCCTGCCGCAGAGCAACCGCAGAAGTTGTTCTGGAATTCCTTCGTTGTCACATCATGAATGATGTTGGTCCAGTAGCTTGGGTGTATATGTTTTGGAGATCTCTTCAGAGGCACCAGCAAGCACATCACTGTGTTTGTTTTCACCAGATCGTTCAGAGTCTCTCTGGTTCTGTGTGCTTCACTCCTGCAGTGAGAGCTTCACTTGAGGACCATTTCAAACGTTACTTCTGTCTGTCTGAGGTCCAGTTTGAGCTTTAACCATAGAGGTGGGAATTAAAAATAAAACTGGGGGAACTTTTTATAATTGTCTTGATGAAAATAAAAAAAAACATCAAAAGCACATGAAGCTAGAGTGATCCTGCACGCTACAACAGCACTCGCAGCGGCTCTCCGAGCTGCTCGGTAGCTAACCACTGGTAGAGCGGGCTCCACTGTCCAGGGACCTGCAGCCTGGATAGTAAACCTCGCTAGATCTGCCGGACCTCTGGACAGCAGCGATCGCTACCAGCTCTGATGGAGTCTGGAGAGAGGATCTCACTAGCTCAACAAGCTATCCACCGGGCGGCTGGCTAGCACAGCCGTCCAGCTCAATGAGCTCTGTGAGGGGCGGATGATCTATGGAATGGATGGAAGTTCATGACGGAAATCCTCACATTGATCGGCCATCTTGAACGTTTATTTCTACTCTTTGATCTAGTCACTGAAAACGTCACGTGTTCAAAGCTGAATCCCTGATTGGTTGACGCGCTGGCTGCGTTCGGTGTGAATGCACCATAAGACTGACCTGAACCAATAACTGCTTATCGACGGCATGTGGCTCTAACATGGCGGTGCCCGTATCAGAAAAAAATGGTGACTGAGTTGACTTCATTTCATTGGCCAAAGATAAACCATTTTCTTTGGGTGATGTCACAGTCACTCTGTCCGGTTCTTTTAAACAGTCAGTGGGACGGATGTTTTTTTTTTTTTGATCGTAGCTTCTCTTGAATCCTGTCATCAGCGTCCTTTCTTTTGAAATATCCTTTGTGATTCACAAGCTCTGATTTAACATCCTGTGAAAAAAGCACATTCTTTATGAGTGCTATATTCTTTACCAGCACTGTTTCCTATAAATATATGTTGAAGCGATTATCATGTGTGAAGCAGGCGCCTGAGGGGCCAGCTGGGTAACATATGGAATGTGTGGACGGCACAGGCGAGCAGCACATATTGATCTGAAAAACAGCACATTCATTTTGTCCAGCGGTCTGTTAAAACATGTCACATTCAGAATGTGGTGCCGCTTCCCAAGAGAGCGGTTGGTAATGTTTTCCCGAGTCATTTTCAGGGCGGCTTACTGTAATTAAAAAGATGTAAAGTGTGGAATTTATGAAGGCAGCAGCAACGCAAACTTAGTGAGCACGTCGCATTCTCTCTGCAGTCTTTAGACGGGTTTGCAACGTAGACAGGTGAAGAGTGAGAGGCCCTTCTGGCTGGGGTTAAGTCATTCAGGTGCGCTTGTTGGCTTCTTCATTAAAGCCCCTTCTCTTTCTGTTTCATCTGCAGAGTACTGGTGCAAACAGCCAGACACCACTGACCTTGAGTGCAGCTATTACTTCTCCCTCGCAGCCATATATAACCAACATTTATCAGCCGAGAGCTGCTTTATATTCATGGCACACAGCAATCCTCACTTCATAAATAAGGCATTCCTATAAAACACAGCAATAATACCCGACTCCCACTTTGGCAAAATCCTCAACCTGCGCGACCTCTGAGGGGTCAGCATGTCAGCCAAACGTTTGCAGGCATAAACAGGGTGCAGTGGGGGTGTGTGGGGGGCTGGGTGGGGTTGCTGCCTGTCAAGCTCTAAAAACAAGCCCCCCCACACCTTTTGACTGAAACAACACGCTGCCTGCAGGCATGTTTGCTGATTTTGGCACACAAACAATATGCTATTTTATTCTTAATATTTTATGAATCTGTTCTCTTTAGTGAAAAAGAATATGTTTAACAGCGCTGAGCACAAGTATAGACGCACTGTGTGAAAGAAACAGATAACGGGGAATTCATCAGCTTTTAATTTAACATATTTGAACAATTAAAACTATCAGGCTTCTTCATAATCTATGTTTGCAGTGCTTTCACAATAGAATAGGACTGGTTTTTTTTATTTTCTAAAACAAAAGTTAGTAAAACTAACCATAGGAAGAGACCATGGTGCAGACCGAACATCTCTTCACCATCAACTGTCATACGTAACAGATGGGATTTTTTTATGATTCAATATGTGGTATACCATGGTCTGGGTGAATACTCAATTCTGATCGGCTCTTGGCTGTGGATTAAAAAGTGATAAACTATGGTGATAATTCATTCATTCATCTTCCAGACCGCTTCTTCCCTTTCGGGGTCGCGGGGGTGCCGGAGCCCATCCCGGCTACTGATGGGTGAAGGCGGGGTTCACCCTGGACAGGTCGCCAGTCTGTCGCAGGGCCTCAATCACACACACATTCACTCTCACATTCACACCTAGGGGCAATTTAGAGTCACCAATTAACCTATGAAGCATGTTTTTGGACGGTGGGAGGAAGCCGGAGTCCCCGGTGAAAACCCACGCATGCACGGGGAGAACATGCAAACTCCACACAGAAAGGTCCCAGACGGGATTCGAACCGGGGCCTTCTCGCTGTAAGGCAAGAGCGCTAACCACTGCGCCACCGTGCAGCCCCTATGGTGATAATGAATACCTAAAAAAGAATTTCCGGTCACACAGCACAAATGTTCTGTATCACTGCGCAGGCTTTTTAAAGACATACTTTTGCGTCATCATCTGGACAAAAACAAGCAGTAAGAGGTGAACGTTCTCTCTGGACTGATGCTCTATTTAACCTATCGTGACAATCAGCATTTATATCACTTTCCTTTAGTAAGGTAAAGGAGTACATTAATGTTGTGTGTTAATTTCTCATAATACACAGTTTGTCGGGTATTATCCCGTACTTATGTTTTGTAAGCCTTTATGCTGTACACACCACAAGTGTGGCGCGCAGAATGCACTAAACTGTTTTTATTTGCTCCAAGGTGTTCACACAGGTCTGTCACTACCCAATACTAGCTCATGTACAGGTGGACAGGCTTGGTGTGAAATGTTGAAGCAGTTCAAATCTTGTGGATCTTGCTCCAGTTTTTTTTTTTTGCCCCACAGCTATGTTCAAGTCCATGACGGACTTTGTGTCATATAAATTTACCAGGACATAAACCACATTTATTAATTTCCCCATCATCATCATTTTTAAGATGGTTGGCATTCCTATGATTTGTCAAGTTCTCTGACTGAGGTTCGAGCCGCTGAGCCACTCCCCTCTGAACCCTACCCAAACCACAATGGATCCTCCCCTTCTGAGCTCTCCTGCAGGGCGGCTGGACGCTCCCTTAGAGATAGTGTGAGAATCTCAGTCCCCCGGAGAGAGCTCGGAGTAGAGCCGCCTCTCTTCCACATCCAGAGGAGCCAGTTTAGGTGGCTCGGGCATCTGGTCCGGATGCCTCCCTGAAAAGGTGTTCCGGGCATGTCCCACTGGGTGGAGGCCCCGGGAAAGACCCAGGACACACTGGAAAGACCATGTCATGTCTGGGCTGGAACACCTCAGGGTCCCCCGGTCCCAGATGAGCAAAAGAAGATGGATGGATGTTTTGATCTGCATTTCCAAGCCTGGTGGGAACGTAGCATAAAAGTCCTGCAAAACATTTGTTCTATTAAGTGTGTTTAGTAATTGTTCCAGAAGTTTATCTAAAATGATCAGTCGGAGTCTCTCTACAAAACTTCAACAATCCGTAATCCTGCACTTCAAAACTACACAAATCAGCAATTCTCCAGTCCCAGTTGTCAGAATTCCAAGAGAATCTGGTCACAGAGAAAAAATATGGCGCTCCAAGATTAGCAGGAAGTCCTTCCCCCTGCTGGAGCCATCCGCCAAAAAAACATAATTTGCACCCAAAATTATTGTCCAGAAGTCCTCAACCAGAACCTCCTGTTTACAATTTTGACCCTTTTCCCCTTTGATGTACCGTTACTGCTAACGTGATCAGCTAACTCACAGAGAAAAAGACGTAATTTTTCTCTGGCTTTTTATCCGGAGGTAAACGGGTGTGGTAATACAAATTATAACACTTGTTAATATTGACTTGAAAGAAATAAACTATTAACGTTCTCTGTCCCATTTGAAGCTCGTCTTGCACACTAAACTGCTATGTAGTTACAGTTTATTCACATTTTAAAGCTTAAAAGCTGATAGTTCTGATCATTTTTGAAAGGGTTTCCTAAAATTTAGGAAATTTCTGCTTACACAACCATCTGAAGTCGTGAAATTTTCACTTTGGGCTATAGATTGTTTCTGCCGCCATCTTGCACAGCAACAACAGAAATCAGTTTATATGTATACATCCACTGATAGTCAGGATCGACACATAACCTCCATTTTCCCATGGATCATTGATGTATCCAGCTGCAAAAGCTCTGTTTGGTCAGGAGAGGTCTGCTTTCCCGTTCCTTAGTGTTGAAAAATGTTCTCAATAAAAGTCATAGACGAGCTGATCAGACCCATTTTGACAGTGAGAAAAACAGAAGGTTGCACAAGACTGGCACAAACAGACTCAGAGGGAAAGACAGGAATACCATTTGCATTAAATTCATATACATCGTCTTGTTTAAAGCGTCAAAGTTGCTTCTTGACTGTTCTCCAAAGCTCCCCGTTTTTTTGGCGGGAGCGTGTGGGTGGAGCTTCCGTCACAAGGGGTTTTTCAACTTTATCACGGAGGACGCAGATGATTGGAGATTGGGGTTATTTATATTGAAGAGCCGAACAAAAGCATCAGTACACGTTTCCATGTCTGGCTCAAGAGAATCTTTCAGTGTGACAGGACAAAGCTGCTGCTCCGTCTGTAGCAGGGGAGGGCAGTGTGGCCAGCAAAAGCAATTCATGGATGATAATAATTATTATTTTAAATATTTAAATGTTCCCACAGTCTCAATAAATCAGTTTGTATAAAAAAAAAAACTATAAAAGTTTCATTTTGACTGTTTGATTTAGGATTTAATTTAAACATTGGGAGGTATTGGGAATTTCAAATCCTGCCTGGGACTGTCAAATTTTAGATCCTGCTGGGGGGGCGCCACATTCACTTTTTGCCTAGGGTGCCATGCAACTGGCCTGTTTACACTACTGCCTATATATGTAGCCACAAGGGCGCCCAAGTCTGGGTCTCCCTGTGCCGGTCCCCAGCCTGGATAAAATACAGTGTTTTGTCAGGAAAGGCCTCCGGCGTATAAATCTCTGCCAAACCAAATGTGTGACTCAGTAACAATCGTTTCATTGTAGTGACCCCAAAAGGGAAATGAAGAATGTTCTTTACGCAATAAACAATGACACCACATGCTATGCCATGTGCATCTCACAATTTAATTGTTAATATGTTGAAATACTTTAAACCCCAGAAACAAAGCAATCTCTGGTCTCATTTTTACATGACGCACTGAGCAGAAGCATCATAATCCAGCATTTATGCTCCATCTGTGACACAGAAGCTTGCAAAGTTGTTATCTATCCTCTAAAGACAACTTTAAAGTTTGAAGATTTCCAATTAGATATCAACACTTTTATTACTGGCTTCAATGTTTAGGTTTTTTTCTAAAATGTGTGAAGATTAAATTGTTTCAGTCCCATGATGACTCTGTTAAAACAATTCATGACATATAAAACACCCAGCTAGCAAGACCAAGTGGGCCCCATGTGGTTTAAAAGTGGGCAGAAAATATGGTTGTCTACAGTTTCTGTGGTGGCCCCACCTGTGTTTGCCCACATTGGCTTAAGTGGGCACTCAGTGGGTAGCTCACTATTCTAGCCAGCCGCCCATTGGACAGTGGAGCTCGCTAGCGTGATACAGCGGAGCTCACTAGCTCAATATGCCAGAGCTCGCTAGCTCAATAGACCAGAGCTCTATAGCTCACTATAGATGAGCTCGCTAGCTCAATATGCCAGAGCTCGCTAGCTCGATACAGCGGATCTCGATAGCTCAACATGCCGGAGCTCGCAAGCTCACTATAGATGAGCTCGCTGCCATGCTATAACGGAGCTCAATAGCTCGATACAGCTGAGCTCACTAGCATGCTACGCCGTCCACTGGCGGCTGGCAAGCGCAATGAGCCAACCTACCTAGTGTCCACTTAAGCCAGTGTGGACAAACACAGGTGGAACCACCACAGAAACTGTGGACAAACCCATTTGGGAACCATGTTTTTTGCCACTTTATGGGGTCCACTTGGCCTTGCTGGCGGGGTACTCTAAGCTCAACGATGGCAGCATGGAAATGCAGAGGTGTTTAGTGCAGCACGATGGCCTTGGTTTTCCCTCTCAGTCTTTGAGTGGTAAAAGTGAATGTTTTTTCACTGCCAGAAAACTGCCATAAGGCACAGATTTAAATTTCAAATCAAAATGTCAAAATGTTTGACCCATGAGACGTCAATTAAAGTGAAAATATTCTGGATCGTGTTTCCTGCACTGTCAGCAAAACTCTAAAGTAGATTAAACAACAGATGAGATGCTTCATTGAAACGTGTCATAGCACCTGTCAGATTATAGGTGTGAAAGAGCGTCTTCTCTCTTCAAAATGAATCCCCTGCTGATGCAGGAGAAAGGGATAATGTCATTTTCTTTGTTTCAATGAGGCCTCTGTGGATCTGGAGTGAAGATCCTTCTGTAAATATTCCTATTCACAATCTGATGAAAAGAAGCAGAGCTTTCACAGTAATGGAGGATATTCCAGGTAAACAGTTGTCTTCTGTTTAGGTTACAAATGATGCGCCCCTTCAACCACCAATCCTCTGCGCTCCATCAGGGGTGGTGTTTCTGTGCTTCTTTATAAATGTTTTTATTTGCATTTACAGTCAGATAAATGCAGACAACTCTGTCATTTTATTGCTGTCAAAATCCTCCCTTCATGCATGTTTAATACATGCAGCAGAGCTTTAAAGGAGGGGCAATGCAAATGCAGAGAGGGGAATGGAGAACATGGAGGAGACTGACCACTGCTCAGTGAAGCATGAACAGACACCAGAGGATCCTCTGCAAAAACAGAGTTGTTTTCCTCTATTTCATGAGCGAGTTCTGCTGCAGGCCCACTGCTCCAGCCTGTCAACACTTTTAGCTGTTCCTATAGCTGCTACAAGAGGCAGAGCTGTCTTCTGGAAGACAGGAAAGACAACGTTGTTGCCCTTCTTGACGCAATGCTGGCCCAAAAAGTACTATTCTCACTATTTTATTCACAAGTTTTTTTTCGTCATATTCTCAGATTTTCAATATGACTCTTTCAATATAAAGAAACTTTTGCAGAATTCTTGGAGTCCAAAACAATGAGTTTTGTTTATAAACAAAATTCATGAATTTAAAATTCATAAAATGATTCCATACCTCAAAAACAAGCGAGCTCCATTTTGTGAGGACTCAGTGGTGTTGTGCTGGAGAAAGAACATCTCCAGTTCACCATCTCAGTTTTTGTTAGGAGTTTAGATGTATTCCCTGCATGTAAGACAGAACTTTGAACCCAGACTTGTTGGTTTGTCCTGTTTGTAGAGTCCCATGCAGCTTCAGGGACCATGGAGAGTAGAAATTAAATGTCTAAGCCAGGGATTGGCAAACTTACTTACTCGTGGGCCATAAAGGGTCTTAAAATCTGACAGACGGGTCAGACCAGGAGCAGATTCATGGCATGGTTAGTAATTCACTTCTTAAAAGAAAGAAATAATATAGGATCTGGACAAAAGCATGCCTTAATCTTGATTGAAAATTATTATAAAACAAGATTTTGGAATTTTTATTTAAAAACTGTAGTTTTTGTTCTCATTTTAACCAATGGGTTGATGTCCCTCAGAGAAAATCTCAAACTCTGGGAAATGCTGCGTTCATGTGGTGTTGGAATAATCGGAAAAATGACTGTCCAACTTGAAAATCACACATGAATATCGGAAAGACAACAAATCTTTAAACTCTTCATGAACAAAGGTGAATTTATTTTTTATCTGTACTACCTGTACTACAAGGAAAATATGGATCTGATCTGCTGGGCTGCAAATGGGATTGACCAAACCTTCTCCACCATTAGGAGTGGAGGGCGGATCCCACCTGCCCAGGGGGGTCTGTCATGACCCTTGGTGCAAATGGAGCATTTTCTGCCTGTCATAACTCTCTCTGGAAGACGATGAAGATGTTTACATCATTGGATTAATGATCTCCGGCTTCCTGCTTCCTGGCGAAGCGGCTTACAGTGAAAGGCGGACTTGGAGTGCTTTGTGATGGGACACTGAGAGCCGTACAGACTCAGAATGACAAACTGAGCTGATTGGAGACCAATGTCCATGCTGTGTTGGCCCGCATGTATCGCATTGAGGTCTCCCTTGGGAAGCTGGAAACCATCTTGGACCGAATTACGACTCGACTTGAAGGAAACCCTGAAAATTGACCGGATCAGTGAATATTCCTCCAGAAAGCAGCACCTGGACATTCAGCAGACAGACAGAAGCTGTGTCTGCATGCACCTAAACAATCACCAGGAACTCCTGAGTCAAAGGCACACTCCCTTGGACTGAACCAAAACAATCCACTGAAGGTGCAACAAGTATAACCTGTTGTCATGGAGAAATGCATTCCTCCCCTCTCCAGGACCCTTGCCCTAGATTCAACGCCTTGGTGACTCTCTCTTCTTTCTTGCCCCTCGACTGTGCCGTAGAGGACTGTGTGATGACACACGACCGCCGCCAGGCTGGACATGTGGGAGTCTATGTGGACCTTTGTCTGTGTTACATCAATGTGCTTGTGTTTTATTTTTGCCTGTTCTTCAGTCTATGCCGTTTGACTGCGACACAAATCGAAAATGCTTGATTTTTCACATCATTCCTGTACCCTCCTCATGTTTCTTTTTTGGGCAATTGGCGCCACCAGATCTGCAAGGCCGCTGCCCACCATTGGGCAAAAGGTCTTGTATCTGTTGTCCACCAGTTTCCCTTGAGATTAATAAACTATAATTAATTAATTGACAATAATTTATTCCAGTTTGGCGAGGTAGATTAAATAGTTTAACAGACCGCGTAGTTTGCCCACCCCTGGTCTAAACCAATGATTTAAATGAATGATTATAGAAACATTTTTGCTACTCTTCACTTTATCATTCACTTTGCAAAGGGACAATTTTGAGAGATTAGTGTGTCTTAAATCTGCATTATGATTTGACGCATAGTCATTACAGCTAAATAAAACACAAAAATTTCCAAAGATTTTACTTCATTTTTACAGAGAAGAGAAGAAAGAAAAGATGTTTTTTAGCTACTCTTTGTTATGCCCCATTCCATTTGCAGCGTCATGGGAAGCTGAAAGCTAACCTGAATACCAAAAGGTTAGGTTGGGGAAAAGTCTCAAGTCAATTACAGGTAGAGCACACACAGGAAACAAAGTCGACTCTGCAGGTGCAGCTGATTCAGGATCACCAGTCAACCTGAAACAGCCAAAGCACCACACAGAGAACATGCAAAAAGGTGCTGGTCTCCACGCACTTTACCCAGACGGCTGTTGTAATTATTCCCTCAGGCTCTTTAAAAGTCTGATTCATTCAGTAAAATTGGTCAATTTTCTTTCAAATATCAAAAAAACGTGACTTCATGCTGTTTTCCCTTTAGAAATGTGGATAAAGCATGACTTTCCTTTGGCCTCGATGCTCCTCAGCAGTAACAGGACAAACAAGAGCCCTTCTGTGCATCTTGTGCTGGACTGACGGGCTGAAGCGCTTCCTGTTCTGGCTTTTTGTGTTCCCCTTCAGCCTTTGGAAGCTGCTGAACCTGCTGGGACCACACCAGTTGAAGGTGGGAGCGCTCTCTGCTCATAAGTGACCTGATTCAAGAATGGTGTGAATGTTTGCAGGAGTGACAGGAAATGAAATGCCTCATAAATGAACTACCCAGGGTGTAATACAACCGTGGGCCGCTAATGAGCCAAAGCCTACGTTTCCAGAATCAATTATTTCTACAGCAACGTTTCTCTGCTGGTAAAATTAAGTTACACTGGTTTAGAAAAGTCAACCATTTCATCAGGTCTACATTACAAAGTTTAGAGTAGAAAAACATTTTTAAGTCTCAAGAGATGAAAAAAAGAGAGAGATTCAGACTGTATGAAACAAAAAAACTAATTCTGACAAATTAAAGATGATAAATGCAGGTGATTTTATTTCTTGTAGAGTAATGCTTGTCTCTTTGAAAAAAGTCTATCATCATCATCTTCAGTTGTGCATGAACAATAACCTCCCTCACCTACAAATATGTGATATCAACTGTGAGCCGTCCCTAAAACTGGTTTGTATCAACGTGTGTGAGAATTCACCGCAGGCTGACTTCCTGCAGAAAGATATTCAACTTTGAGCTTCATCCACCTTCCCCAATATGGAAACAATCCAGTTCTACTGCTTCCAATAACTGTCAAGCCATTGCAGTTTTTGCATACAAATGAATGCAGATTTGATTTGAGAGTCCCAGTTTGTGCTGTCTGGATTTCTGAGCATTTCAAGAGCTTTGCTTTGTGTGTTTCTCACCACAGGGGGGACAGTTCTGAGGACGGAACAGCCTTAAATAATGAGTTTGGCCTCAAAGATGCATGTTTCACTGGGGTCCAGACCACAACGGTCAGCCTGAAGTTGCACAAACACAGCATGCGCACAAACCAGTCAGAAGACAAGGACAAAACAGAGATGAAACAGCTGCATTACTTCCTATTAGTGCTGCCACAAATGATTATTTTTATAGTCGACTAATCACCGATTATTTTTTCAGATTCATTGACTAATCGAGTCATGGGGAAAATGGATGTAAGGCACACATCTTAACCATCATTAGCTCTAAACTACCTAAAAACTATATATATATATATATATATAGCATTACCTGTGATAATGCTAGTGTGAATGCTGTAAGCTGAATTTGAATTTGAAGATGCTAGTGCAGATAGCTGAAGATGCTGAAGCTGATAGCCAGCTAATATATTAGTTAAATGCCCAATCAACCTAAAAAACTGAAAAAAGCCTAAATTAGCCAAAATAGCTAGCAGGTAGCTGAAATATTAGCTAAACTCCAAAATAGCCTAAAAAACCTTAATAAATGCCAAAACACTCCATAAAGCTAGAATAATACCATCATAACTTTCCACTTTCCTACACTCTTGACTCCATATAATATAAAGTAACGACTAATCGACTATTAAACTAGTCGTCGACTATTTTAATAGTCAATTAGTCGACTAATCGTGGCAGCCCTATCTCCTATTAAGTCCAGATCATCCTCCCAAGACTGCAAGCGTCAGTGCTGTAAAGGAGACTCTGTGGATCCTCTTATTCTTTAAAGTGTAGACTCCGTTCAGGTTAGAGCAGTACAATTACTACTGCAAATCAAGAAGATCAATGACCGTAACAGAGGTGGATATGAACGCATTTTTCATTAACTTGTTCCGTCCAAACGGTCCTACTTAACTGTAGTTTCCTATAGAAAGAAAACTACAGTTCTTCCTTTGGTTGGTCTCATTCTTTGATCTGCAAAAGTAAAAAAAAGTCAAGTAACACATTTTATTCTGCTAACTTGTTATCTGCTGAGGTTTTTAAGGCTAATTTAGAGTTTAGCTTCTATTTTAGCAACATGCTGACATTTTGACTAATTTAGTTTACTGAAGAATTTTGGACTATTTTAGAGTTTCGCTAGTATTTAAGCAACACACTTAATATTTTTGCAAAACTGGCATGTATTGAGGATTTTAAAGCAATTTTACAAAAACATTTCTGAAATTAGGTCAACTTCGGTGCTCTTTCATAGTTGGTTAATTAAATTTCTAGTCTTTTAGCAAATTTCAAATTACTACAGTTCTTTCTTTGGTAATCCTTTTTTTTAAATCTGTGAAAAGTCACAAAAGTCAACTAGCACATTTTGTTCTGCTAATTTGTTATCCAGTGGGGTTTTCTTAAGCTAATTTGGAGTTTAGATTCAATTTTAGCAACATACTACCATTTTGACTAAGTTAGTATACTGAGGCATTTTGGGCTATTTTGGAGTTTAGCTCAAATTTAAGCAACACACTAAATATTTTTTCAAAACTAACATGTATTAGGGATTTTAAAGCAATTTCCCTTACACATTTTCAGTTTGGGTCAACTTCAGCACTCCAGTAGTCCAGTCTTTTAGCAATTTTAAAATTACTACATTTCTTCTCTTGGTTAATCTTTGATCTGCAAAAAGTCTGTCTACATTTGCGCTAAATAAAAACCAGGAAGAAGACCTAAAGAAAACAAATAAAAAGATTTTTTTTAAGTAAAATCCTATTATCTTGACATGATTCATCTGCTGCCAATATGTAAAGAACGTATTAGCTGGCTGAGGGAATAAGGTGAGCCTAAACTGTAGTTCTAGTCCTCACCTGACCAAAAATGAGTCAAGAATGTCCACCACACTGCACCAAACTGCATCACTCTCCAAAACTAGTCTTTTGAATATGCCTTACCTAAAGGAGATGAAAATAAACGGCAAAAAGATGAAACCAGCAAACTGCAAATGAAGGGAAAATAAACCTGACAGGAAAAAATTACTTTGCAAAGAAAGAAGGAAATGAAA
This sequence comes from Oryzias melastigma, assembly GCF_002922805.2. Classification (NCBI taxonomy): domain Eukaryota; kingdom Metazoa; phylum Chordata; class Actinopteri; order Beloniformes; family Adrianichthyidae; genus Oryzias; species Oryzias melastigma. The sequence continues at coordinate 22,181,114 of NC_050535.1, read as the reverse complement.
GTGGAAAAAAAGAAAAGCAATAAAGAAGAAAATGGAAGGGCATGAAGAAAATAATGAAATAGTGAGAGAAAAAGGTTAAAGGGAAATGATAAGGAATAAAGGAAACAATCATTCTGGTTTCTTACCAGCGGATGCAGGTTTGTCTCTGCAGCTGTGAGAATGGGTGCCTCAATATCACTTTTTTTTATTTTATTTTGCCCTTTTGGAAAAAAAAAACTTGGAAGTAACAAAGCCTTGATGTTCAGAAAAAAATGATTTTTACTAAATCATCTGGTATAAAGACAGTTATATTTCAACAAACATTCATGTAGACAAAACTAAAATTATGGAAAGAGTTGTTTAGCTGCAATGCCCTTAAAATGTGTTGGTTCCTCCATATAATCCTTCATGTGTGCAGACAAATCAGAAACCTTTAAAACCCATTTGGGGTAACGCCTGTACAGGATGTAACAAAGGCTTTAGAAAACCTGCTGCATTTCTATACTCTGCCTTTTAGTTGTGTGATTGCTTAGTAAGCATTCACACTATAGTGATTCTCCTGCTCCTTTCCGTACATTTTTGTCATGTAAAAACTCAATCAAACTGTCAGCAATCTTGGTATCAATACATTCAGCTTGTTCAGGACATTACTGCTTGTATTTTTGGTATTCATGAACTTCATAGTTTTTGAAATATTGAGCAAAATATGCCCCATAGGAAATGAATAAGAAAAATCTTCAAATTTCAAGATTTTAAGTAGATTACCAACAAACCTTGAAACATTCATGGGGTATGTTTTCATCTTTTATAGCAATTTTAAAAAAATGTGGAGTTTAGCTAATATTTTAGCAACATGCTAACGTTTTTGGTTAATTTGTTATCTACTGTTTTTTAGACTAATTAAGAGTGTAGCTTCTATTTTAACAACTTGCTAACTTTTTTAACTAACTTAGTTCACTGAGGAATTTTAGGCAGTCTTTTAGTTTAGCTAGTATTCAAGCAACGAGCTAGCTTTTTTAGCTAATTTGGCATTTACTGAGGTTTTTAATGCTAATTTTGAGTTAAGATAATAGTGTAGCGACTAACGTTGTTGGGGCTCTGTTAATGTGTTCTGTGTTACATTGTTGCTATAGTGTGATTGGATGAGTGTGGTGGTGGGCGGAGGAGCAATAAGGGGGGTTGCGGGACCATGAAGGGAAATGAATAAGGAACGAGCGAATGAGAGCTAGCATTGTCGTTTGTGTTGTATTTGGCGGGGTTACGGCCGACAGTAACCATTTGCAAGTTTATTAAAAGCTTCACGGTTGGAAACGGTCGCCTCCGCTTCTTCATTGCATCCTGCAGGACGTTACACTGGTGTCAGAAGTCAAGCAACGGTGTTTTCGGCTAACTCAGTCAAGCTAGCGCAGCGCGCGACATGGCCGTTCAGCGGGACAGGACTAGCGCTCGCCCGAAAATCAAGGAGGAGATGGAGTATGGTGATTGTGCGACTTCTCTGGGACGTGAGACGGATTTTTCCTGCGAGCATGACCACATACTTCGGCTAAAACAAGCGGCCAGGAGGATGGCCGCGGACGCTGGATTCGGCGCGCATGCGGCTCACGTTGGCGCCGGCGCAAACACCGCCGCCGGAAGTGACCACAACAAACCGGATGTAAACAAACATGGCGGCGCCCTGTGCAACCAGCTACCAATGAAAACGCCTAAATACTCCGGTAAGGCTGACTGGGAAGCTTTCTACGCACAATTCGAACTGTTAGCTCGGGCCGCGGGATGGTCAGAAGGCACTAAAGCCCTTCAGCTGGCTCTGTGCCTCACGGACGACTCCTCTCAGTGTCTGTTGCTGCTTAGTTCAGAAGAACAGGGCAACTTCAAGGCTTTGGTTGGAGCCCTGCAGCAACGTTTTGGACAATTTAGCCAGCCTGCAATTTTGCGCTCAGAGCTGGCAAACAGACAGAGGCGGACTGATGAGCCGCTGCGGTCCCCGGTCACGAACTGTGACCAGGGACTTGACTCCCATGCTTGGTTGAGAGACAGTGAAAATTCGAGTGGGTGGCCTGACGGTGGATTGTAAGGTGTGGGTTGCAGCTGTGCAGGATCAGTGCATATTGGGCTTGGACTTTTTAAGAGCAGCCCGATGTGTATTGGACCTAGGGAGGAATACGCTGGAGTTCCCTGGGGGGCCTAAGGTGCACATGGTCCGACCCATTCGGACCTAAAGCTCACCCCAAGAGACATCAAGGGCGGTAGAGATACAACAGGACCTGGCCCCACCCTACTCTACTCCGCTACCCCCCGCTCTTCAATCTAAGATCAAGACGCAGCCACTGCCTTCAGATCAGCAGAACGCAGCGGCTGAGGCTGACAGAGTGGCAGCTGTGAAGGAGATCTGGAGGCGCAGCTGTGATGGGTTGCAGCCGGGACAGAAGGAAGAGCTGTGGAAGGTGCTGTTGGAGTATAGAGACATCTCTGCACTTTCTGAGGATGAGGTGGGGCTGACGCACCTAGTTCATCATGAGATCGATACTGGAGATGCTCGCCCCATCAAAACACGCCCCCGCCACCTCCCCCTTGCCCACCAAGTGGCTGCTGACAGTGCAATTGAGGAAATGCTGCATGGTGGCATCATTGAGCCATCAGACAGCCCCTGGGCTTCAGGGGTTGTAATGGTCAAGAAAAATGCGGTTCTGCGTGGACTACAGGCCGCTGAACGGGGTGACCAAGAAAGATTCGTACCCGCTGCCCCGCATAGTCTGGCTCTTCTTGGTTTTCCTCATTGGACCTGCGCCGTGGATATTGGCAGGTGCTGCTCAGCCCCGAAGCTAGACCAAAGACTGCTTTCTGCACCGGGAGAGGGTTGTGGCAGTTCCGCGTGCTCAGTTTTGGCCAGTGCAACGCTCCAGCCACGTTTGAGCGCCTGATGGAGAAGGTGCTGGCCTCCATCCCCCATCAGGAATCTTTGGTCTACTTGGATGACATTCTGGTGCACAGGGACTCTTTCGAGGCTGCACTGGAATCGCTGAGAAAAGTCTTGCAGAGGATTGCTGCAGCAGGTCTGAAGCTGCACCCCGACAAGTGCTGCTTCATGAGAAGAGAACTGGAGTTTTTGGGCCACAGGATTGGGGGCGAGGGCATCGGCACTTGGAGGAGAAAGTGCAAGCTGTGAGAGACTGGCCACCGCCCACCACTCTAAGAGACTTGAAGAGCTTCCTGGGGTTAGCCTCCTATTACAGGCGGTTTGTTCGCGGGTTTTCCTGCATTGCTGCCCCTTTGTTTCACCTGCAGAGGAAGGACTGTGACTTTGTTTGGATGCGAGAGTGTGAGCAGGCTTTCAGCTCTTGACTAAGGCTCTGACAAACTCTCCTATCCTGACCCCCCCAGATCCCAAATTACCCTTCATTCTGGATACGGACGCCAGTGATGTTGGAATGGGGGCTGTGCTGAGCCAGATGGGGTCAGCAGGAGAGAGGGTGGTGGCTTACTTCAGCAAGGCCTTCAATAAAGCAGAGCGGCGCTACTGTGTGACTCGCAGGGAGCTCCTGGCTGTTGTCAAAGCCGTAGGCAACTTCAGATACTATCTCTGCGGCCTCCCCTTCACAGTCCGGACGGACCACTCTGCTCTGCAGTGGCTGATGACCTTCAAGGAGCCAGAAGGTCAAATCGCTCGCTGGCTGGAGGAGCTGGCTTCATTCTCCTTCACAGTGGAGCACAGACCGGGCTCCCGCCATGCTAATACTGATGCCCTGTCTCAACGCCCCTGTGCCCTGGCAGGCTGCCGGTACTGTGAGAAAAGGGAGGCGCGGGAAGCAGTAATCAGCAGAGAGGAGCAGAGCCACACCTGTGAAAGCAGCGGGCCAGTTTGCAGACTGGTACAGGGCGTGGACTCCACTGAATGGAGACCATATCAGGAGCAGGATGTTGACCTGCAACCAGTGCTGCAGTGGGTGGAGGCCGGCCGCAAACCTGAGTGGGAGGAGGTGGCAGGGTGCTCTCCTGGCTCCAAAGGACTCTTTGAAAAGTTTGATGCTTTGAGACTGAAGGATGGAGTACTTCAGAGGGCCTGGAAAGAGCCGGCTACCGGAGAAGAACGGTGGCAGGTGGTGGTCCCTCATACGCTGAGAGACTCAGTCCTCCAAGGTTGCCATGGAGCTGCAGGGTCTGGACACTTTGGTGTGTCAAAGACCCTCCGTCGCATCCGTCAGGGGTTCTACTGGGGCCGGCTTAGGGGGGACGTGGAAGACTTCTGCCGCCGCTGCGACATCTGTACAGCGCATAAAGGTCCCCCTGATCGGCCCCGAGCTGAGCTCCAGCAGCTGATAGCAGGAGCACCAATGGAGAGAGTAGCAGTGGACATCATAGGCCCGTTTCCACGGACAGACAGAGGTAACAGATTTGTTCTGGTTGCCATGGACTATTTTACAAAATGGCCGGAAGCATATGCCATCCCAGACCAGGAAGCAGAGACTGTCGCAGATGCCCTGGTGGAGGGCATGTTTTCCAGGTTTGGTGCTGCTGAGGTCATTCACAGTTACCAAGGGCGGAACTTTGAGTCTGCTGTGTTTTCCCCCATGTGTGAGCGTTTGGGCATGCGGAAGACACGGACCACTCCCTTACACCCCCAAAGTGATGGCTTGGTTGAACGTTTCAACAGGACCCTGGTGAAGCAACTAGCCATCCTCACCTCAGAACATCAGCGTGACTGGGACGAGCATCTTCCGCTCGTTTTAATGGCATACAGGTCTGCAGTGCAGGACTCCACTTTATGCACACCTGCTTTGCTCATGTTGGGACGAGAGCTACACACGCCAGCAGAAATGTCTTTTGGGAAACCCCCTGATGCCCTAGGGGCTCCACCTGGACCTGAAAATGCCAAGAAGCTGCAGGACAGAATGGACACGGCTCATGCTTTTGCCCGCAATCAGCTACAGAAAGCTGGAATAAGGCAGAAGAGGAACTACAACCTGAGACCTGGTGTGGGTGTATAGTCCGAAGAGAAAAAAGGGTAGATGCCCTAAGTTGGACTGTCATTGGGCGGGGCCGTATGAGGTGCTGGAAAAGCTGGGAGAAGTGGTCTATAGGATTGAGCTCCCACTCAATCCTAGCCCCTTTGGCTAACTTGGAACCTAGTAAGTTTTTTGGGGGCTAATTTGGAGTTTAGGTAAATATTTAGCAGCATGCTAATGTTTAGGCTAATTTGGTATACTGAGGTTTTTATAGGCTAATTTAAAGCTTAGCTTCTATTTTAGCAACAGGCTAACTAATTTATTTCACTGGGGAATTTTGGGCTAATTTGGAGTTTAGCTAATATGTAAGCAACAAGCTAGCTTTTTTGGCTAACTTGGAACCTGCTAAAGTTTTCTGGGCTAATTTTGGAGTTTAACTCATCTTTAAGGAACACTAAATATTTTTGCAAAATGGGTTGTAAAAGGGATTTTACAAAACATTTTTTCAGAAATTTAGGTCAACTTCAGCACTTTTTCGCAGTACTTTTATGAATAAATTTGCCATAGAGGATAATTTGCTAATTCAATATTTTACAAATAGCTTTTGTATTTTCAGCAAATTCCTTTAGCAATTAAAATAAATTACATCACAATTTTCAGCAAAAATCCTCAGCATCTTCAGAGACTATTTTCAGCAAAAAACATTTTCTAGTTTTACTGTTGTTATTGTTGGCTTATCATTGTTTTTTTAATCAATATATATACAAAAAGAATTACTGCACTATTGTACTATATTTATGTGATTATTTTTTATTTGGTATTGACAGACCAAAGGACTATTTTGCCATCATCCTCAGCAAGCAGCAATCCTCAAACACTCTGCTGACGTCTATTATCTGTCTCCTGATTGGCTGACCAAGGCTGGTCTTTGATAAGGATGTGGGAGATGAACAAACTCCTGTAGTTTAATCAGATAACAAAGCGTTTGTATATAACATTAAATAAAGTGCAGGTTTGTTTCTGCTGATCTTTTTGTTCAGATTCACGTAGATGCTAACATGCTAATTTTCCAATCTGTGTGTTAAATCAACAGAAAAAACCTCCTAATTTAGGCAGAAAAGAGAACCTTTGGGCAATTTCAGAGGCCTCTCAGCATTTTAGCGTAAAAAAGATCAATCACAGCAGATGGAGCAACAGCAGAGATCATAAAAATAAAGTTTGGAGGCTGTAAAAGCCATATTCACAATTCTTTGCAAAATTCCTAATTATTGAGTGAAGAAACTTCATCTTAGGGTGTTATGAACTGAAAGATGAAATAAAAAAAATCTCAAGTGCCTTAAAAGATGACCTTTTATGGGCGTGGCTTCTGTGCATTTTTGCATCAAAACTTCAATATTTCTGCTGACAACAGATCCCCAGCCAGGAGTCCATTAGGTCTGTTTGGAGTCTCGGCCCGTACATCTTAAAGCATCTGGGCTTTCAAAGGGCTTCATTTAAAGACACGATAAGAGGTATTCTCCTCTGAACTTCATGTCAGACTAACAGACTGCGACAGGAAAACAGACAGAGTGTTGGGGTTCAGCAGCAACATCCTCGTCTGCCTCAGGCTGCTGTTTCTTGATACACCCGATTCCTCTGAGCTTTTCGTTTCAGTGACCTTTCCACCTCACATCTCAGGCAGGAAAAATCGTTGCAGAACATGCTGCACGTCACTGAGACAGCAAAGAATGTGATAAAAGGTTTGAGACAAACTCTGAGTGGGATTTTCTGCTCTGAGAGTTTGTGGAAGAGCTGGAAGATTCTTCAAAGTCTGACTTTTATGAGGTTGATGGAGAGACTCGACAGCTGGATCCACAGCTCTCTTCTAATAGTTTTGCTTCCTTTCCCTCTGAAAAGGCTGTGGGTTGTGGACAAATGTCATGGTAACATTCAGCTCAATGAAACCACATATCCTGGTCCAGCAGAAATGAAAAATATGTTTTATAGCAAACTTGGTCAATTTATTGTTTGCAACATACACCTCACAGTTGGAATTATCTTCTTCTGAGAGAAGTTTTGTAGAAAAGGGATAAAAGATAATTACTTCACTTTTGTCTTTAAATGTTTTACTGCTTGAAGAGCTAAGAGGATTCATAAAGATCAAGAAAATAGACAAAGAAGAGAATAAAACATTTTTTAAGTAAATTAAAAATGTGATTGATTACTTAAAGGGCCTCCATCATGCTTTTCTTAAGTCTTCCATAGTCAACTATATCCATATTTATGATCATGATCATTTATGATCATATGATTTATGATCATATGATTTATGATCATGTATAACCAATGTTACACTAAAGAACAAACTATCTATGAAATATGAAAAAAAATTGAATGAAAGATTTTTATACCTGGAAGTAAGACTCCTCTATGTCTGAGGCACTGCTTTTCGCCCATTTCATGACATCATCCTAAAGCCATCCTTGCATCGAGTCTGCGTTTCACACGTGAAAAACAGCATTAACACTTCAGCAAAGATGGATGTGCATACTGTATATCTGGCTTTAGTAGCCCCGGATATCACTGGACTGGTACGTTTCACTTCACAACCAATGTAGTGAAACGTAAAGAAGTAAGGAAGATCTGCCTTATTAAAATTCTGCCAAAATGTCTCAAATCACTTAGAAAAATTCTCATGACAAAAACTTTCAATGGAAAAAACTTAAGTCCAAAAAGTCTTATAATCAGGGGTGAAACTAGATTTTTCTTTTATCATGCCGGTACTACAGACTAGGAGCGAGAGCGATCCAGAGCATGTAATTTACTGGCCGATGTGCCTCTGAAAACAATGCAAACATCTAAATAAACCTCTCCTCTCAGCTTGAGTTTCCATTTTTATTTTTTTCTTCCATAAGAGCGACCGCTGCTTCTGCCATGTGCTATAGAGCGAAAGATGGCGGCACAGCTGATCTTCTTCCAGCCGGAGCAGCGTTCCGCCTCCGACTCTTTTTACCGGAACGCCACTCCAGCTTATTTTCACTCCTTATAGTAGCTGAAAAATCTCATTAGTGGAGGATAAATGTAACAGAATAAAACTGCAGAAAAACAAATCATCAGCTAACATGAGGTGTACGGGGATGACTCCTCCCCCTCATGCCTGTTAATGCTAACACATCAAACCAGTTAGCTTAATTTAACATAAGTGTTTTTTTTTTAACAATTGGAAATAAATTCAGCCATCAAGGAGTTAAAAATACTGAGCCCCCAAAAAAACCTTTGTTGCAAAGAAGGCCTGACTCCTATAATATCTGAGCTGCTAATAGCTGGTTTGGCATCGACTGGGGTTTATGAGCTTATTTGGAGTTTCTGCTGTTATGTTGTCATTCTGCTAACTTTTTGGACTATTTTGGTCTTTCAGTAAGGTTCTTTAGACTATTTTGGAGTTTAGCTAATATATAAGCTACATGCTAGCTGTTTTTCCTAATCTATGCTTTCTTTCGTTTTTAGGCTTTTTTGGAGTTCAGCTAACATAAAAGCTTTATACTAGCTGTTATGACTAATTTAAGTTTTTTTTTGCTTGTTTTTTAGGCTATCTTGGAGTACAGTTATTTTAGCTACATGCTAGCTGTTTTGGCTAATTTAAACATTTTTCCTTTTTTAGGCTAATTTGGCATTTAGCTGATATTTTAGCTTGCTGTCAGCTTCAGCAATTTTAGCTATCAAATTCAGCGTTTCCAGCTTAAGCGTTTTTAGATATCAATTCCAGCATCTTAAGCGGCCACATGTAGCTTACAGCATTCACACTACCATTATCGCAGGTAATGCTATATATCTAGTTACCCTAACATCTGCAAACAAAGCTCACTCTGGTTTGACAAACACTCTAACAGATCAAAAAACAACAAAATAAAGTTTGAATTTGAGATTTAATTTAATATAAAGGCAATTTCTCACAAACTTTTGTCAAAAGGTGAAAATGCTCTGAAATGTATTTGTTTGTGAGGGATTACCAGAACTGTCCACAATACAACCAGCCATGGAAATCACTGCAGACGGTCTCACCTGAGCTTCAAGGTTTTTCTGCAACACGTCTTCATGTAGGACCACAGCTCTCATCCAGTGAGAGGGAAAAAACTGTCCGGACTCCAGGACTTCACCAAACCATGCAAAATTAATGAATAGCCAGCAGAGATAACAACGCTACATTTTTAATGCACCTTGTCACCGGCGGGTCTGCTGCAGCTTTCTCCAGAGACATTGATTAGCAGCAGATGGAGTGACAGACGACCCCCCTGGGGAGTGCAGGGAGAAGAGGGAGAGCCGCTGTGGCTGTTGTCCGCTCCACACACTCATCGATATGTCATTAAACAATGACAGTGCCTCAGGGTGTTTAATGAAGTGTTTGCAGTCTGATTTGGATCTCAATCGCGAAGGCATTAAGGAGTATCTGCTCTTCCAGATAGCTCCTGTTTACTAAGCAAGAACCTGGGCCTGAACCAGTCACCGACGCATCAAGGCAGGTCTGCTCAGGTGATGCCTCTATCATTATGATGTAAACAGACCAGTCTGAAAAAATCTTGTCCTTGAGCCCAGATTTCAAGGTCCACATCAAGGAACCACAGAAACCCGTGTATGTTCTGCTGAACGCTGTTTATCAAGATTTCACTTTGTGTTCCAGGATTATTTTGTCATGTAAAAGTCGAATGCTTCTCCGTGCACCCACTGTGAGGAACGGAAAAGCAGAACAAAAGCGGGAATCAGGTGTTTCTTTGGAGATAAGGGACAGTTTAGCCGGAGCTGCATGTGTGAATTTACGTGTTCACAACTGATGTGCGCTCTCTATCGTTTCATTAGTCTTTCTGTACAAGGCTTTTACACGGCCCTGGAGCATTAAAACAATTCACTGGAATAAAAAAATGAATAACACAATCAGAGTCATTTATTAGACTGCCGTATGGCTTAATATCAGATTTCATTTCATTTTGTCTTCTTGGCTGATGCAACTGAGGCGCCTCTCCGACTGCAGCTGTTTAAAAATATCTGTGAAACTAATTTACTGCCTTTCCAGTTTCTAATCTGCTGCCAATGATAAGGACCTGCCCTGCTAACACCCTCGCTCGGTTGTTACCACAATCATCTGTGCCTCTTTGTTTTGCTTCTTTACACTGAAGGTTGTTGTTTTTGCTATTAAACAGAACGTGAAAAGCTGATGTTTCTTCTGTAAATGAGCTGTGAGCTGCCATTACCCTCTCTTTTAAAATAATCTGTGATATTTGAAATTTGCTAGAGATTTCCTTTGTTTTAAATCATGGAGAGAACATTCATGGAAGTTAATTTAAGGTCAGAGATCAGACACAAGATTGTACAAACAGCCCGGCCCGCTGGACCCTGATGGCCAAACGTGCTAGGATTCTGTACTTGGGTTTTTGTAGTGCTTTTTTCATGATCTGTTTTACCTGCCAGTCTCACCATGTTCAGGGTAAATCACCCACAGCTGTCTTCATTTCAGTTAATTATCCTCAGTCTATATTAGTGTCTGGTTTCCAGTTGTTTCTTGTCAGGTCATCTGCTCTGTTCAGTTAAAGTTTTGTCTCTAAGTGGGTTTTTGTCATTTTTTGGTTACTTTATTAAATGGCTTAAGTTCTTGACACCAAGCCTGGTCTCCTGCGTTTGGGCCCTTCACCACCATCCCTGACGGAATGACACGACTACCGTGGACCCACCAGGAGAAGTTTTCTGCCACTGCAGTCCACGCCACATCAGATGGGATTTCCTGCAGCCTAAATCAAGTCATGTCAAGCCACATCCACCTATCCGTTCCTGAGGGGGACTGCTGGTGCCATCACTGTTCCTGTGGCGGGTTGTTTTGTTCTTCCATTACCCCTCCTCCTCTGTGTTTGGGCATCTGGGATCTGGCCCTTTGGGGAGGGGTACTGTAAGGGTTCTGTGGCTTTGTTTGGAATGTTTTTTTGGTCATGTTCTGAGTTTCCCTGTTTGTCATGAATCCTGATTCACAGCTGTTATCATTTCAGTTAATTGCCTTCAACCTATTTAAGTTTCTAGTTTTCAGTTCATCATTGTCAGGTCGTCTGTTCTGCTATGTCACATGTTTGTTCTCCCATGGTTCTTTCATGTTTAAGTTCCTGCCACAAAGTTCTGTCTCCTGCATTTGGGTCTTTCACCACCAACCCTGACAAAATGGAGAGAATTGGTTTTGAAAGGTAGAATTTCTGTTGTATATGCACTAATAAAAATTGCAGTCAAGTGTGTAACTGCTTTCTGCTTGCTCAAATGATTATAGCTAAAACAATAAAATGACTACACCAGTCAATTATTTTATTATCTTCATTTTGGATATGACATCTTAAACTTGGTGGCAAAAAATATATATCTTGTCTTTAACAGTTTTTCTGTATTTTCCTTTATACACTGTAAATAGTGGGATTTGAGTTAAGTAATTATTAAGTAAAATATATTAGTAACTTAAATTTAATACAATTTAGTATTGCAAGTTTTTGAAAAAAATGAATTGAATTAAACATTTTTATAACTGTAATAAGAAAAATCAGCATAATATTTGTTTAATTAAAAACATCTTTAAAACCTTAATTAGAATTTACTAAGAATTTTACATTAATTTGAAATCTCTGGATAATAATAAATTTTACTCAATTGGAATACATTGGTCTCAACGGTTTCAACCTGATAGCTCCTCCCCCTCTGGAGCACAGTTTGCTCCAGAGGGGGGAAAATGTATATTTCTTCCTGTAAGCGCAATTTCTTTTTTCGAAAAATGCCAGTTTTTTCCAAAGTGTGGTGTTTCCATTTGGATCATTTATTATCCAAATTCCAATTTGCGAAATTTCAGAGTTAATGGAAATGCGACTGTTGATTATCTCGTTAAGGAGAAAACGATTAAAAAAAAGAAAAATACTGGGACAGGCCGTTTTTGGCTTCAGAAATAATGAACATAGTGGGGGTTAGCCCCGCCTTCAGCTCCTAAGACTCATGGGAAGTGGGAAATATTTGTGTTACATTGCTCACCATGAGTGAGGGAGCTGTGAGCAGAAGTCACGTTCATACTGTTTGGCTGTTCGTGTGCGTTTAAAATAAATGGGCATTGATGGAAGTGAGACTACGCAGTTTGTTGCTATGTCTTCTGTCTCAGACTGTTTTGTGACGTTTGGGGTAGGGGCGTTTCTCCTCCCCAGTCAGTCAAAGAATAGCGCGCCATTTGGGTCTCTGCTACGATTGACTTACCAATTGAGTCGTTACAATATAGCTTTACAATTTTATAAATGTTAGGTCTTTATGAGGGCAGGTGTGATTTAAAAAACAATCGCGCCACAATAAAATAAAATTTCCCCAAAAACAGTTGAAATTTATCAATTTTGCAAAGTAATTCAGTAATAAAACCTTTAATTTGTTAAATTAAGTTAAATCAAATTTCTTACATGTTTTGGAATATTTTTATCATTTTCTTTTGAAAAACCCTTTTTAACTACTTAAAATTTTTGAGCAGTATTAACTGACATGCTGCTAGAATTTAAGTTGCTTTAACTAAGCATTGTCTTATTCTTTTTACATATTAATTAAGTTTATTATTTCAGTTTTAAACAATTTTTTTAGTAGAAATTAATTATTTTTTGGAGGTGTTGAATTTACTCAATGTTATTAATTGTCACTTTGTTGCCACAATTTTATTGAGTAGAGGGAGCTCATACTTTTTACAGTGTATTGGTGGTGTATACTCCATTCTTCCATCCATTCTCTTGGCTGGCTATGTCCTTTTTGGGGTCATGGGATTGCCAGAGCCTGTCCCAGCTACTGCTGGACAAAGCTGGGGTACACCCTGGACCAGGGTTGGGCACTGATTGGGTTTTATTCAGTTCTGGTGCCAAAGCGGTTCTTTGGTTTTGGTTTCAGTTCTTATTTGGTGCCAATTTTGGTACTTGAGAAATGCAAAATAATGCCTACATCTTCACAAATAAACACATTTTGATTCCCTTGTCACATATTGATGCATGGTTAAGATCTCTATGTCAAAAATTGATGTTTTGAATGTCACCGTTTTTTGATCTGCTGGGTGTTCCCATTAAATCAGAGCTCTCCAACCTCCGGGCTGCAAACTGGTGGCCTGCCCTTCTTTCACTGCTCTGCGAATTCGCTGCTCGTCGCCTGTCAAACATGTGATCCTGAGCAAGACACCACGGCCCCTCAGCCGCGTTGTCTGAGGGGTTACCGGGGCTTTCATCTCACTTGGGGCGTTTGTCTGGATGACAGCCACTTCTGCAGTGTTTCTGTGTCTCTGTGACTGAGTTTGAAGGCTTTTCAGCATTAACCTGAGAGGGGGAAAATAGGAGACCTTTTTTTTATTGTCTCAACGAAAATAAGAAAAAGACTTCAGTTCAGGAGACCCGAGCAGGCTGTCCCCGCTCCCCACAGCGACTGTCTGTGTGCCGGCATATTGAGCGAGCTCCGCTGAAGTCCAGGAGTCTGCGACAGGACAAGAATACTCGTATTTGATTAGTGGCTGATCAGGTCACTGAAAACGTTATGTGCCCAAAGCTGAGTTCCTGATTGGCTGATGCAGCAGAGTGACCTGTCAGTCATCTGTGATCTGCTGTGTAATGCAGCCAGACATTCGAGTGTTCGTGCTCACCCTGTCAGTGGTCTTATATGAGCCACTATTGCAGGAAAGGCAGAATGATTGGCTAGAATTTAAAGTACTGAACAGAATTAAAGGGATTGACATGTCATAAGACAAATCGACCTTCAATGAAACTACACACCGAAATGAGGAACTGATTGCAGCAGCTTCTTTCAGTTTCGGTAGAACCGTGTAAATCATAATGGTTCTGACTAGGAACTGAATTCCAGTGCCCAACCCTAGCCTGGACTGATTGGCAGCATATAGAGCGTTAGCTAAAGGCAACCCCAGTTAATCTGGGATCTATTGAGAGGCTGATCTCAGTGCTGACTTACCTCACTATCTGAGTTGTAATTGGACTGGAATTACATAAAATACAGAGATTTTGATAAAGAAAATAATATTAATTATTAGAACCAAACAGAAATTACATTTGTAGCAAAATAACTAATATCCATATATATACTCAGAAAACAAATCTTTATTCAAGATTTGTTTTAAATAGACATCTTATTCATATCCATATTTCCTGACATCTCCATGCCTCCTTGTTTCAGGTGAGCCAGTTTCTGTCATTCATGATCTACTGGACGTGGATTGCAGGCTAAAGGGCTTCAAGGCTGAACTCACAGAGGAAGGAATGATGTCTTCCTGTGTTTGAGGGTCAGGTAAAGCAGTGTGGGTGCATTGTTTCTCCGCCTGTCCCTGGAGTTTGTCTATAAACTCTATTTTTATATGGTTCATCAACTCTCAGAGGCTAAAACATCATTGAACTAAGTCCTAATATATTTGTGTTCTGTATGTAAAACGTGTGACAGGTTTTGACTCTGCTGTCAGAGTTCCTCAGATCTGCGGTGACGGTGGAACATGCAGACAGTGTGGAACTTGATCCTGCTGCTGTGTAGACTAAGGCTTCAAAGGATTCTGTCAAGGCTGCTCAGAATGAGATTTGGGACGCTGAAATGCTGTAACAGGTACGGAAATGAAGCATCAGTTTATGATCACATTTGCAGAGGATGTTAACGCTCTTCAGACTACTAATAAAGATTAAAACCTCACTTCCTGTTCCACCTCTGAGGCTTCTGTTGCAGCGCGTCCTACAAATTACCATGGAATTTAGAGAGTGATTTCCTTCCTCTAATAAGATTCCCCTCAAACATTTTCATTTTTGCTCTCATTTAGAAAATCCGTTAGAAACAGGTGATTCCATTTCACTTCAGATAAATCCTCCTGGTTATACTTTATATCCTGTCAGGACATACATTGGGAATCATTGTTATTTTAGAATTATATTATTGTTATATTCACACTATAAAGAACAGAAGATGAATAGATAAACAACGTGTCATTTACAGACCCTTTCCAGAAAATTAAATAATCATGGAAAAATGTATTAATTTCAATAATTCCATTAAAAAAAATAACCATCATGGAATATAGACTCGGGTACATGTCTGATTTCAAATTTGTATTTGCTTAATTTTAAATAAATTTGAGTTTTAGCCCATAAAACCCGCAAAAACAGGATCTTGGAAAAATAATACTCTGGATAAATCTGCCCACATTTTCCAGGACACGAATGTGTTAATCTGAGTTTAACCATCGACTAAACTCATATCACCAGCACAGATTCTCCACATGACATTCAAATTGTCTCAGTTGGTCACTTCAGACAACTATCCAGAAGACCGTCATTGATCCTATCCAAAGTCTGGGTAACGCCATGTTAGCGGAGGAAATCAGAACGATCATTTAAGGGTTTTAATGTCCGTTCTGTGTCTGAAGTTTCCGTTGACCACCGTTCACATTTCCGTGGTCACATCAAGAAGCTCCGTGGAGTCTGGTGGAGATTTTCCAGCGTTCTCAGTCCTGCTACCCTAAGTATTGGATGAAACTCACACCAAAAATCCAGTGATGCTGATTTGACCACAGAAATGTGAACGGCGGCTCATTTGACTGCAGTCAATGTGAAGATACCATCTTCTCTTCTCCAGAACCTGAACTAGACACTAGGAACAGATGAGGGTTTAGTGCATGTGCAGCAGAGCTGTTGATGGAAAGAAGATCATTCATTCAAACAGAGTCTGTCCAAGACAGTTTGATTGATTTAAAAGGAGAAATACTCAAAAACGAAATGATTTCTTATTACATTTGTTCTCTTTCAGAAGAAAAATGACACACAGACATGTTAAAAACTCTAAAAACTGGATTATTCAAAACATTTTTTAACAAAAAGAAATGCTCTTAGTTTTGCTGTGAGAATTCTTGTTTTTTTTTTGGGATAAAATAGTGTCTAACTTTTCTATGCAAAGAAATTAAACAAAAAAATTAATAAACACACCTGAATTGTGTTGAATGGACTTAGGTTTAATCTTTTTTGGCACAAAACTTTGATTCAGGACAGGATGTGTACTGTAGCCCTTTCTCTCAGTTTGACACCAACATAGGATTTATCTTTTGGATGTGGTGATGCCTAACCAGCATCGGACAGTGTAGGACCAAAAATGCAACCAACTTGGATTGGTGGCCGAAACCTAAACATTTATTGATGATATGTTTTCATGAAACCAGCAATAGCACTGACAATGCAGATGACCTTGACTGAAAATAAAATAGGGATACAGAGGAAAAAATCCATTCCTCAACTTTTTTAGTGTTTAGTTCAGACAAAAACAAACTATTTATTTTTTTCTTTCAAAACTGCAACTTGTTTTCCAATTGTTTTGGCAAATTCAGAAGTTCTTTGTAAATTATTTACAGTGACGACAGTCTCTGGTTTTGTTCTTTGAGTTTTGGTGTTATTAGCTGAATAAACTGAGAGCAGCGGGCACGCCGGCTGCCTGCACACACCTCTTTGTGTTTGATAAACTGTGGTTTTATTTTACGCCACTGCATCAAGACACAGAAACAGTTAATCCATTTTCCTTAGAAGGAGGCTGACAACACAATTAACCACTTCCTTTAGCCCGACAAATAAACAATCATTACTCAAGTTAGCATCTGGAGGTGCGAGTGGCGGCCAAAAAAATCAAGGCAGAGAGAAATTAGAAGAAGTTCATTTTGGGAATTTGGACCGAGTCTGAGCGTGACTGTTCACATGACATCAGGACTGCTAAAATCCATTTATTCCAGCTGGTTCCCGTGGAAAAAGATCTGTCTTCTTGCTTTCAGAGCAGCCATACACTTGTGTAACCGTCTCGCCTTCTGCCAAGTTACACAAAGCAAACACTATGTAAGCAGATTGAGAGTGGGCCGGCTGCGCCGAATCCATCCTGCGATAACTGTGCCTGTTATCATTCGCAGAACAAGCCCACATTTCTTCCAATTCTCTGGTCTCTATTAGCAAACACTAACAAGCTGCTCATGTCTGCCTGTCCAAAAGACACGTGTGCTTTTCTTCCAAAACTGATGTGCAGCAGGAAACTGTGAAGAGATTTACAAATGTGCAGGATAAAATAACATGTAGTCGATGTAGACTGTCGCTGACAGCAAGAGAGGCCACTTGATAGAGGCTTTAAGATACAAGTCAGTTGTTTGGTTGTGCACACGCAGCAGGAGCTTTGTTACATGTTTGATATATTGAATCTGAAGCTGATATCTAACTTCCTCTCAAAACCACATTTCCATTCAACAGGAAACACAGACATGAACAGAGCAGCTGGAGGCTGAACATGTTTACCTGCTAGTCGGATAAAAGAAACCCAACATCTGCAGGGCGGAGCCATTCAACCACAAGAAACGACAAGCAGGACTCTTGCTGAAGACTTCATAAAACCTGTTTAGGTGTTTAGGGTCAGTTTTGAGGTTTGATTTGTTCTTTTTCCTTTTGTTTTAGCTATACAGTACATTAAAATTCAACCAAACAGGTCACATTTCTGATGTGAAGTTGTCGTTTGACTTTGGGCTGAACAGGAACCACGTTGATTTTGTAATGAACCACCTCGTGGTTACACATTGAAGAACAATTCAGTGTAAACCTGTCATTTTCTCAATCTTCATTTCTGTTCTTAGATACATTCATTAGCTGTTTTTTTAAAGAATGACCCCGTCTGTTTGAAATGTCAAATTTTGGCAGGAACAGGCAGAAAGAGGAGCTGATGATGATGACGATGATGTGGTCAGGTCAATATGCAAGAGACCAATCATTAACTAATAATTAAATAATAAACTTGGCCATAGCAACAGCCATGAAGACACAAAAAGCTGTCAAAGCAGATGACCTGACAAAGAAGAAAACCAGACACTAGAACAGACCAACTGAAAACCAGCTGTGAATGACTGGAAACCTAAATCTGCTGTGACGGACAGTGAGACTCAAGAACAGAATGAAAAGATCACTGAGAAAACAAACCAAACCAGACAATCCTCACTGTTCTGCATGTTGGTATCTCTGATTTTTTTTTTTTGAGAACAAAAGATCAACAGTTTCACAAATCAGTAAATGTCAGATTTTTTCTTCTTGGATATCAGTTGTAAAGAAGTTTTCTGTTTGCATGTCATACTCTGAATAGAAAGACGGCTGCATCCTCAGGTTCTGGCCACACTCAAGGCTAAAGTGGAGCAGACCCAAAGCAATGATGGAAGCGATGCAGGTTCAGATAGAGACCCTGTAAACAACCAGAGGAGTCCTGCTGGCCACAATACAGGGGAACTTCCAGAAGGGCAGCACTAAACCAAAACTATAACAAGACTAAAAACATTTTTGCTTTAAATAATAAAAAAAAATGAAAATGAGCAGGATCAGTCCTGCAGTGTGGGATGATGGTTAATGGTCTGTGTGATGCTTTGCTATAAGCGTGCTGCAGTTTAATCCATTTCCCTCCGGATTGTTCCTTCATGCTCGTGCTCTTTGAATGCTTCATCCTAAACTTTCTGGTCGATTCAGCAAAGGAATGAAGCTCCAGAACATGGCGACCAGGAGTCTCCCGTCTGAACAGAACCTTCATGAGCTGCACCCTCTAGAGCTGTAAGATCCCCGTTCTGTCGTCTTCAGGACGTTTGAAGGACGCACGGACCTTTTTATTTGGATTTTCTTCAAGATGACGTTATAAATGACACAGAAATGTTTTTCATAAGGAATAGAAATGTTTACTTTTTCCTTCCTCTTAGTAAAAATAAAAAAAGAAAGAGAACCATCAGGATGAGGATTGTCTATGACTAACCCTGATGAGTTACCTTAATGAAGCCATGCTTTGGGCTGGGGCTTAGCGCCTGGTTCACACTGGTCTGTTTTGTGTTAGAGCTGCGAGCGATCTGCGTCGAGTCTGACAGGAAGTTACATCAAGATACATGAGAAAATCTGGTTTATTTTCAAAATATAACTAATTGTTCACAATAAAACAACGCAATTGAGAAATGTGATCATGTTTTTGTATCTAAACAGACTATAGAGATGAAAATAAATATACAATCTCAACGTCTCTGTGTGTCTCAACAACAGATAAGTTAAAGAAGTATAGGTCTACTAACTACTTGCTTCTTCTTAGCAGAAACATGGAGTCATATTTTTAGGGTATTAACTTATCCATGATGGCTAAAACAGAAAAAAGTTCTAGCAGAAGCGTCTGTCGACCGTCTGGTGTGAATTGCAGGAAAGAGCCGATGCCGCTCGCTCTCCGCTCCGCGCTGCTTCCGCGTTCAGTGTGACCCTATCATCAGGCTGCTGCTGTTTGAATCTGTGACTATCAGGAAAACATTCCCATGTGTTTATTTGGGCTTAATTAAAAGAGGCTTTCACTGAGACTCTGAGGAGTTGCGTAACTTCCCTCACCTTCTTTAGCTTCCACAGCTTTGCAGGATTTTGAGTTTCTCATGACGACACGCTCATCAAGTCCTGCATTCAGCTGCCCATTATCCTCTGACAAATAGCACTGATCACATTGCAAAAGGTCTCATTTGGCAATTTGGAGCATTTGGGTGATTGATTATAATGATAGCTAAACGAGGAGAGGAAATGTTATCTTCCTTTATTGCAATCCTTCACATTCGATGGGTGAACATCCACGTTCCAAATATAACTACCTTGGAGTTTGCCCCGGGGAGAAAAAAACACTTTTTCCAAAATGTGTTTTCAACTTGTAAGCCTTTCAAATAAATAAAATGGAGAAGGTACGGCGTAGATGCATCTCAGCTGCTCTCCTTTCCACTTACAGGAGGAGAAGTTTGGGGATTCAGTCCAGGTCACTGCCTCTGCGTGCATTGTCTTCAGCATTACTCTGATTGTTCTTCATCTTGTTTTTGTTGTGTTCATTTTTTATAAGACTAATGGACTCCCGGACCGCCTCTTCCCGGGTCGATATTGCCCTTTGTACTTCTGGTTTTATATATAGACATGTTGGTTGCAGCAAATGCCCATTGTCTTTGTGAAGGAAGCACGCAAAGACCAGAGCGGCACGTTCGCCCCGTCTGACTCAGCTTTTCCATCTCCTCAGTCAGAACCGCACCACTTTTGGCTCCTTCCTAAAAACACCCTCAAGTGACCCAGAAAGTTGCAGCTCTGGCGTTCCACCATGGCTGACCATCAGAGACGCATTTAAAGCTTGTAAACTGACCTCAGCGGAGCCTTTAAACCCATGAAAGCTACAGTGGATACAGACTTTTTATGGCTGCTCTCAGATTAGTGGTTTCACAGTTGTTTCTTCCTCTAGTTCTTAAACTTCGGTTCTGTTTGATGACTTCTGGGCTTGATCCAAACTTTATGCAGTTAAACTTGCATTCAGTCTGTTTCAATGACTTTAGCAGGACATCATCTCTCAGCAGAAGCTTGGAGCAGCTCTCTGTAATGCACCTTTTCTGCACCTTCAGAACCAGAAGACAGCCGTTTCTTTCTGCTGGTTTGTCTGTCATGGACAGTTTTGCATTTCTGCCTTCCAGATTCAGTGACAGTACAGTCTGTCGGCTGACTTCTGTGGCTCAGCCTTGGGGGTTTCTGCTTCTCATCCTCATCAAGCATTCTGCCTGCATCTGTCGTTGGCCTTACCCCGCCCCCCTCCTCGTTCTTTTAACCCTTCTAGCTGTGGTTCAGCGGCTATAAATGAGGCATTCTTCACCGGGGTCCACTATCGATCCAAATCACACAGGACATGGCCGCCTCTTTGCTCAGCAGCAGCGGCTTTTAAAACAGTTTGTGTTTGGCAACAAGGTCAGCAAGGTAGAAATCTCAAAGAGGGAACCATGATGTGCTGACTATTTTCTACACAGTCATGTGCGGGAATTAGTAACCCAGAGCTAAGCCTCTGTCTGCTTGAACGTGATGGAAAAATGGAAGAGGCAAATCAGTTTAAATTGGCTTAGACATCTGTTAACAAAGGCTCTTTTAATTTAATAAATAAAAGTGGATATAGTGTAGAGTTAGTAACAAACGGCTGAAACAAACCTCAGACAAATGTAGATCCAAAGGTTAAAATGAACATTTTAAAAATTCCTCATTCATTACAGATTCAAATATGAATTTGTTTATTTCAAGCTTTACCTTATCATGTTTTGTTACAAAAAATGTGAATATTAAAGCAGAGATCATAAACTAGAATTAACTGCAGACTTCAAATACATTTCTTGAAAAAAAAAAAGATTGAATTAGGAAGTTTTTCCAAACTTGTATTTGCTGTAAAAACACTGACAGTTTTGTGTCCAGAGAGCAGAGATTTTAGAAATCACATGTCAGGTAACTTGTACATTACAACAGAATCTTCTCTAAGAATTTAATTTGTTAGAAAAGCAAAATCATTCAGAAATGTAACAATTCAAACAAAACCTTTTTTTCTGCTTGGTCACTTTAAAGACCCCCTCCAATGAAGATCCTGTTTTTGAGTTTTTAACATGTATTTGTGGCATTTTTCTTATCAAAGACAGCAAATGTAATAAGAAATCATTTTGTTTTTGCATTTCTAAGTATTTCTCATTTTAACCCTCTGAAATCTGGAGCTTAAAACTCAGTGTTTGCCCTCTTTTGAATTTAACTCTGTATTCTCAATTTGAAACCCTGCTTGTTGCTTATTTGGTATCATTTTAATCAGTATAACCTCTCCTATAGCATTACATTTATTTAGTCATTTCTCCATGTTGTATTCACACACTAAACATAAAACCATTCAAAAACAGAAAATTCTGTCAGGAAAAATGGGATTCGTTTTGCTGTGGAAACCTAAAAAATGTTTAACAAACTGTTTTTACGACATAAAATGAAAGTTTTAGGGTGTCATTACATAAATAGAACAAACTTAGTCAACAAACTAATCAACACATTTTTGAATGAAAATACCCCCTAAACAATTCCATTCGAAATTCTCAGATTCCTTATTTGGGCCACCTGTGAAGAGTTTCTGTTGATTGAAGAACATCCCAGACCTCACAGGTCAATGATGTGACCTTTCTTATGCTGTTATACTGACAGTGATCTGTCTGCCGGTAGCTTCAGCTTCTGGCAGCCCAAGAAAATAAGAATTTATCTCTTAAGACCACTCCTGTGCATTTGACTTGTTTCCTGGAATTTCAATTTCTTTTTTTAACTTTTTCTTTTCTCTCACGTTTTCCTTGTTGTGAGGGATTAATAAAAAATGTTTTAGGGAAACATTAAATCAAGCTGGATTTCAGGTCTGCTCGGATGGAATCTGCTCTGAGGTCTTTACACTGGTTACCTGTCTGTCAGAGGATAGACTTTAAAGTTCTGTTACTGGTTTATAAAGCTTTGAATGGTTTAGCACCAAAATACATGACTGACCTCCTGACCCAGTATGTACCAGCCAGACCTCTCCGGTCATCTGGATCCGGTCTTTTATCAGTTCCTAGAGTCAGAACTAAACATGGAGAAGCTGCATTCAGCTTCTATGCTCCACAGATCTGGAACAGACTTCCAGAAAACATTAGATCTGCTGAAACACTCAGTGTATTTAAATCCAGGTTAAAGACTCACCTGTTCTCAGTTATTTGATTAATATGTATTCAAAAGTTTACGTCCACACTGTCTATCTATGCTTGTTTTAAATTAAAATCTTTTTACTTTCTTTTAATTTTATTTTAATGATTTGAATGATCGCGACCCCGAAAGGGAAGAAGCGGTTAAGAAGATGGATGGATGGATGATTTGAATGATGATGAATGACATTTTTGCTATTTCTTTTGATTGTTTCTTTTAATGTTTTATGTAAAGCACTTTGAATTGTCTGTGTACATGAAATGTGCTATACAAATAAACTTGCCTTGCCTTGCTCTCAGGTGGGGGCGTGTCTATCTGCTCGTTCCTTGCCTCGCGTTAACAGCGGCGAGTGGGACTTTGGCGGAGAAACGCAATTTCTGCAATTTTTTTGACAATTACAGTGGTTCCAGTGTTTTTGTAGAAAACTCATGTTGAACCCCCTCCCAAAATAAAATTTTATTGGTTTCCTCCTTGTGGGATTTCTAATAGTAGAAAGCTCCGCCCCTCAACCGCAGGCGCACTTACCTGCCTTCCAGCCGTCAGATCAAAGTTGGTCTTTCGCCTCATTTATTAAAATAAAAGTTTGATTTTGCCCAAAAACTACAAATAAGGGTCATATTCTCCCTTTTATTCAATAAAATGTCAGTTACAGAGCATAAAAAAACTTACTTAATTTTAGATGGAGTTTTATCACGTTGATCTCACAGCTGCACAGCAGGACGCCTGAGGCCGTCCGTCGGTTCCAGAGGGTTAATTTGCTGTCAATCCAACTGCCTCAGACAGACTCTGAATTCATGAGCTTTCTTTATGAGTTTCATCCAATACTTACGGTAGCAGGACTGAGAACGCTGGAAAATCTCCACCAGACTCCACGGAGCTTCTTGATGTGACCACGGAAATGTGAACGGCGGCTCATTTGACCGCAGTTGGAAAGGATTGTAAATCAATGAAAGAGCATTTTGATGTTAGCTTTGATTATTTTATCAAGAACTCTGAGAAACCAATGAATGAATGTATTGATCACAGTCAATAAACATTGGAGAATTAGCTAAAAGAGTCTTTGGTGAACTGGAAGGAGAAAGAATCAGGATTTTGGAGGAAGTTCTGTCCATGAAGATCTTCACTTCCTCATCGACATGTACTGGTTTGAGCAGAGGGAAACATCTGGAGCTACAGAATTAGAGTTCATGGTGTCGTCGTGTTAATGGTAGCCTTTGTTACTTTAGTCCCAACTCTTGTCAGGTCCTTCACTAGATTCACTCATGTGGTTCTGATATTTTTGCTTTTGTTGTGACTATTTTGACCCCATGGGATCAGATTTTGCATGGAGCCACAGATTATGAGACACTAACATGGATCTTGTATGTTTTCTGTTCCGGAGTAGTTGCTCTCACGGTTGATTTCTTCAAATTAAGCTATTGCAGACTCACTCTTTCAAGCCTGGTGCAGGTGAACAATGATGCGTCTGGTGGCTTTCGACAGCTCTTTGGACTCAGTCATAGTGGAGTTTGGAATGGGACTTTTTGGTTGTTGTGGACAGGTGTCTTTTTTAATGTCATCACCTTACAAAGGAGCATCTTTAACCCTTGTGCTGTCCAAGGCATGTTTACATTAAAAGTGGGGTCATCTGTTTCAGATATTTAGAAACCCAAGATTATTATGGCCCGCAGCAGCAGTCTACTGACTGCAAGGACCATATTGTTTTTGCTTAAACATTGAACCTTTCTGCGCCTTTGAGCCAAAATTTCACCCCCGCCACATGAACGAAAAGTACCTCAAAATTTTATCACACCTAGGGAAAATTGAAAATGAATTTTTGGCATGTTGTGCGTGACCCCGCCCAACATGATGACATCACGGCGAGCGTTCTTGTCAAAAAAATGAATGGGCCGAAAATCGTTTATGGGGCCAAAAAAAAATATTTCGAGATACGCAAACAAAAGCCGATGCCACGTGTTGGGGATAAGCCCTGGAACATTTGAAAGCATTATGGGATGGCCGTCAAGCCGAAGGCTTGGCGGCCATCTTGCCCCGAAGTCAGAAAAATGGCGTTTTTCACATTTTTCAACAATATGGGAAAACTGAACCTTTGTTTTTGTCCGATTTTCACGAAACTTCAGAATTAGGTCCTCAGCGCGAGTCTACAACGACCCTGGAAGGTTCATTGACCTTTGACCTTGGGAAGACGCCGCCATTTTGAAAAGTTAAAAAAAAGCACTTTTACTCAAAGCTACAAAAAGAAATACCTCCTAGGGGGTTATATCAATTGTTATGTCACATCACTGGCCATAAATGGGAATGTACTGTGAGAAAAATGTTGGAATTAGAAGTTGTAGAATTTGAATGGCGTGCGCGTGGCGAGGTCGCAACCGCCACGGTTTTAGCTAGCTCGCACATATTTTGGCCGATTTGCGCAAAACGGGTATTCACGCGTGCGGAGGCTCAAGCTGAACGAAACAACGTAACTTTCGAAACCGTAATGCGTAAAATGCGGCCCTGGTACGCAAAAAACCGTTACGAAAAAAACTGCTGACTCAGCAAAATCAAAAAAAAAGTTTTGAATTCGCGAACGAAACCAACGTAGCCTTATTGGATATATCCATGGCTAAATTTTACATTATTATGGGATGGCTCCACGACCTACCACTTGGCGGCCATTTTGTTTCGAAATCGGACATTTTGTGAATTTTACAAAGTTAGAACGTAGCTTTCGTTTGTCCGATTTTTACGAAATTTGACCCACATGCCCCTGGCGTTAGTCTTCAACGACCCCTGAAGTTTCGTTGACCTTTGACCTTGGGAAGGGCCGCCATCTTGAATTGTCCAAAAAAACCACTGTTAGCACCAGCTTTAAACAAATATAACTGTTAGGGATATTCATCAATCGTTCCCAAACGCTTTTGGCATCATTGCGAAGCTTTTGGGAAAAAATATATGGTGTTACAAGCTATAGATTTTGAATGGCGTGCGCGTGGCGAGCTCGTAAATGTGGCGTAGTGTTAATACACGCTCAAATTTCAATGCATTGCAATGAGATTTTAATATGTTGACCCCATGCTTAAGCTGTAACAGGTATAACATCATTGAATATGACCATATAAGGAATGTGGGCGTGGTTAGCAAATAACCTCCGTTGCTAAGGGGATCCAAAAGTGTACTTTGGCCGATTCTTGCGAAACTAACGTCAATCTGTTCGGTGACCTCGGGCGAACAAAACATAAAATGGTTGCTATGGCGATAACACTAACAGAAAAGCCGCCATTTTGAAAAAAGTGCCTTTTTAAGCAATTTCTCACTTACATCCCAAGTGAAAGCTTTAACAAGTGTTATAACTTAAAATATGGTAATATAGGGAATGTGGGCGTGGTAAGCAAACAACCTCCGTTGCTAAGGAGATCAAAAAATTTACTTTGGCCGATTCTTGTGAAACTAACGTCAATCTGCTCGGTGACCTCAGGCGAACGAAACATAAAATGGTTGCTATGGAGATAACACTAACAGAAAAGGCGCCATTTTGAAAAAAGTGCCTTTTTAAGCAATTTCTCACTTACATCACAGTACAGCTATACAGTAAGGGGAGGGGGGGTTAGTGGTGCATAGTGGCTGCTTAGCAGGTGAGTTGGGGTCAAAGGTCAGCGTCAAGGGCAGCGATGGTGCGTAGGGGCGGGCAGCGAGTGCGGCGTTGGTGCGTATGAGCGGGCGGCGAGGGAGAGGGCTGCGAGGGAGAGGGCGGCGAGGGAGAGGGCGGCGAGGGTGAGGCCGGCGAGGGTGAGGGCGGGTAGCGACTGCGGGCCATCCAACGCCGCTTGCGGCTTTAATTTTACAAAAGAAATTAAAGTTAAAGCAGATAACAAAAGTTACAGAATAATTAAAGTTTTGTCAGATGTATATAAAAAAAATAAAATTAGGCTTATTTCAACATTTTACCAGTCCCTGGTGGAAAATAGAAAAAGTTCAACATTATACATCAAAAGTAAAGGAGAATCGGAACTTAATATAAAAATTATAGAAGAGGAGTGGTACAGAACAGTGTTCTTCTACCAAGTCACAAATGCGGAAGGAGTTTGTGTGGAAGAACCTGATCAGATATTTTGTAACCCCTCAAATAAAAAATAAACAGTTAAAAACTCCACAATTTTGTTGGAGACAATGTGGAAGTTATGAGGGGAACCACACACACATCTTTTGGTCATGCCCAGAACTAAAATCCTTTTGGGCTATGGTAATCAAATTCATTAAAGACATATTGGGTTATCATCTGCCAAACACATTCACTGTTCTTTACCTGGGGAATATTGAAGACTCTGTACCTGTTGAAGATCTTTATTTAACAAGGATTTTGCTTTTGGCATGCAAAAAAGCGGTAACGAAGAAATGGCATCAAGTAGACCCCCCTGCAAAGAATCACTGGCTCGACATCATCTGGACCATTTATGCAACGGAAAAATTGACATTTCAATAAAAATTAAAGCCACAAGCGGCGTTGGATGGCCCACTGTCACTACCCGCCCCCGCTGGCCACCTTACACCTTATACGGACCATCGCCATCCTTTCTGCCCACCCATACGCAACGCTGACGCCCTCGGTGCCCACCTATGCGCACAATCGCCGCCCTCGCTGCCCACCCCTACACACCCTCGCCAGCATCTAGGGCCACCTTTGACACAAGCTCACTTGCTGAGCAGCCACTATAATCCCCAAATCCCCCATTCTCTTTCTGTACAGCTGTTTCGAGATGTATGTGAGCAATTAACTAAAAATACACTTTTTTCAAAATGCTGGCTTTTATGTTAGTGTTATTTCCATAGCAACCATTTTATGTTTTGTTCACCGGAGGTCACTGAACAGATTGATGTTAGCTTCACAAGAATCGGCTAAAGTACATATTTGCATTTCTTTAGCAACGGAGGTTATTTGCTAACCACGCCCACATTCCTTATGTGTTCATATTCTATGTTGAAATACTTGGTAAAGCGTCAGCTTGGGATCTACATTGGGATCTCTATACTAAATTTTCATAGCAATGCATTGAAATATTTGCGTGAATTAAGACTACGCCACATTTGCGAGCTCGCCACACACACGCTGTTCAAAATCCATAGCTTTCAATACCATATTTCTTTCGCAATTGCCTTTCTAATCATGCTTAAACTGTTAGGAGACGATTGATAAAAAAATTCCTAAGAGTTATTTTTGTTTGAAGCTGGTAATAAAACAAATTTTTTTGTAAATTCAAGATGGCGGCAACTTTTCATGGTCAAAGATCAACAAAACTGTAGGGGTCATTGTAGACTTCAGCTAGCAGCATGTGCATCAAATTTTGTGAGAATTGGACAAACGTTTCGCCCATTTCCATTTCCCAAAATATTAGATTTCCAAACAAAATGGCAGCCAAACCATAGTCACCATAATAATTTCAAATCTTCCTTTAGATTTCCCCGACAAATTTACGTGTGTACACATGGTTCTTGGGTAGTTAAGACTGCTAAATGTGGATACTTGGAAAACACAATAAAAATTGAGTAAAAAAAAAAAAAAAAAAAATGGGGTCATCTGGACCCCAACAAGACAGTGCGCCTAACTGGTGGTGAACTGGCGTCTGTTGCAGACATAAAATCCTCTCCTTCTTTGTCATGGGAGGGATCACACATTGTTATAAACACGGGGTCATTTGGACCCCATAAAATAGCACAACTGTTCATAAGAAGCCTCACGTCTCAAACACCAACCAAATCAGCCCAAATCTTTAAATTACCAATTTATTTACCAACTTACCAAGTAATTCATCAAACTTTAATTAAAAATCCTACAATCTTAGATCTTGGATTCTTTCTGCCCATTTTCTCTCTTGCAGTGGAAGTTGAGATATAACTATTGTTAAAATAGTTACAGACAATTACAGACCTCTGATTTCGCTGGCACATTTAGTGGCTAACTAAATACTTGTTTGTCTCACTATATTTTCCACATTTAGTTTAAGGAGTGAACCAAAACCTGGAACAGACATTTCCTCACTTATCCAGCGACTCCTATTTGAAGGCGGTTTTACATGAGGTCAATACCTATAAAGTCTGCAAACAACTTTTCAGTTTCTGAAATTTGTATGACAGCTGGATAACCTGAGTTATTGAAGACACCTGTGAACTTTGGTTCACCTTACCGTGGCTCGCCAGTGAGACTTAAGAGCTGCAGCGACTGAGGACGAATGTTCCAGTTACAGCGGCTCATGCAAATGTCTCTGTTGTCCTGCGAGTCACAGCAAAGCTTTAGAGACTTCAAAGAGCGTGACATTCCTGCGCCTGCAGCGATGGAGGACATACCAATGTTGCATTTCCTGTAACGTGTGCTAAATCATGCCTTCTTCTCTGGAGTCTGGGAAACGTAATGACAGGGTTCCACCCAAGGTGAAGGACATACTAATTCTCTGTGGCCCAGCATTGTTTTGATGTAGAGACAGCTGCAGAGAGAGCTGAGTGATGGAGCTGTCCAACGGGAATGAGAGGAGGCCGGGCCCTCTGTCACAGCCAGACAGACAGATGGGGCATCATGGGAAACATGCTTGAGATCATGGAGAACTCTGCAGGACATAATGAGACACTTTTTTGGAAGGTGAGGGTAACCAGGGGTAGAAGAGGTCACTCCCAGGAAGCCATCATTTAATGCCTGTTAAAACACCTCTGATGAGTGAGTTGTTTCTTGTGATCTCTCAATCTGCAGCTTCCTGACAGACGTGCACCTTCAAAGACCTTCAGACTGCTCCTCCTCAAATCTGCCTCTTTTTGTCTTTGATTTGCGTACATGACATCTTTACGAGGCTCCATCACAGACGGATGGTCCACTGCAGCACATCCATCAGTGCCACGGCAAAGGTGGATGGAGTTTCCAGATTGCCTGAGAGTTTCTTGCACTCTATCAGTAACACCCCTCCATGAGTCACCCGTCAAAGCGTCTGAAGCCAGACAGCCTTGTTTTACTGCATGGGCACATCTTTGTTTTCCTTACTCACTGGAGGGGGAGATTTTCAAGGTCTAAGGTGGTGGAAAAAAAAGATAACACGTCTAAGAAAAAGCAGCTTCCTGGCTTTTTAAGGGAAAAGAGTGAGGCAGGGGGATTTCTCTCCCACAAATGATCAGATGCCGTGATTGTGCTTTTCTTTTGCCTCTTATCTTGAATACACTTTTGGCATTTTCATATAGAGGTCCAGCTTTTATCAAGATGATCTCCGGCTCTGTGAAGAGCCCCGTGGAGGAGCTTAGCTTCCCCCTGAATTCTTATTTCCATGGCCTCTTTTAAATGTAAGACCTTTGCAGAAATGTGGCTAAAGAATGCAGCGGCACACGATACTGGAGCAAAGGGAACTCGCTGCCACATATCGACGGGATCGTTATCAAATTAAGCACATCTCTTATGATGTATTAAAAAGCCATGAGAGATTCATAGCAGCCCAACAGGAGAAGGAGCCACAGGGCACGACTCAGCCGCCTCTAACCCCCCCACCCTATCACTTACTGCTCTATCTGAATTTCGCATTACTGCTGCTCATGCTGAAGACTGGAAAGGTCATCCATGAAATGTGCAGTGAGGGATTATTCGACTCGCTTTTCCCTGTCATGTGGAATTGGAATTCATATTACTCAGTGTCTGCTCCTCCGTGCATCCCTATTGAAAACAGCGCAGCAGCATCTCTTTAGCTTCATGAAGAAAACGCTGCCCTTAAGAGCATTTATCTGAGATCATCTTTAAAAGGCAGAGTCATGTGTGATGATGTTTGACTAATCTTTTTGGCTGATATATCTGAATTTCTCAATGCTGGATGTTGATAGTGATCCTCTGTTAGATTTCATTGCATCTTTGTTTTCATTGCCACTGACTGTGTAAGAGATGGACAGGAGTTCTCATCTTGTGACCCAGTGGACTGTCGTAAGCTAATTTGAAGCCATTGTAGTTTTCACCGCCTAAAAAAATGCAACAAGTGAGAGAAACAAATCTGACCATTTTAAAAGATTAGACGGTGTGCTGCCTTGAGGCAATTTAAAATTTAATTATTAAGTTCACATGTTGATAGAAGTTTATTAAAAAGTTTAAGATAAAAGAAACAAACAAAAAAGAAAAGTAAAGTTACCGAAAGTAACAACTTCCGGTTTTCCCGCATAACTTCCGGTTTGCAAGTTAACTTCCGGTTTCATATTATTAGAGCAGGTGGAATCCAGCAAAGATATCTGTCGCCATCCACGCTGAAGCTCCGTCAAGGCAATGCTGTAAGTTTATAATTTTGTCTATATACATTCGAGATGACATATTTTTGTTTTATTTCTATAGGATTCTTATGTTAAAGTTTCGATAAAATACTTTTATTTTTGCGCATTTCATGCTCCCTTTTTAGAGAGCGTCTTGTTTATTTGTTACAATTTCACCATCTGGAGAAGAAATCAAAATGTTCCTTGTGGTCCTGGTCTTTTTCAATGGTTTATCTGCGAGTTTAAGTGGTAACATAACAGAGGGTGACTGTCACATGTCAGTCAAAGGGTCACCCCCCTGTTTGTACAAAAAGTGACTTAATTAAAAGAAAAAAATTGAAGTGTGCATTCTGTTTATATTTGATTTTGTTGTGAAGTGGAATAAGAGAGAAGTGAAGGGCTGTTCTAGCTGTCTGTCAAGCTTTCAACTGGAAGTGAACTGACTATAATATGCTTATTCAGTAATTTTTCAAAGACAATTGTGTGTTTTTAACATGTTGAATTTTTCAAGTGATAGAGAACATATATATATAATAAACTATGATTAAAATGACATTTCTTAGCATTTTTTTTATTCAAGTTGTTGGGAATCAGGAGCAGGTAAAAAAAACGCTGTTTTTAAAAGCCTATAACAGTGACGTCTGTTCTACAGACGCCAGGCCCCAAGATCCCTGCTCCAAAAGATCCATTCATTTATGTGTTTCCCTCCTCTGAGCTGGAATCTGGCTCAAAGCTGTACGGCTGGATAGCTCCAATATTGCTCACCATTTTAGTTGCACCACTAATGTTAAGTCGGGGATGTGAGGGGCTGTAAGCTAGAGGGAAACTAAATGGATGATCAAAAATGAGTGCAGGCTTACTGTGTCAACAGTCCCGCCCACAACTCAGAGGTGAACTTCTTACACACCTCTTCCACCTGCAGAAACTATGTCCTAAAAAACAACACAGTTTTTTTTTATTTTAGCTGAAAAACGGCATAATCATAATTAAAAAAAAACACTGGGAACACTTTGAAAATAGATCAAACAATCGGGACTGTGATACCATAAATGTCAGCGACAACACCTAAACAGTCTTTGGCGTACTGTAACTCTTTGACTGTTCTCATGATCCATAAGAATCAGCTGCTTCTTACACAGTAAAAAGCTTTTCATTTCTGCTTTGCACTGATATACACATAATGCAGACAGTCCAAGATTTCACAGCAGATATCTATGATTGTTGAGGCCTAAAACGCCTGATTTTACAGCAGCCTTTACGAAAATTTGCAATGTTTTCTAATATAGTTTTTTTTGGAAAGGCACTAAAACACTGTTAATTATTAAATAATTAACATTCTCATATGTGAACTCTTTTTATTGCGTGTATTGATTTAAACATACTTCAGAATAAAATTGCATTTTGCAGGGAAAAATTAAAAACGTAGAAACAAAAACAGCTTAATCAGATTGAGACTCAGACCTCCACGTTCTCCACAGAATCTTCCTCTTTATGTATTTCAAAAGCATCACCGAGACTTTGAGGATCTGATCTGGTTTCTTCTGTCAGTAATGACAAATCAACAAATCACAGGGTTTGTTTGAATTTGTGTTAATAGTTGCGATCAAAACCTTGTGAAATCCTGGAGGGACTGAAAATGCCGCAAAGTAGCTTTTCTCAGGGACAGAATCTGCTGGAATTACATCAAGTTCTGTTCAATGTCAAAAAAATTGAACTGAGATTTGCACGAGTTTCATCTGCAAATGTTTGGGTGTCATTGTGGATGAGTTAAGAACAAGTTGTCTGGGTGACCAGAAGTATAAGTAAATCTCTTGGTATTATAAAAAAAACTCAATCAACTATTAATTTCAACTTTATATATTAAGCTGAATATATATATGTATATATATGTAATATATTACAGTGTAATCTACCTTTACCTTTTTATATTGTCATATTGTGAGAGCGCATAACTTCCAATCTACAGTACTCTGAACAAAATACTGATTGTGTAAAAGTGTTTTGTTCGAATTGCAACTTATTCAAAGCCACTAACTCGCTCTGATCATTTATGTCTCAGACTTTATATTCTTGATATTTATAACATTAATAATTAACAAATTTGCATTTTTATGTATAAAATTGTGTTTAATAAAAATGCTGGATTTGTTGTTGCCCTTTTTGTAACCAGAAACATATCATCCATAAACTGTGTTTAAAATGTATACAGCAGTGTCACTAAAGTTCAGCTACAGCAATGTTAGATTTATAGATTTTATATTAATGATGTATACAGCTCATCCTTACAAATGATGTTCAATGATAAAATAAATATTTTAAAACTATTTTTTTAGTAATATAGTTAAATTGTCTTTGACATTCAAAATACACATATTTTTTACATTCGTATTGACAGAAACCAATCCAGTTACTACATTAAGATGAAAGTTTTGACTTCATTTCAGCACCGTGTGAACAAAACAAGACACATGATTATGATCAGATAAACCAAGTTTTATATTATTATTACATATTAATTAGAGTTACCTTGAAAAAGCATCAATGTGTTATAAAGCCAAGTTCTGACTTTCTACAAATAATCGGTGGAAAAGATCATTTTCAGTCACTTATTTTTCTGTCTTCATGCCTTTAATTTGAAGAGTTCATCATTATTCCCTCCATCTGCTTCCACATCAGAACAAAACCCTGCAGCTGCAAACTCCTAAAGGCCTGGAGCAGCAAATGGACACTATTACACCTGCAAAGAATCTTCACAATTTCAACAGGAGAAAAAGCCATTAAAGCAATTATGAAAACAATGCATGCATGCAGTCAAAGACGGGATTGAAAAGGACCTCATCATTTGAGGAAAAGCACGTCTGGATTCAGGGTTTTGTTTTTTAGCTCAGAGGCTTTGTCACTGCAGCCAAATTTCATCCATGCTTGGACAATGGTCATGAAAGAAAACAACGACTCGCTCAGCGGCTCTGACAGCCAGACAGATCCAGTGTGTCTTCACTCCTCACCTTAACCTGGTTGTTGCTCGGTCAGGCTGTGCTCGGTGAGACAAAGACATGCTGGCTCTTCCTTGGGGCGACACAGCAAAAGATTTGTCTGAATGAATCTCAGACAGTCCAATAAAAGCTCAATAAAGATCTGCGAGCCTCTGAGAGTGCAGTCAGAGTGGTTATTATCAGAGCGATGACAGAGGAAGGAGTGCTGAGAGTGTTGATGGAGGGGTTTACATCCAGCAGAAACGCATTAGAAAACACATCCGACTTTTCTCCAGTTTACACCTTTAGGTATATTCTGCAGCTTTGTGGACTCTGTCATGAACACCTGTGCTTTTATTTTAAAGACTCACTCCAATCACATTTTGATCTATTTTCAAAGTGTTCCTTTCAATGACGATTATGTAGTTTATAGTCAAAATGAAAAAAAAAAAAAAAACTGTTGTGTTCTTGGATATAGTTTCTGCAGAGCGGCAGGAATTCACAGATGAGTTGTGAGCGGGACTGTTGGCGTCGAGTAACCCGCCCCCCCTTCCCTCCCCATTGCAGGAAGCTTGATGCCCTCCCAGCGTATTTCTTACATCACAAATAAGATCTTTTTCAAACTGTATTTTTTTCTCTGCTCTTGATTCTCAACGGTTTGAGTAAAGAAGATAAGATGAGTTAAAGATCAGCTGCTGTTTGAATAATTCCAAATGTCTGAACGTGTTAACTTGAATGTGGTGAAATAATCAAAGCTTTTTTAAATCCGATCAATGAGTTTTACATTATGTAAAATTTACTGAAATGTTTACAATCAAAGTATTGGTTTTCTTTACTTGATCTGAAATATGTAGCAATAATTACTGGATTAATGTAATTATGTGTTCTGATGATAATCAGTGGTTATTACATATTGTGTGAATCATTAATGTTTACTGAAAATAAATAAGAATTCTTTCAGAGAATGATTAATAAGAACTCTATTGTTACTTAAAACATGATTTTCATTTTCATTGGTTTAATCTGCATTAATATGAAATTGTATTTTGATGATAATCAATGAAATATCTGCTTCTTCCCATTCCTTTTCAAACAATCAAACTACTTGAATTTAGTTAATTACAGTATTTAATAAATCGAATGTGACATTTTGTTTTTTTGGTTTCTATTTTCGAATCAGTGCATTTCATTATTACTAGGGATGTCCCGATAAGGTTTTTTTGGGCCCAATCCGATTCCGAGTCATTTGATTTTGTGTATCTGCCGATACCGAGTCCCGATCCGATACTTTTATAAAAAAAATTTTAAAACGTGGATAAACTGAAGAAACAGATTAGTGTTCTGCCGTTTTCTGCTGCGTTTTCTGGTGATGACATTTTGTGATCTTTTCATGACATGCAGACTTCTAGTGGAGTATTTATCCGAAATGATAGGATTAAATATAACGCTCTGATCATAATGAGAATTAATGAAATATCCGATCCTGATCGGACAAAGGAGTCCGATTTCGATCGAGTCCCAAATCACGTGATCGGCCCCGATTTCCGATCACGTGATCGGATCGGGACATCCCTAATTATTACTGTAATGGGTTTGAAATACTTGTGATTTTTGTCCTGCATTATTCACAATCTGTGCCTGAACAATCAATCAATCAATAAAGATAAATTCAGAAATGTAACCATAATCTTAATTTTCTTTAAATATGTCCTCCATCATAAAAAAAAAAAAAAATTGTTATAAACACAAAAAACACAATTTTCTTTCTCTCTATGTTGGGATTTTCAGTAAAAATGCACAATAAAAACACATCAGAATTAACATCAGAACTTTCAGATAAGTCAGTCTGTTTTAACAACGTTCACATTTTAAACTTGTGTGATTGGACCTGCGTTACAAGCTAATATAACGACTTGTAGCCTTAAACTGAAATACTTCTATGATTTCTGCTCACAAAATAACTTTTCTCTTCATTTTGCACGAGTTCACTGTAAAAATACATTTCTTGAAGATGTGGGTATAACTCTTGAATGACTGAATATATCAGCAAAAGAGTCAACTGTAGAATATTGTAGATTTCCCCCCCCCCACAAAGTAAGAAGTGCTGCATTAAATTTGTAACAGTGAAACACAGGAAAGTGATTTCTTTTCTTTAACAAATGTGCTCTGATAAAAATGTCTATTTAGGTACTTTAGCATGGAAGAAAATGGCTTGTTGTTTGAAACCAACGGCCCTTTTAAGAGAACCAAGCTATTTTTACAGATTTCTATCTCCAGAGAAGGGTGAAAACACGCACTTTTTCTGCTCCAAAGCTAAAAGTATTGTCTGAGGGACAACTGATCTGTATGCTTTGCTGCCAAGGCAGGCCACTTACTCCATCATGGCAGAAATCCCTGCAGTACAGCCTTCTCTTGTACATTTACAGGCCTGAGTTCATCCCTGTATCCCACCTGTCAAGAAAGAGAGCTAAACATGTCCATCTTCCTCCGCGTCTCAAGAAAAACACAGGGGGAGAAGCTGTGGAGGTGTGCTTCTCCGTCCTTTCTTTTTTTGTTGTAATCACAGAGGCGAGTGGGTTGCATTTTTATAAATATTTGATCGCAGTGCTAATGCATTGCACTTGGAGGAAGAGTGCCCACTTTAGCTGTAATTACTTTAGCACAAGATCCTGCTTGGTTTCACATGGGAGTCCCTTTTCTGACTGTTTTTAACTGCACACCAAGATAGATCTGGTTCAAGCTGCTGTTATCAGACAGGTTATTTAAGGGCTGACAAAGTTATAGATTCTTTTCAGAAAAACTCTGAAATAATCTCTGCTGCTTTTCTGATTTTTATAAAGTAGATTCAGTTTGATTTCAGTGGTTTCCTCTTGGATCCTGTCAATTGTCGGGTGATGTCATCATTAAGCTGTATTTTTCAAAACACAAATCCTGAACCAAAAGCACCAGGCGTTAGTATAGATCACAGATAATAGAGGCTACATTATGAGGCTTTTACTTAATTTTTTTTTATGACTTTTGTTATTGTGTACACAAGCAGTCAAATGATAGATCTTTTTAATACCACAGGGTTTTAATTACTTTTTTATGGTTTTATTAACGGATTTGTGCTGCTTCTGTCTTTCTTTTCTAGTTTTTAAAGGTTGAAGGTCTTTTTAAAAGTGAACAGCTTAATTTAGAATCTTCAGGGTTTTTTTTTTAGATTTTAAAGTTAGTTTAAAATAGATAGTTTAAGGACAGAAGAAAATGGAAATCAGTGTCTTCTACGGGGGCTGCGCACCGTGAGAGTGGGGCTTTCAGCTAGAAGCTTCTCTCTGACCAAAGGTGAGGCGTCTTTCAGAGCCTGATCAGTGCCGTCACAGTGAACCCTCAGCATCACCCAGAACCTTCATACTGCCTTCCCGTCCTACTCCCAGCACGCTCAGATTAGACAAAGAAAACAAGTCCTTTACTCCACACTTGTCCGCTCAGAAGATGTTAAATGTTCAGATTTTCTGAGAGCCAGAGCATCTTTGACCAAGATCTGTCTGAGTGTGAGCTTGCATTGTAGACAGTTCAGCTTTCTGTCACCTTTGACCCTTAAAATGCACGTACAATCCAGTTTGAGCATTCACAAATGGAAACAAAGTACCTGTTAAAAAAGGAGATTTGTCATTTGCCCCAAGCTGCCCTGCTTTATTGTAAGTGTGTTTTGGTCAAAGTTGAAAAGTCTGGATGAAGAACAAAAGAGAACTAGAAACATTGCATTACCTGCGATCATGCTAGTGTGAATGCTTTTTGTTTAATGTGGTCACTGAAGTTGCTGAAGCTGTTTGCTGAAGATGCTGAAAAGATTTATTTTAGTTGCTGAATGATGTCATGAAAGTACTAGCTTAAAGTCCCCCTACAACATTTTTATTTTCTTTAAATGGTCCCAGTGGGGTTTACATTATGACTGTAAAGTTTTTAACAAAAATTACACATCCTAAATGTCTTAAAAAGAGATTTTATCCTGTTGATCTTAAGCCTTCGTTTCCAAAAATCCCTCTGTGTGGGCGTGGCTTATGGTACTGAGCTGTGTAACCCCGCCCCTTATCCCCCCAGACATGCTAGCGAGACACAGACTTTGATAAGTCCATGTACAAAAATAAAATAAAACATGATCATTTAGGCTGCATTGCAGCAGCAGCACTAGCTGGAGCTCAGAGCTGATTTCATGTTAGCACATGCTGATTGATGAATTTACCTGAACAAGAAATCTAATGAAATGCCAGAATACAGAATAAAATGTGTCGTTTTCTAAATGCGTGCAGCCAGTCCTGACGTTTTTAGATGCAGATAAAGTGTTACGTTCAGGGGAACGGTTCCGCTGTCCAATTAAACCACCCGCTGGATCCTGAGCAGAGCTGCTGTTGCAGCGCCGGTCCGTTATAGCTGCTCGTGGCTGCCCACTGTTGCCACTGGCTACTCGCATCCGCTTGCTGCAGCTTGGTGTTCCTCCACGGGTTGAATCAAATGCGGACAGCATATTTGTGACAGCTGATGGAATTTTACTTTCAGTTTCATTTTAAATACGTGAGGTCAACTTAAAAACAACCCGCAGTTCAATGCATGGGAGCAGACATGAATTTCAATCACAAAATAATGAAAGCTAACATCATTCTGGCCTTTCACTGAATTACAATCCTTTACAGCACAGACGTGGTACGTTATATTATCTTCTCCGGCCTCTACAGCTATCTGGGTTAGCTAGCCACTGTGACGTATGAAAGTTTCAGGATTTCAAAGAGTTTTTCTCTGGGACTTTGAGTGACAGCGAGTTAAAAGGAGAAATACTCTGAAATACAAACACAAAATGATTTCTTATTATATTTTTTCTCTTTCAGAAGAAAAATGTCTCACATACATGTTAAAAACTCAAAAAACATGATTTCCATTGGAGGGGAACTTTAACTCAAAATTAGCCGAAAACCTTAGTAAATGCTAAATTAGCTATAGAAGCTAGTATGTTGCTAAAATACTAACTTAATTCGAAATTAGCTCAAAAAGTAGAATTAATGTCCTTAACATGTATTCAATGCAAGCTTTTTTGGTGTTTTTTTTTTTTTTTAACAATAACATTTATACATGTTACACATTCACACAATGAAGCTGTAACTATCAGCCTTTTTTCCTGTTTTTTCTGTCTTTTTAGGTATTTATGTTAGGATGTTAAGGACAAAGTCAGTAAAGTGGTATATCACTGGCTCTGGGTTTCAAAAACATCAGGATTAAAACACATCCCTAAATATTCCCATTTATTGTTATCAAAAACTGGCTTAGAAACAGAATGCAACAACTAAAGTTCATTCAAGTAAATCTTTGCATTTTTAAATCAATGTCCATCTGAGCATTCTTATGAATTTATAAATGCAATGTCAGGAGGTTTTTCTGTTTGAGACTAAAGCTTGAAAAGATCGTCTGTAGATGTTGAATGCAGGACTGACAAAGTGAAATCCATGTGCACATTCATCCCCAGCACCTCGCTTTCCTCTGAGGATTGATGGAGCATCTTCAAAATTTCAATGTACAACTCTCATTTATGTTTTTGAAGCAAAGAAGTGCATAGCGAAGCTGACAAAGAGAGATTTTGAGGCGCGCATGAAGCCAGTGAAGCTAACCGGCAGAGGAAAACACTTCTTCACCTCTGGCAGAGGGAGCCGTATTGATTGCCCCTGATAGTACATTTGGAGAAGATTTTCTATCACAGCACAGTTGAGGGGGAAAAAAGAGCATTAATCCAAGCAGCAGCCTTACAGGCTGTGCTGAACACATCCTTCTTAAACCTGCCTGAGCTCCCCCCCCCGCACACACACGCTCCCCCACCACCTTTAGTTCCAGCTCCAGGAAAACAGTCAAGTGCACCACAATGTGACAGCCACTCACCTTTGGACGTGCTTAAGGACAGTTCCAATGCCAACAACAAGGTTATCACCGTCTTGCACAGATTGCCACAGGCATTTAGTCTCCCTAAAAGCCTGCCACACTGGCCTTGTACTGACCACAATCCCATTGGGAGGGGTTTGGAAGATCAGAAAGGAGGAAACAGGCTAATGGGTGCTGCACAGTGGTGAGATGTCTTCCTGTCACACTTCATCTAGACTGATGCTCCGGGATTGTTTCGGCGCTCAGGCTGAGCAATTACTGTCCAATTCCAATTTACTCCTCAGCAACACTATAATGAAAAATAATTAAGAGGCTGAAAATGAGTTTTCGCATGAAATGGTTTCAGTGGCTGAGCACAATCGTACTTGGCAGATGGCTATGCAAGTGTGTTTTACCACAGCAGAGATGGTTCATCATGTTCCAGGTGCATTTGGCAACTTTTAATGCTGTCAGCACCTGGAGATATGCTGCTTTGCTGTTTCATAGATGGTGTTGGGGGCTCAAGGTTGAATGAAACATTTGAACAAGTTCATGAAGGCCAAACTTCATTTGAATGTCAAGATCTCCTGTTTTCAGTTCAGTCTGATTTCTGAGCTTTCAGGTTTGGCCAAAGCGGGTCTGGAAGGTTGGCTGAGATCTCAGACCCAATTCAAATCCAAAACCAGTTGCCTTGTCCAAGACACTGGATATCACCAAGGAAAATTCAGTTTTTAGAGTTTTTAACATGTTCTTGTGGTATTTTTTTCATCATGGAGGACATGTGCAAATAAATAAAATAGTCTTTCTGAGTATTCATTTATTAAAATCTTGGAGAATCAGGAGCAGATGAGAAAATGCTTTTGGAAAAAGTTTGTTGTTTTAACATACAAACTGCAGTCCGTAGGCCACAAGTTCCCTGCTCCACTCTATTCCGATGCATCCACTGCAGACAAATGGATCCGTGAACGTCTTTGGCCTAATCCCAGTGCTTCCCTTCTCCCTTCCTCTACATTCAGCCCTCCAAATGGAAAGTTATGAAAAAATAGTGTCTCAGAATCCAGACATTACTTCCACTAGATGACGTCATCAATAGTCTCCGGTTAGCCACGTTAGCTATGAGCTTCCAAATATACACAACATCAACAGTTTAATAACTTTAAGAAGGTCATGCTAAAACAAAAAAGTCATTACATTTAAATGTAAACTTCTGTGGTCCAAAGCCCATACTCGTGAAGAAAAATGCTTTTCCTCCACGGAACAGCGTAACGCCAAACTCCCTCACGACGGAGGGGTCAGTATCACTCAGCAGGGCTTCGAAAAAAACCCTTCTGACAACACTAGCTCTCCAAGTGTCCCTACAAATGGAGGGGCAGGGAGAAGGGAAGAATTCAGATTGGGCCTCACCTGAGCTGGAATCTGGATCAAAACGGTACTGCTGAAGCTCTGATATCACTCACTATTTTTGTTGCACTGCTGATGTTGGTTGGGGTTGTGAGGGGCTGTAAGCCAGCAGGGGAGAGTGTATACCAGGGGTGTCAAACTCAATCACACCGGGGGCAAAATCCAAAGCACACCTTAGGTTGCGGGCCCAACAGGAGAAACATTTAATGAACACCCAAAAACTACATTTTTAAAACGTTAAAAACGTAACTCTTTACCGGTACCCTTGCCTGGTCCGCATCTGGTACCACGTCCACTACCGACTGTCCAGTACTGGGTTAAGGTTAAGATACTGGTGTCGTCCGAGTCCCTGTACCAGACCAGTACTGGTTTGCAGCCCGGAGGTTGGGGAGCATGATTTAATTAGACGTCAAAAAACAACGATTTGGGACCCTCAAAACGTCGATTTTGGACGCAGAGGGTCCCTAGCCATGTGTCAAAATGTGAGGAAAGACTTCTCTTTTTTGAGAAGAAACCAGTGATCCGGCTGAGTTTTAGAAATTCTAGTTTGGGAGGAAGAGAAAAGTCCTTTTCTGTTTCCCCTCAAAACAGGAAAATGTTCTAGAAACCTGAGACAACTCTGCTGTTTATGACTGTGGAGGGCGTCTTTTGAGTCGTTTGGAGTATTTCAATGGACGTGGCATGCTTTTTCTTTGTGGAAACTGGATTTTCAGCTGAGGTCCAGCTTTACTTGTGAAAGTTTAATTAACAACCGAGGCAGTTCTAAGAATTCCAATAATCAGAGAAACTATGAGGGTCAACCTACTTAGGAATAAATACAAAAATACATAAAAAATATGACATAAATAGAACTTTTCTGAAATCCTACTGATGTGTTTGCATTTATTCTGCTCTTCAATCAAAATGAAATAGTTCAACACAGGTCTGTGGAATTTTGATATTTTAATTGTCTGTCCCCTTTATGAGTAACAACACCAAAGATACCGCTAGGTATCGCCTGGATTGGAGTCACCGGGCCCCCACCCTGGAGCCAGGCCTGGGGTTGGGGCTCGGAGGCGAGCGCCTGGTGGCCGGGGCTCCTCCCACGGGCCCCGGTCAGGTCCAACCCGAAGGAGCGACGTGGGATCACTCCCCAGTGGGCCCACCACTTGCAAGGGAGCTCTGAAGGGGCCGGTGCATTGTGGTTTGGGTGGCAGTCAAAGGCGAGTGCCTCGGCGGCCCAAACCCCGGTCATGGAATTTGGCTTTTGGGACATGGAATGTCACCTCTCTGGGAGGGAAGGAGCCTGAGCTGGTGCAAGAGGTTGAGAGATACCGACTAGATATAGTTGGGCTCACCTCGACGCACAGCCTGGGCTCTGAAACTCAGTCCCTCGAGAGAGGCTGGACTCTCTACCACTCTGGAGTTGCCCATGGTGAGAGGCGACGGGCTGGCGTGGGCTTACTCGTGAGCCCCCAGCTAAGCCGCCAGGTGTTGGAGTTCGTACCGGTGGACGAGAGGGTCGTGTCCCTTCGCCTTCGGGTGGGGGACAGGTCTCTGACTGTAGTTTCGGCTTACGGGCCGAACAGCAGTTCGGAGTACCCGGCCTTCCTGGTGTCTCTTGAAGGGGTACTGGAAAGTGCCCCAACAGGGGACTCCGTCGTCCTCCTGGGGGACTTCAATGCCCACGTGGGCAATGACAGTGGCACCTGGAGGGGCGTGATTGGTAGGAATGGCCTCCCTGACCTGAACCCGAGCGGTGTTTTGTTGTTGGACTTCTGTGCACGTCATAGTTTGTCCATAACAAACACCATGTTCGAACACAAAGGTGTCCATCAGTACACCTGGCATCAGGACACCCTAGGTAGGAGATCGATGATCGACTTTGTAGTCATTTCAGGTGATCTCCGGCCGTGTGTTCTGGACACTCGGGTAAAAAGAGGGGCTGAGCTCTCCACTGATCACTACCTGGTGGTGACTTGGATTCGCTGGCAGGGAAGGAGGCCGGAAAGACTCGGCAGACCTAAACGTACTGTCAGGGTCTGCTGGGAACGTCCGGCTGAGCCCTCCGTCAGGGAGGTCTTTAATTCCCACATCCGGGAAA
Source organism: Oryzias melastigma (assembly GCF_002922805.2). Classification (NCBI taxonomy): domain Eukaryota; kingdom Metazoa; phylum Chordata; class Actinopteri; order Beloniformes; family Adrianichthyidae; genus Oryzias; species Oryzias melastigma. The sequence goes on along the minus strand of NC_050535.1, from coordinate 22,138,072 downwards.
ACTTTAAGCAGGTACCGAGGGAGGTTGGTGACATAGAGTCAGAGTGGACCATGTTCTCCACCTCTAGTGTCTCTGCTGCTTTCCGGAGCAGCGGTCGCAAGGTCTCTGGTGCCTGTCGTGGTGGCAACCCCCGAACTCGGTGGTGGACACCGGAAGTAAGGGTTGCCGTCAAACTGAAGGAGTCCTATCAGGCCTGGCTGGCTTGTGGGACTGCAGAGGCAGCTGACAGGTACCGACAGTTTATGCGAGATGCCGCCCGGGCTGTGTTGGAGGCAAAAACTCGGTCCTGGGAGGAGTTTGGTGAGGCCATGGAGAAGGACTATCGGTTGGCCTCAAAGAGATTCTGGCAAACCATCCGGTGCCTCAGGAGGGGAAAGCAGTTTTCTGCAGGCACCGTTTTCAGTGCAGGTGGGGATCTGCTGACCTCAACTGGGGACATTGTCGGGCGGTGGAAGGAATACTTTGAGGATCTCCTCAACCCTGCTGACACGCCTTCCGTTGAGGGAGCAGAGGCTGAGGACACTGGGGTGGAACTGTCCATCACCCAAGCTGAGGTCACTGAGGTAGTCAAAGAGCTCCTCGGTGGCAAGGCTCCAGGGGTGGATGAGGTTCGCCCTGAGTACCTCAAGTCTCTGGATGCTGTGGGAGTGTCTTGGCTGACACGTCTCTGCAGCATTGCGTGGCAAACAGGAACCGTACCACTGGACTGGCAGACTGGGGTGGTGGTTCCCCTTTTCAAAAAGGGGGACCGGAAGGTGTGTTCCAACTACCGGGGAATCACACTCCTCAGCCTCGGGGTCCCCCCAGAGGAGCTGGAGGAAGTGGCCGGGGAGAGGGAAGTCTGGGTATCTTTGCTCAGACTGCTGCTCCCGCGACCCGGTCCCGGATGAAGCGGAGGAAGATGGATGGATAGATGGATAATTGTCTGTCCCTTCACAGTGTCATCTGAACTTTTTGAAATTATAATTCTTTTAGGAAATAAGAGTTGGTTCCCTGGCTTATGCCAGTCCAGCTCCCATCAGCACCAAGCAGGAAGGTTTGGCTCAGTTGCTGCTATTTTTGCTTTGTTACTCAGCTGTTTGTCCTGTGATTTGTTGTCATGAGTCTGTCAAAAGACACAAATGTTTTCAACACTCCTCAAACCCACAGAGACCCAGAACGTTCAAGCAAATAAAATGATTCAATAGATGAAAATCACAGTTTGTTCTAAACGTTTTATTTGAAGTCACTGTTACAGTACGCTTCAAAAATTTGAATTAAAGGGGGTAAAGTTTATTTCCCAATTAAGAATCAATAAAGATCAATATTGGCATTGGCTATTTTGACATCATTGGTATTCGGCTTTTTTTTCATCAAACGGGCGATATTGAACTGGTCGTTTTAGGCTCGGAGGCAGCTGCGCCTCTGCCCCTCACCTCTGTCTTCAACATTTTCCTGCCCACTGATTGGTTAACCATCTACAGACAGAGGCAGCTAGCCAATCAGAAATGGAAACTGTTCGCGTGAGGGGGTTGTGTGTGGTGAAGCTCACCTGTGCACAGATTCTACAACGTACATAAACACAGAAAATCATCCTGAAATTGTATTAAACATTTCTGTCTTAGCCATATAACTAACAACCTTGGGCAGAATATCATTAATATAATGATTGAGAGAATCCAAGTGGCAAAAAAACATTATTAGATGAAGTGTGTGTGTGTGTGTGTGTGTGTGTGTGTGTGTGTGGCTGGCGCTGTTTTACTAGCCTGATGACCGCATGTGCGGCCGCAGCTTCACAGCCACGTGTGCGTGCCCAATTCCCTTACTACTATCAATGTTTGATATAAAAAGAAGAAAAGATAATCCTACCTTCACTAATTTCTCTCACTTCCATTTTTAACTCTGACACAGTCCGCACTCATCACCACTGAACTCTGTGCCGTGGTGAGTTCAGGGGCAATTGGACATCAATAAATAAATGCGTCTGTTTGATTGACTATTTAACCCTGGCATAGTGGAACTGGGAAAAAAAAATCTATTATTTGTGCAGAAGAGTGGTTTATTTAAAAATAATGATAATATCAGGCTTCCTAAATGCTGTAAAAATAACACGAGTTGAGCATCTGACAGCATGTTGCCCATTGTATTGATATTTTGAGCGTAAATATCAGCTATTGGGAACCCAAACTTTAAAAAATATTGGCATCGTGTCGGCCTTAAAAAACATGTTGGTCTATCTCTAGTATAAATCTGCTAAAAATACATTTAGGAAGCATGTAAAGACGTACATTATCTGCCTAAATCTGGTTGGTGATAAATTGTCATAAAAGGGACACAGCCAAAAAGGAATTATTTTTTTTTTTTTATAATGTAAAAAACGAGAAGCACGTTTAACCTGAGAGACATGAGAGCCATCCTTGCTGAAGGCTGTTCCTGTCTAACGTTGAAGTGTCATGAATATGTAGTGCACAATGGTTGTTGCTTTAAAATGTACAGGTGTTCATAAATTGCAAAGTCTGACAAGTAATCTTGGAAGGCTAATCAGTTTATGTACATTCAATTTTGAGCAATATAACCTCGTTAGGGTGTTTATGTAACGTGGCATAAGCTTAATTAGAATCTAATCATATTTGGCCGTGTAGGAGTGAGTATAGAGAGTAGCAAATGCTTTGAAACACTAGAGAATCCCCCTGATTAACTTTTTCAAATTAAAAAGCTCAACTTTTTCCACGTTTGTTTGTACTTTGTGTGTCATGTTTTTTTTGTTTCCCACCCAGCTCAAAGACAAGCCAATTTTTTAAAAGTTATATATTCCCTCCTTGAAAAGGCTGTTTTTACAACAACTGAATTGAAGTTTGACGGGCTAAAATCTCGGCGCCTGACACTTCAGCAACTGAGCAACCCCCGAGTCGGTATTGATCAGCAAGAACAGCCTCAGCTGGAAGCAGGCTGCTTCAAAACAAAACTCCCTGGAGCGCGAGTGTTGTGTATTGTCTGCCTACAAGCCCCCAGTAACCCCTGCTGGTGTTTAGTTGACATTCTTCTCCGGGAAAACAGACAAATTGTGTGTACTGTACGTCTGGCTGGAAACCTCTCCCTGCTGTATCTTTAATTTGTTATCAGTCGATGTGGATTTGAAACCAACAAGTTTATTGTTCAGCAAAAATAAAGAGATCTTTTATTGTGAAAGGATGCTGCTGTCCTTGAAATAAGGTGGTAAAAAAGTGAAAATTGATCCTAAGTCTGTTTTTAACACGTTGAACAATCAATATGTTCCGCATGCCAAGCATTTGCAGTCTAACTTTAAGGACGTTTTTTATATGATGGATGAACAAATTCAAATGTTTTCTTTTAATAAACTGAAGTATTTCCATACAATACAGTGAGGATTTAAAGGAATGCTAAATCCTTTTTGTATTCCTGTCTAGAAAGTCAAAATCATCAGAAGTTAAAGGACATTTTGGTCAAATAAAAGATGAGGATGAGATGAAATGGATTTGAAAGAAAACAGAAGGAGGAGATCACCGGTTTTACAAAGTTAGACTTCACCTTCTCTACAGACACAAAAATAATGCAAAGATGCATCACTCCAGAGTGACCTGCAGTGATGAAATACAGAGAAGCAATACTGCCATGTTAACATTGAAACCTATTAGATGAACTAAGGATCACTGGTGTCAGTCCTCAGTATGTTCTGTGTTTTAAGACAAAAAATGATTTGACCTCAGATGTCTGCACTGTTAAATGGATTTGCGTTTTGATTGGAGGTGACACCTGGTTCACACTGAACGCGAAAGCTCAGCGAAACGCCGCAGAACAGGGGCCGCTTCCATGGCGTCCTTGGTGTGGTTCACACCAGGCGTGGAGCGCCGCGGTCCTCCGCGGTAGGCTCACGCCGTGCAGTGGATCGTTTCAGCGTCTGGTCTATTTTGTGCGTGAGCCGTGAGCGATCCGCGTCAATTCTGGCAGGAAGTTACATCAAGATATTATTTTCAAAATATAACCAATTTTATACACTAAAACACAGCAATTGACAATTATGGTAATGTTTTCATGTTTTTCTACCTAAACAGAGTACCTAGGCAGAGATGGAAAAAAAAACATACAATCACAACAGACATACACACACCCATACACAAAAACAAACCACCCCCACACATACATATATATATATAGTATGGTTTTTGGGGTATCCAATTATAAAATCTCTTAACAGTTGTAACATTGATATAAATTGTTCAATTGTGGCTGTAAATGAATCCCAAATTTCAATTTAGTACATCAACAATATTTCATTAACCTAATTAGTACTTCAAAAAAATACTATGCCTAAAAATAAGAAGCATTCCTGCTGTATACTTTTTGAGACATACATATCTGAAATATAAAGTTGTAATTTTGACAACATTTAGTTGACTTTGGCTCAGAGTCATTCAGTATCTTCGATTTAGAAGGAGGATTTTGAACTTGATTCTGGATTCAATTGGTAGCCAGTGGAGAGAAGCTAACACAGGAGTGATGTGTTCTCTTCTACTAGTTCCTGCTAACAATCTTGCTGCTGCATTCTGAACAAGCTGAAAGCGTTTCAAAGAACTTTTAGGACACGCTGCTTGTAAAGAAATACAGTGGTCCAGTCTTAATGTAACAAATGCATGGATGAGTTTTTAAGAATCACTTTGAAATGATACATTTCTAATCCTAGCTATGTTATATAGGTGAAAAAAATGAAGTTTTACAATGATATGTGAGTCTTAAATGATAAATCCTGGTCAAGTACAAGCCCCAGGTTTCTGACTGTTGAATTGGAGGTTATATTTACGCCATCAAGGGTGACTATCTGATCTGAGAGAACATCTCTCAGGTATTTAGAGTCTAGTACTTTCTGAGTTTAATTGTCATCCAGGTCTTTATGTCTCTGATGCAGGAGTTTCTCTAGGTGGTCATTCTGGTCTGGTTTAATGGATAAATGCAACTGCGTATCATTTGCATAAAAGTGAAAATTAATGCTGTGTTTCCTGATTATGTTTCCTAAGGGCAGCATGTAAAGCGTGAACAGAATGGGCCCTAGAACTGAGCCCTGAGGGACTCCGTAGCTAATTCTAGTACAATGAGAGGACTGTCCATTACAGTCTGTTACTGTCACCTTACTGTACATTAACAAACTGGTATCTATCAGATAAACAGGATTCAAACCACTGGAGGGCAGATCCTCTGATCCCTATGTCATGCTCTAGTCTCTGGAGTAAGATGCTGTGCTTGATAGAGTATAGCTGCTTAACTACGACTATTTCTAGGCAGTAGTGGTTTTAGGCACGGGCAATACGGGCAGCTGCCCGGGGCGCCAATTCAAAGAGGGTGGCATCTCAGTGCTTGGAGGAAAAAATAATCTGCGCAGCTATGATTTCTACTACCTGTTATGTTTTGAACAGCCTGAAACCAGTGAATCGGCGCCCTCTGCTGGTGCAGGCGCCCCTCTCTGCTGAGAAGGAGACGGACAGGTGTGAAGAAAAAGGGAGGGGTGGAGGGGGCAGTTTAGCTGCTGGTCTCCTAAACGAAGAGGGCGGATGAGGAAGGAGGGCGGGGCTACTATGTACAATGTTTTTTTTTTTTTTTTTTTT
>NC_050535.1:22119575-22132248 GCF_002922805.2 Oryzias melastigma | reverse complement strand
GTGGAGCTTTAGCCCGTTTCATGTTTTGACAAAGTCAGCTGCGGTTTAAACAGGTAATTTTGGAATAGCTGATACCAGGAGATGCAGCAATTACACACCAAATATCTTTTCTGCTCTTGTGACGCTGCTGTCAGGTCTCTGCAGTACCCGGCGTCTCTTCTTCTCTGGTGGTCTGGAGTAACCCAACCATAACGTTGGATACGGATTTTCCTCCGTGGGTACTTTATCCATAAAATGAAACGAACATACATATAAAGTCTTCGGTGGCTTCTTAAGATTTAAATTTGTCAGCCACATCCTTCTGACTTCATCCTCGCCCAGAGACCGAGGAGGGCAGCTGCACTCCCTCTTCGTCAGCAGCCCATGTCCCACACAATGCTCCTCAAGCCACAAATTTAATTTAGTTTGGTTGTTAGTACGACCACGAGCTGCACAACATGTACCTGAGCTGGGCAAAGCCATTGTTGAAACTTTTGAAGGATTAAGTAAAACACGCTTCTAAAGTTTGTATGCACCACAAAAGTTAACAAAACCGCCAACTTTCAGTGGAAACCAATAGCGCCGTGTAACTTCCGGTTGCTATAACGGAAGTTACACCCATAATCCCTTTTTACATCAGCTGCCTCAGGAATAAGGTGGATACGCATGTTTCAATATAGGCGCCACGAGGTGCGTTCAGGGGCTGCGTGGAATTTCCGCACTTATGCACTTGCATTGAGAGCTCGCTATTGCTGCGTTCAGCTGCTCTGGGAATTTCTAGCATTTGCTCACACTGACCTCAACCAACACAAACACACTCATTTGGTGCTCCATTTCATTTTGAATCACAACTACAACAGACTATTACACAAAATTATGCAAAAATGTTGCATATATTTCTGTAGAAGCATGTTTTTATATGTATGACATTAAAAAACCCAACAACAAATTATTTTATTATTCTTCACTTGTTTTTAGCGCCTGGTGAGGGTCTCGCCCGGGGACTAATTCAGTGTAGATTGTTTCTAGGAGAGAATACGGAAACATCTGCAGAAAATGGGCTACATGGTTGAGTCACCAGAAGAAAGCTTTTTTTGCGTAAATGTGGAGTTTGCTCATCTGGTCCATATGTGTTTTGTGGATTTGGAGAAAGTGTTCAACCACATCCCCCGCGCTATCATGGGAGCCCCGTGAGTTTGGGGTCTGGGGAGCCTTTCTGAGGGCTGTCCGGTCCATGTATGACCAGAGAAGAAGCTTGGTCCGCATACCCTGCAGTAAGATGGACTTGTTCCTGGTGCATGTTGGAATCCATCAGGGCTTCCCTCTATCTCTAGGGTCAGGCACCAAGGTTTCATTGAACGTTTATTTATATTTGGACATGTCAACCATTTCTACTCTCTTCAGTACTTTGAAGTTCTACCCAATGCCTTTGCCTCTCCTGTGATAGTGGGCGGGCTCATATAAAGCCAATGACAAGGCGAGCATGAGAGCGTGTGCCGCGCAGCACTCGAATGTCTGGCTGCATTTCACAGCATAACACAGTTTGACAGGTCGCTCCGTCGCATCAGCCAATCAGGAACTCAGCTTTGGACATGTGATGTTTTCAGTGACCCGATCAGCAGATAAAATACTAACCCAATACGAGCCTTTTGGTCCTGTCCCAACGCGGCGGTTCTCTGGCTGCAGCCTCCCAGACAGCCGCTGTGGGCAGCCAGCTCGGCTCTCCTGAACTGTGATGTTTTACTTATTTTGTCGAGAAAATAATAACAATAGAAAAAGGTCCCCTTTAGGTGCCCACCTGTGTGTCGACGTGTCCTTGGGCAAGATACCAAACCCCGAATTGTCTCTGGTGGAAGGTTGGCGCCAGTCTGACTGTGCAGCACTTTGGGCCTTCGAAGGAAGGTAGTTGGCGCTATACAAGTATACGCCATTTACCAATAAATTGAAGAACTGTAGGCCTACTAACTACTTGCCTGTTCTTTGCAAAATCATAGGTTAATATCTTTAGGTTATTAACTTACCCATGATGGTAAAAACAAACAAAAAAAAATTCTAGCAGAAGCGCCTGTCGACTGTCCCGGAAAAACGCAGAGAGCGGATGCGGCCCACACTCCGCTTTGTGATGCTTCCACGTCCAGTGTGAACCTAGCGTGAGGGTGGGTGGAGTTAGCTCTCACTTTACATTTTCCTTCTTAATCTGCCACTTTTGGCACATTGTTGATATGGGTGGAGCTGTGTCTGAGTACTTTGCCAGTCACACTTCAGGCTTTATTTGTATTGTTCAGAATCCTCTGGATCCGAACTGATCCATTCAGCATGTTTATGTTTGTGGCTGAGACACACTTGCTTCTCCACACACAACATTCATTAAATAAGATGCAAATAACTAGTTTGTATAAAATTTTAAATTGCTCTAAGCAAAGCTAAGGCTTGTAAAAATAAAAAAAAACACAAATGAGGCTAATGGAAATCTTAGCTGGTTCATTTTGATGATCTGATAGTTATAGTATGAATTTAAGAACTACATGGTGGAAAAAAAACATCCATTAATGTGAAGCAACAGCTGAAAAATCTGTTCAGAGACTGATATCTAAGAGCATTTGTGTGACAGTCTCATATCCAGAATGTCAGATTCAATTTATGTATTTTTTATCTTCAGTCACTCTTGGAAGGTTTCACAGGTTATCTGTCCTAAAGTTGTTGCATTTTCTGATCCACAGAAATCAATACAGAACTTTTCTAGAACTCTGTTTGGAGAAAACTCCTAAAACTTGTTTGAACACAGTGAACATGCTGCTGTTTTGCAAAGAAGATAAGAGTCCTCACGATAATGTTGAGCCAATGTGGAGAATCCCCCATGAATGTTGGAGCCTAGTGAGTTACAAATTCAATTTTATTCAAATTTCCAAGCTTTGACAGACTTTGTCCAAATAATTTATTTACTGTTTGATACGAAGACTGCTTTAAAAAAAAAAAAAGACAGTAAAGACTTGCGATGCGGTACTGAAACTGGTATTGTTTGGTATAGAAACCACGTCATTAGGGATGTCCCGATCAGGTTTTTTTTGGTACCGATCTGATTTCGAGTCATTTGATTTTGTGTATCTGCCGATACCGAGTCCCGATCCGATACTTTTATAAGACATTTAAAACATTAATAAATTGAATAAACAGATTAGTGTTGTCCCTCATTTATATTTTAATAACCTTCTTTTATCATTAAAAACTTAAATAAAACACTTCTGTGAAGTAGCTTTAATAAAAATGTAAGAATACAGCAAATATAATTAGGAAAATACTATTTTCTTGTTATATAAGTGATAATTAGTCATGTGATAAAGTTTAGTGATTTTAGCTTTAACATCTTTAGAGCTATTGAACATTTTTGACCAAATGTGATTCCTGTCCTCATTTAAAATTCTTAAAAATAAATTATGACTTTGTTTTAGCATGAATTCAATGAGTGTTCATGAATAGCTGATGTCATTATTAGTTTTAATTTATTAGTTGTATTTATTTAGTTATTTTTAAGGTTATGTGCTTATTTTTTAAGTTCTTAAGACATCACATTTTTGGTTTTAATAACACAGTAGTTAACTGTTATTTCTCTGTCAGATAAATCAAACAGGCATATCAAAGGACAGCTGGGGTCCTAAGGAGTTAAATCACGGCGCTAGCATGTAGCAGTTAGCAGCTGCTGTTTAGCCATCTGTCTGCAGCATGAAGAGCTTCACATTAAAAAGAAAAAAAATACTGTCTCTTTCTGTTATAATGCCTTTATAGGTTGTTGTTTAAGTTATGACAAACCAATAGAGACATTGCTGTCAGTTTAAAGCGTTTTTAAAAGAGTTATTGGTCCAGGAAGTTAGCTTTCTAGCTAGCTTTGTTTACGTTAGCCTCATGATTGAGCTGCTGCTGTTTTCTGCTGCAATTTCTGGTGATGACATTTTGTGATCTTTTCATGACATGCAGACTTGTAGTGGAGTATTTATCCGTAATGATAAGATGGAATATAAAGCTCTGATCATAATGAGAATTAATGAAATATCCGATACTGATCGGACAAAGAAGTCCGATTTTGATCGAGTCCTCAAACACGTGATCGGCCCCGATTTCCGATCACGTGATCGGATCGGGACATCCCTTACGCCTCTTAAATTTTTATTGCACTGATAAGTTTCAGCCTTAACTGCATTGTTTATGGTACCGGCGTAGTGGGGCAGAAGCATGGACGCGGCGTTAGTTCTAAGGTGTCTTAAAAAGATAGGACACCTCTACTTTTTTTCTTCACTGCCCTACGTTTGAATAAATGAATGAAATGGTTTATTTCAAGCAATCAGGTAATAATACACAAAATAGACACATATTACATAATCAATCACAAGTAGAGTAAAGGAGTGGGAGGCAGCAAACTGATATAATCCCACCCGGTTTGACCTTACTATTTTCTTTACATGGATTATCAACATCTGGTTCAGGACTTAAAATCAAATGTTTATACTCTACAATCATAGATTCAGGTTATCAGTGATGTAATTCAATTTCAAACATCAGCAAACAAATAATTTATATTAATCAGTACCAAAAATCTATTAAATATAGTCAGATGAATATCATAAAAAAATAATCTACATTAGTCAATACCAAAAATCCAAACATATTTAGACCAACATCACCAAAAAAAAAAATCACCCACACCCAAAATCCAGAGCATACCGAGATGATTAATAATCATCTGAACATAGTCCAGACCCCCGACGCCGATCAATGCAAAAGATCCCCCCGATGACGATGATCCGAACATATCTGGCAGGATCAATGCAAACGACCTTCCCCGATGATAAACACTGATTATCATCAGAAAGAAAATCATCTAAATTATTCAATGCAAAAAAAATTAATCTAGAACATAATAATTAAAAAAAAGATATTTTTTGTAATTTTTTTTTTCACGAAAGAAGATCAGTCATAAAATTACACTTTAGGAGAACAAAAATAAAATCAAGAATATGCGCAGAATTAGTGATAAATCACAGTTTACGAAAGCAAGTCTATCGACAGGTTTAAGGCCACATAATCCTTCTTCTGCTGTATTTTATAGCTATGATTGTTGTTGTTATGACTGGAGGCTGTGTTGATCGGGTCCATCGCTTTTCAGCTGATATCATATCAAGTGAATTGTGCTCAAGTTGTCTGCAGATCAGGTGAAAATCGGGTCAAAGTTCACCTTCAGAAGTGATAATTCTAGGCATCGTTTTCTTGAAATCACATTTCACACTTTAATTAAAGGCTCAGACGTCCGTGATCCCACACTTCTCGAAGTCTTTCATAATTTTGATTTCCAGTGGCTTGGCCAGGTCTGGTGGACCGCGTAGTTTGACAAAGATCCTGGAGTTCTGCACCCAAGTTCCTTGGATCTGTGGTCTCTTTTGTAGGAGTGAAGCATGATATTTTGACAGGTGAACATTTAGAAAAACAGCCGAACCTTTCAAGTGTTTGCGTTGTTTCATCAGAGCTGTATTGTGTTTTCGATTCACAAACCTGATCAGGATAGCTGGTTTATCCGAATTCTTTCCCTAAGGAAGCAGATGACAGACCTCAACAGTATTTAGGTCCAAGGAAATCCCTTTAGACGTGAGGAATAATGCAACCAGGTTCTGCACGGACTCATTAGCATCTCAACAGCTCCGTTAGCTCCCATGCTAACGTTAGTTACACCAGGCCGGACCCAGGGTTTGAGGTGAAGTCCCGTGAGAATTATGTTGTTTTTTTCCTACTTGTTGATCCATGTCGTTCATTCTTCTCTCCAGGAGATCTTGCCGATTATCTCGTTGTTCGTTACGTGCCTTTTCCTGTCGGAAATCTTCCACAAGTTGTAGCAGCGGTGATAGCTTAGCCTCAAGCTCCATGAGTGTTGCTATCTTAGCATCCATGAGAAGCATCGGAGTTAGCTTGGCCTGGATGTTGGCTTATGCAGCTCTGAGCTCTGTCAATGTGCCATGTTCACCTCTCTTGTTGCAGGATTACTGCTGTTTTGCAGTAGCTTTGTGATTAAAGATGCTTGTATATTGCAGCATTATGAGTAACAATTTTACAAGTTAATTAAGTCCCATTTCAATCATCTTTTGATGGATTGTAAAATTGTTCCTGGTGGTATTTTAATTACTGTCACTAAACAAAAAAAAAAAAATGCCATTTTCGGGAACTTAAGTTTCTGAAGAGTGGCAGGCATTCATTAGTAAAGTCTCCTCTGAGTTGTGGGCTGAACCGTTGTCGCAGCACAACACCTTCCCCTCCCCGTTTCAGAGAGCCAGCGTATTTTCTGTCACAAATACAATCTTTTTTAAACTGCATTTTTTATCTGCTCCTGATTCCCAATTTGAATAAATATGGAGAAATGCAATTTCAAACTTAATTGTCCTTCATGTATGTCCTCCATCATCAGAAAAATGCCACAAGAACGCGCTGAAAACATCAAAAAACATAATTTTCATTGGAGTTGTCTTTAAAAGAGTGCAGCAAACAGTGTTTCTGTCAGAGAACAACTGAATGCAAGAAAACGCACAAATCAGCAAATGTCTTTAAAAGCAGTCAGATCTCACTGTTGTGTACAAGGACAGCAGGACTGCAGCAAGTCCCCTCAGACCTGCAGCTCCAGAAAGTTTTGATGTAAAACTGGGAAGTCTCCACAAAATAAAAAAATAGGTTTTGGAGTCGCATGAACTTTTTTCTCCAGTTTCCTGGATACTGGTTTTTAGAGAGAACCCAGAGAAGCCTTATCTGTGCTTTAGTTTTTTTCAAACTGTCTATGGATGATTGCTGCAGCAAACAAACGCTTAACCAGCTTTACAACATTCCGGGAAAAGGCTGTTTTGCATGTTTTTAAGAAAGATCCTGGTGCTTTTCATGTTAGGGAAGCAGGTCAAAGCTGTGCATTATTTATGCATGAAATCACCAATCACAGCCTCCTGTTAGCCTGTTGCAGCGAGCAGTTCCTGGAGTTACATGCAGACTCAGCTGGCAAAAATAATAATTTTCGACTTTTTTTTTTTTTTTAATTCTGCAATATTTTAAAGTTAGGACACACTGTTCAGCCCTTGATCAAAATTTAAGAGATTTATTTATTGGACTGCTGGTGATCTTATTTCTCTACAATCAGTGATGAGGAAGTTCCTTTTATTGGAAAAAACTGCTTTTTTATTCAGTTACTGGACCCAAACGTCTGAATAGATTAATTCAGATATAAAAATTGACGTCAGGGTACTTTAATTTGGCCTCCTGACAACAAGAGCTTGAGAATAACACTGAAACTGAGCACTATGGGAGACTGAGGCTGGAGGAAATATTAGGTCTTCCTCTCATCCGTCACACCTTTGACATCTCTCCTTGAGATAAATGGACCCGGTGACTTGGGAGAGAGTAAATTGTGTGGCGTTCTCAGAGGGCGGCGAGCGAAAGACAATCAGGAAGCGGTCTGCTGACGGAGCTGACAGCGACATCACTCCTCATCTGCTGCTCTCCCTGTAGCCCACAGGTGAACGTGTGACAACCTCTTCCTTAAACGGACACTTGGTAAGCAACCATCCAGGAAGCCGACCGATTGGCTGAAAATTTGTGGGATGGGAAAAATCTTTGTCATTTCTCTGCCTCTCCTGCACTCTGGAGCTGCAGACATCAATGCAGCATCACTGGAGAGTTCTGGATGAGGCTGTCTGCAGAAATAAAGCACCAAACAACAAACCCGACCCTCTCTTTGAGCAGAAACTCAGCCTATCTGCTTCAGACTGCAGTAATCACTCAGGACTGCAGCTCCGCACTGAGAGGAAAATCACAAAAGCTGCTGAATCAATGTTTCCTCCATTTCCACCAAATCAGCAGAGCCCAGCTGCATGCCCTCATTCAGGACATAATGCTTCAGGGTCAGAGGTCACACAAATGAGTGTGTGGCCTCTTTGCTGGCTTTAACCTGGTGAGATTCCAGCTCAAAGATGCCTTGTGTAAGTGAGGTGTCTGCTGTTTCTTTCACAGATACAGACACGGGGTATCACTGACATATATAAGTGAGTTTGTCAGCAAAAGCTCAAAGTGCATGAAGTCAAAACTGGGTTAAAAGAGAAAGGGGGAGCTGAGTCACAGAGGAACTAGACCTCCGATCCCCCAGATGGCGCCAGCAACTCGTTAGAAACAGAGAAACGGAGTTAACCGCCAGCTCCAAACATAATAATGAATGACAAACCGGTTGTGCTGGAGGGATAGAGTGTTCAATGAAAGAGCAAACAGCCTAATGTCTTCATAAAACCACACGGTCGGGTCCAAACAGGTGCTGACATTAAAGAGGCCGTTACATCATGTTCTTAAGTCTTTCAGAGTCATCTATATCCATTTATGTGATCGTATTTTACCTTTTGAGCATTAAAAAACTAATTATTTATGAAATAGAAGTTATTTTTGTTAAATATTTTTATACCCGGTAGTAAAACAATTCTATCTCTGAGGCTCTGCCTCTCACTCCCTGAGGGTTCCACCCACTTAATGACGTCATACTAGAGCTGACATGTTGAAAAAATGAGGGTAAATTTGTGTCTATTTGTTTTTTTTTTTCATATTGATGTAGGCCCGCAGACAGAGCAGCTCGGGTGTTTTTTATTTTTTTTTTCCCAAATTTGGCACAGACAGAATGGTGATGCTAATGGGTTCACCAGATGAACATTTCAGGATTTATTGAAATGATGAGATATAATCACTGCATCAAAAATCCTCTGCTTTCATGTGGATCCATTTACTTTTCTGCCATTGCTCAATAATCCACGTTTGAACCAGTTCTCCAAATTTGTTGCTCGTTTTTTCCATCAGTAAATAATCTGTTCCCTTTCTCCTGCCATCTTCCTAAAATCCCCGTCTGCTTGCGGCATTCTCGGATCTGTTTAGGATCATCTCAACACGTGCAGATTCCTCACCAGCCCATAAGCTCCTGTGCCACCGTACGACATTTGAATGTTAAAGAATGAGCGTTTCTTGGCCATCTGCACAACCTCACAACACAGACAACCGCGCATCTGCTGTGCACGAGCCGGAGGGGGCTGATCACTGCTACCTCGAGCTGCTAGCTTTGCGGAGAAAGTATTTGTGTTAGCCTGGGGGCGGAGCAGACTCTTCCTGAAAGAGGCGGTCTCACTCTGCGACGTCAGATCATGAGGACCTGCTCATTTTCGTGGGTATGGGAGGGGCTGCAGATTTTTAGAGAATGACTCAGAAATGCGTGAAAGTGTCAAAACACCACTTCAGGGTTCTTTATAGAGATGAACGAACAGTATAATACACTTAAAACCTGAAAAAGTTGTTTTTTCATGATGTGGCTCCTTTAATCGCTCTAACAGCATCGATAAGGCTGGTCAAGCTGAGCAGGAAATGAAGACAGTGAAGACTCGCTCCATTTAGTTTGCATTGTGTCTATCTCGCTTCTGTTGAGCAAAAGTGTTGTTTTATGTGGATCACCATGAACACAAACATTAACTTCTAAAAGGTTTAATGTCATTCAGCAGCATAAGTGAAGGAACTCATCTTCTGGAGAACTCCTGACTATGAAAGAGGAGCTCTTTGGAGCCTTTGTACTTTCTTAACCCTCATGTTCTCTTATGGGGTTCAGATGACCCCACCCTTACATTGATGTGTGATCCCTCCCATGATAAAAGTGGACAAGATTTGATGCCTGCCACAGACACCAGTGAAGATAAAAAACCCTTGAGAAAAAAAAAAAAAAAAGTTCAGTGTGCTGTCTTGGTGGGTCCAGATGACCCCACTGCTATGTAAACATGCCAAGGATAGCACAACTCTGTCTCTGATCATCTTTAATCTATTGTCAAAGTATTCCCAGTGCTCTTCATTATGATTATGATTGTTAGAAATTCACCTCTGAGTTGTGGGCGGAGCTGTTGGCGTGGAGCAACGCCTCCTCCCCTTCCCGTCACCCATAATTGAGCTTTAAGTTTTACGTGCTCTCCAACTAGTCTACTGCCCTTCACACCCCTAAGGAGTATTGGTGATATTCAGCCGCACAGTTTTGAGCCAGACACCAGCTCAGACAAAAATAAAAGATGTAAATGGTTCTTTCATTTATTTATTTTATTGAATGCATCAGAATAGAGCAGAGCAGGGAGCTTGTAGCTCAACCAGGGTATTTACTACATCAAAAACAATCTTTTTTTATTCTGTATTTTCATCTGCTCCTGATCACAATAATTTAGATAAAAATACTCAGATTTGAAGTAAATTTTCTTGACATATGTCCTCCATCATCAGAAAAAATTCTACAAGAACATATTAAAAAAAACAAAAAAAAAACATGATTTCCATCAGAGTGGGTCTTTAAAACTTTGAGTCAAAATTAATTATGTTTTTTATTCTTTGTAGGACTTGATGTGTGACATTAAAATGTTTTCTCTTCACTTACATTTACACTTTTTTTTAACATTTCAGACTAATGTCGTTGTTGTTCTTTAAGCTCATAATTTCCACCTGATTATAGAAACATGAGAGCTTACTGTTGGAATGTTTGAAGCACATCTGAGAGTTAAATCAAAGACTCTGTGGTCAGTTTGACCACAGACTAGATGATAAAAAGAACTAACAAAGCAGGATTTGATACAATCAAAAGAAGACAGTTAATCTGTAGTCTCAGAGGCAGGAGAAGACCAAAAGTGTGGTTCCGAACATCACAGGGGATGACTGACAGCACATCAGAAATCAGTGGATCAGTAGCAGCCACAGAGGGGAGCTGAACCAGAGACAGAGTGACACCACACTCCATCAAAGTCACAGTGAAACATGAAGGTGGAAACACTCTGGTCGTGTTTGGAGTTAGACTCTACTTTTCAGAAGAAAGTTGCCCTGGCTGTTTAGCATCTCTCTGGGAAAGCCTGGATGTGCAGCAGCAGAGCTTCTTGATAAGCTTTGATGTTCTTTCCTGCAGCTAACCTTAGAGCTTTGCAGGAACTGCACTTCACCCAGTCTGTTCGTTACATCAGGAAAGAAAAAAACACCTCAAATCGCTGACAGAGTATTTAATGTGAGGCCCAGTCAGCTCCTTTGCAGTGGCTTATTTTGAGCCTATTAAGCTGTTTGACTTGTTCTGATGGAGTCATTACATGATGTAATTGAAAATGATGCCCCTTGGGAAAGTTGACCTGAAGCACATGTGTGCCACACTTCTCAAGCTTCATTTGCATGATGTCAAGTGTTTGCTCAGCCTCTGTTAGATGGCTCCACACCCAGCAGATGTGACATTTCCACTAAAAGGTGCAATAACAAGGAACACGATTCATGTGACAAATTCCGGAGCTCCTCCCCTCTTTCGTCTTGCGACGAATTCGCTGCTCATCACCTGTCGAAAAATGTGTTCCTGAGCTTGACGCTGCAGCCAGATGTGGGAGGAGCTACCAGCTAATGTATTTAGGATGATCACTGTAAGGAACGGTGTCTGTGGATATCTCAGTTAAAATGTATAACGACACAAATGATGTTGAGTAATCCGGTTTATATTCAAAAATTTCAGTAATCATGTCTTCATGTTTGGATTTATATGAATATTATTAAAAGATTTTTCCGGTACAGGGGACTGTGTCTGTATTCCACTGTGTTTCTGTGTCTCTGTGGCTGAGCTTGAAGGCTCTCTGTCTCGTATTGACCTGAAGGGGAACAAATAAAATTAGGAGGCCTTTTTTCTTTTTTTTTAAATGTCTCGATGAGGCCAGAGCCGGCAGCTCTCTGTCTGCTGGCATATCGAGCTCCACCGCAGGAGTGAAAGCTGGTGACCCCAGTAGCTGGATGAGCTCTGCAAACCTTCTGCTCCAGCGGGTTAAAGAAAAAGATTAAAGTTCAGGACAAAAATGTTCACTTTGTACTAGTATTCAAGCCGCTAATTGAGTAACTGAAAATGTCATGTGTCCAAAGCTGAGTTCCTGATTGGTAGATGCGACGCGGCGACCTGTCAAACTTAAGATCTTTAATTTTTGGGGTGCCTGATTCTCTCCTCATCGCTCAAATTTAGCTAGTGCCAGACGTTCGCGCCACGCCCGTCGCTCAAATTGCACCGCTGGACTTCAGATCACCTCATGTCCTGTCTGTTCCATTGACTTAAAGGGTAACCAAACAGGGAAAATGGAGGCTGATGCCACCTACAGCCGAAATTTGAAAATCCAGTCAGAGAGGTGGGGGCTTGGGGGCTGGACTGTTATCATTACTGCCTCTGCAGATCATGAGGTGAGACTTCTGAAACTTAAATGTTTTGACCAATCACTAAATTCTACTGTAATACCTCAATTCAACCTTTAGGGGTCAGCAGACGGTCTTTGACTACTCTTTGACTATATTTTCAAGAATTAAATATGTTATTTATTTTTAATTTTTTTTAATGGTAATGACCAACCGACAGCACTTTTATAGCCACATTTATGTAAATCAGCAGATATAAAAATTGATTGAGTGTTTGGTCACTCTTTAACATTGAAACTGGTCGCCTCCGTTGCACGAATCGCGTTCAGTGTGAATGCACCTTCAGACACGAGGACCATCTTTACCCTTATAATGATTAAAACATTTTATTTTTTTTGCTGAGAAGCTGCTGGAAAGAACTTCAGGAACCTGGCTCAAGCTCTGGCTGTAGCCCGCAACCCAAAAGCTGCCTCGGCCTGGATCA
>NC_050535.1:22112556-22116784 GCF_002922805.2 Oryzias melastigma | reverse complement strand
GTGGGGTATAGTTTTTCTTGTATTTTTATTTGTTTTATGTACAGCACTTTGAGCTGTTTTTTAACTGGAAAGGTGCTATAGAAATAAATTTGAATTTGAATTTGAATTTATGACTGCTACAGTCCTGCTTTCATACAGAGAATGGCCTGAAAGTACCTCTTTGTTTTTGACTCGGTTAGTTTTTTTCCACCTCTTAAACTGATCTTTCCGGTTCAGTGGTGCGAGTATGTCAGCTGTGAGCTGCAGTTCATTTCATTAAAGCCAGAGAGGTGAGTTTTAATTGCTCTCAGAAACTATTTTCAGCCTCACGCTAACATAGTTGCCCAGCCCTTTGAGAGGATCCTGATACTGCGGAGGAGTGTCCGCTGTGGCGGATGGGAATTTGTCTTTAAACTTTGTTGGCATGGCATCATAATTTCCCCCTGATCTGCAGGATGCAGGTTCTGCTTCATTAATTATTAAGCCAAACTCCACGCACACAGCCACAAGGCGAGCCGCTCTTTCCGCTCGGCTGAACCCCCCACCGCCTGTAATTATAAAGACCCGCCATTTAGTACGTCAGTCCATCTCCATCTTTGATTTCCTTGTCAGAAACTATTAAAGTAGCTGCTGGTCTTCTGCTCAGGCTCAGCATGGGGCACCATTTGAATCAAATCAACTAGATTTCACTGGCATATTAAAAAGGGAGCAAACATGGACTGAAGACCCCATTATCCCAAACGCAGAGCAGTATTCTTGGTCACTTTTGGATCCTGAACTTCCTTAACTTCAAGCTCTTTCTAAACCTGTTTGTTCTTGAATCTGAAGTTCGACTATCAAACAAACTCTCCTCTCCCAGTAAACTGTTAGATCAACATTATAGAAGCGAAGGTCATTTAACATTGATATGTTAATTTGTATTTAATTACATTAGATTTACTTAAAACTTCTTGTCTGATTTAAGCTTATTATTTCAGTTTTAGTGTATATATAACTGTTTCCAGTACCTTGTAAAATCTGTGCCAAAAAAGATTAAGGTTCTGAATGCAAAAATGAATCCAACCCAGTACTATAAAGGTGTAAACTGAATGCACTTCCAATGTTTATTGTTTATTTATTTATTCCTTTAAGCCAGCTGCTTTAGTCGGTGTAAGAATCTGTCAGTTTTTTCTTTGTCTTTATTGTGGTTAAGTGGCACAGTGGGAATTAGACGATCATCTCATTAATCAGTTCAAAGTCCCTCATTAAATCCTGTTTAATGCATCTGCTAATCTTTTCACCTTTATGAGGCTGAAGGCTGTTAAAAAGCAACACAGGTCATAATGGTGTATGGATCATGAGTAAGATCCTGCACATAACTCAAACCTTTTCCTGTCATCCAGAGGACCCTTTGTGTCTGCCAATGAGGGAAGTGTGACAGAATACGGTGTGTTGTTGGCTAAGGAAGTAAAGGTGCCAGCTGCTTTACCACATCTCCAGTATCTATTAGGCACCATTTTTACCCACACTACCTTGCAGCCTGGTACTAAACACAACACTGACCTCAATCTGTCTGTGATCAGGTTGTTACGTCCCAAACGGGCACAAAAATCAACACACACACATCAAGACTACCAAGGTCGAACCCCAAACTAAAATAACAAAACCCAGCAGTGTAAGACTGCTGAGGGAAAAAGAACAATACAAAACCAACCAACCTCCTGCTCTGCTCGCTGCCTCTGCCTTAAATACCTGGCAGGTGCTCTTTAAGATCATTTGCAGAGTGGCAGGGCTTGTTGAAAAGTAGCAGCACACCAAAAGGAGGACATAACACCTCCACCCATGATTTTGTGAACATGTGAGTTGACAAGTCCTGCAAAAGAAAAAACAAACATGTTCACAAGAAAAAACAAACAAGTAGAGTTTTAACAAAGGAGTGAGAGAGACACAAAGATAAAGTAAGTGAGGCAGGGGCAGGTTGCATGACAAGGTGGTAGTTGACCCTTTGGTCTAATGTGCATGTATGGTCCCACCTGACTGCTATGTTGAGTGGAAGGAGCTGGAGCTATGTCAGCATCCGGTTATCAACAGTGCTGCTGTTGTTGCTTTATTGAATAATAGTTTCTGGAGGATTTTATAAAAGCCTTCCGGCAAAGTAGCAAAGTCATCAAGTGGAAATAACAATCCAAGCAGACCGTTTGGATTTAGACCATTTGAAACATGCAAAGTAAAACAATTAAACAGTAAAATCCTAAGATGATTCTGACTTAATCATTATTGTAGCAAAATTATGTCCACTAGTGCTGCTACAAACGACTTTTTTAATAATCGGCTAATCATCGATTATTTTTTCCGATTAGTCGGCTATTCGGTTCATGTGCAATCTGGATGTAAAGCACACATCTTAACCATCATTAGCTTTAAACTAACTACAATCTATATATATACATATATATATATAGTATCACCTGTGATAATGCTAGTCTGAATGCTGAAAGCTGAATTTGGCCGCTGAAGATGCTGAAATTGATAGCTAAAAACGCTTAAGCTGATAGCTAGCTAAAATATTAGTAAAATGCCAAAATACCCTAAAAAACTGAAAAAGCCTAAATTAGCCAAAACAGCCAGCGTGCAAATAGTACCCTAATTCCAAAACAGCCTATAAAACTAAAAAAAAGAGCCTAAATTAGCTAAAGCAAGTTGCTGAAATATTAGCTAAACTTCAAAATAGTCTAAACAACCTTAATAAATGCCAAAATAGTCAAAAAAGCTAACATAATGCCTTAATGTAGCCACGAGGGGGCCCAAGCCAGGGTCTCACTGTGCCGGTCCCAAGCCTGGGTGAATACAGGGGGTTGTGTCAGGAAGGGCATCCGACGTAAAATCTTGCCAAATTATATATGCAATTCAGACCTATGAAATCCATACCGGATCAGTCGAGGCCCGGGTTAACAACGACCGTCATCGGTGCTGTTCACCGACAGGGTGCCGATGGAAATTGGACTACTGTTGTTGGAAGAAGGAGAGGAGGAAGGCAGGTTCGTAGGGAGAGAGAGAAGAGGAAAGTCACTAGTGTTGGACTGAGAGTTGGGACTTTGAATGTTGGAACTATGACAGGAAAGGGTAGAGAGTTAGTGGACATGATGCAGAGGAGAAAGGTAGACATACTGTGTGTCCAGGAGACCAGGTGGAAAGGTAGCAAGGCTAGAAGTTTAGGAGCAGGGTTCAAGTGGTGTGGGTTCATGGTGGAGATGGGAAGAGAAATGGAGTTGGAGTTATCCTAAAGGAGGAGTTTGTTAGGAGTGTTGTGGAGGTAAAAGAGTGTCAGATAGAGTGATGAGTCTGAAGATAGAAATGGAGGGTGTCATGTTCAATGTTGTTAGTGGGTATGCCCCACAGGTAGGATGTGAGCTGGAAGAGAAGGAGAAGTTCTGGTTGGATCTTGATGAAGTGATGATGAGCATCCCTGGAAATGAGAGAGTTGTCATTGGTGCAGATTTCAATGGTCATGTTGGTGCAGGAAACCGAGGTGATGAGGAGGTGATGGGCAGGTTTGGTATCCAGGAGAGGAATGTAGAAGGACAGATGGTGGTTGATTTTGCAAAAAAGATGGAAATGGCGATAGTGAATACATTCTTT
Organism: Oryzias melastigma; assembly: GCF_002922805.2. NCBI lineage: Eukaryota > Metazoa > Chordata > Actinopteri > Beloniformes > Adrianichthyidae > Oryzias > Oryzias melastigma. The sequence goes on along the minus strand of NC_050535.1, from coordinate 22,113,187 downwards.
GAGAAGAGACAGGAACATAGAGTGACCTATAAGAGCGGAGGTAGAAGCACACAGATAGACTACATCTTGTGTAGACGGTGTAATCTGAAGGAGATCAGTGACTGTAAAGTAGTGGTTGGTGAGAGTGTTTCCAGACAGCACAGGATGGTGGTGTGTAGGATGACTCTGGTGGTGAAGAAGATGAAGAAAGAGAGGCCTAAGGCAGAGAAGAGGACAAACTGGTGGAAGTTGAAAAAAGAAGATGGTTGCATGACTTTTAAGAAACAGTTAAAACAGACTCTGTGTGGTCAGGAGGTACTCCCAGATGACTGGATAACTACAGCTAATGTGATCAGGGAGACGGGTAGGAGTGTGCTTGGTGCGTCATCAGGAAAAAGAGTTGATAAGGAGACTTGGTGGTGGAATGAGGAGGTGCAGGAGTGTATACGGAAGAGATTAGCTAAGAAGAAGTGGGACACTGAGAGGACTGAGGAGAGTAGGCAGGAGTACAGGGAGATAGGAATGGTAATTTGGTGACAGGTGTCAGTGGTGTAATGGAAAGAAGGAAAGAATACTTTGAAGAGCTGATGAATGAAGAGAATGAGAGAGAACAAAGAGTAGAAGAGGTGACGGTTGTGGAGCAGGAAGTAAG
>NC_050535.1:22081583-22111257 GCF_002922805.2 Oryzias melastigma | reverse complement strand
AAGGGAAAAGCCGAAAGGAAAAGAAGAATGCCATTATAACTTTCAACTTCACAACACTCTGACTCTATATAATATGAAGTAACGACTAATCAACTATTAAATTAGATGTGGACTATTTTAATAGTCGATTAGTCGTCAATTAGTCAACTAATTGTGGCAGCTCTAATGTCCACAAACAAATTTTGCATAAACTCGTTTCTTTGCATGCAGCAAAGAATAACAAATACCAGTAAGATAACTGATAGTTCTGCTTGTTTTCTGACTTGTACATTTCAAAGGCTTGCATCCCAAATTTTATTCGATAGAAGTTAGCATGACATCATTGGCCAGCAGTGCAGAAGCATCTGCCTGTGCTCCACATCTCCATACAGCGCTGTTGTTCTATTTTTGGCTCGACATCCAAATGCTGAGAGCCCTCAATTTGTTGTTCCTAAAATCTCTTTATTCGTCTTTCTTTCCCAGAGCGGTTACAACTCCTTTGGTGTCAGGTTTTGATGTGTTTATTTGGATGCCTTTGATCTCGGCTCCGGCTGGGGAAAGTGATGTCAGAAATGTGTGTGTGTGTGTGTGGGAGGTAAACGCTCCCTATGGAGGAAAGCACTTGTGAGCACACTGCCATGTCCACTAAGGCTGAAGAGAGACAGCTGGGGGGGGGGGTGGCAGGGACGGCAACATCGCAGGTTTTGTTTCTCTGAGGCATGATGCAGCACTGGCACAACACAGTCAGGAAAACGCCACCGACCCATGAACACACATTTACTGCAAGCACTTGGTCACATCTGAGATTTACCTCATCTTGAGGGGCGGGGCACCTGTCAAAACAAGTTGGATGGATGGTGTAGGATCAAAGGTCACCTGTCCACCCTGAGATAGGACGGTCGTGGGTTCAAATCCCGGCCGAGTCATACCAAAGACTCTAAAAATGCCTTCCTGCTTGACACTTAGCACTGAGGAGTTGGACTGGGGGGTTAAACCACCAAACGGTTCCCGAGTGCGGCTGTGTCTGCAGCTCACCGCTCCCCCAGGGGATGGGTCAAATGCCGAGACCAAATTTCACACACGTAGGTGCATGTCAAATAGTGGGAGTTTAACTTTAACTATATATATATATATATATATATATATATATTAGGGCTGTCAGATTTGTTGCGTTAAAAACGCGTTAACTTGATATTTGCGCGACGCCGACATTTTTTTTATGCATTAATCGCGGATTTTCTCATACGTGCCTTTCCATACCTCGCGCGCAGGCGTCCCTAAGTCATCACGCTCTAACTCACCGGCTGCTCTCACTAGATCACGGGCGGGTCTCCAACCACCGAGCTGCTAGCTAGAACCGGCCCGGCGCCAGGACGCGGAGAGCTCCTGCACCCTAACCCGGCTCCAGTTCGCCTCCAGTACCACGTCTGGTGGTACCGGCGCCGCGTCCCGAGAGCTGCGGACCCCCGACGTTCCGAACAGCAAGCTCACCGGGGGACATTTTAAATGTTCTGGAGGTTTAAGCGTGATCCAGCCCCAGCATAGCGGTCTGTCTGCCGGCATATTCATGGCGTGAGCTCCGCTGGACACGTCGCTGCATCGAGCTGCAGCCAGAGAACGCGGCGGCAGTAACAGACTGTCAAACTATCCACAGAGTATCCCGCTTTTCTCAGTCTTTAATGTTTTAAAAAACAAAAGTTCATTGTAAATGATAAATCTCTATTTCATTTATTACTGCAGTTCAGCAGAGGAGGAAAAGATTTGGTCCTGACAAAAAATTAACATGAAAGTGTTATGGAAATTTTATTTTTGATGTTTTTTATTTTATTTTACTGAACGTTGATTGAAGTTTTGAATTTAAAATGCCCTTCACTTGCACTCGGACAAAATGCGATTAATCGCTATTAAAAATTTGAATCGCCTGACAGCTCTAATATAGCTCTATAAAGAAAGTTTATGAGAAAAGAAAAAGAAGAACAGAACTCCAGGAAAAGTGTCAGATTGACAGCAACGAGACATTCTTATTTTTGGGGCTGCCTGGTGTGACTTTCGCCTGGATTTTCTTTTTTTTATTATTTTCATTCAAAAACATGTTGATTAGTTTGTTGACTAATTTTATTCTTGTTGATTTTATGAAATTGCACCCAAAATTTTCATTCTATGTTGTAAAAACTGTTTGCTAAACGGTTTTTGGGTTTCCACAGCAAAATGAATCCCATTTCTTCAGACAGAGTTTTCTGCTTTTGCATAATGTTATGTCTAGTGTGTGAATATAACATGGAAAAATTATGAAAATTAAGGTAGTGTCACATGGAAGAGGTTGTGCTGATTAAAACGATACCAAATAAGCAAGGAGGTCTTTTAAATAGAAAATACAGAAGTAAATTCAAAAGTAGACAAAACTGAGTTGTAGACACAAGGTTCCAAAGGATTAAAAATAAACGTTCTAAATATAGAATTTTGCATGCAATTTCAGATTATGATTATTTGCAGATAATACGTGGCTGGCAAATACTGTAACTAAAAAAAATAATAATGACAATTAATTGCCATTCATTTTTTCCAGATTTGCAATTAATTGGTTAATTTTTTTAATCGATTCCCGGCCCTAATATATATATATATTAGGGCTGGGAATCACTGGGTACCTTACGATACGCGATACATGGCTCACGATATCGATAATATCGCGATACTGCGATAATTGGTAAAAATCCTCTCTAATAACTACCATTATATAGAACATGTTTTTGGGGGGAAATATATCCCCATTTATCTTTTTTACCTTAAACACAATCATACTAAACAACTTTTCTTATTTTGTGCAACAAATTATAGACACTTTTGTGCAAAATTGCTGAAATCAGTAATACTATGTCTTTGACAAACATTGACAACAACTGAATTGGAATTATCTGTCAGATTCAATGTTAACAATAGTAAACATGATCAGCAGTGACACTACTTAGTGCAGAATTGTTGTAAACAGAACAAATATTAAATAAGTCAAGTAGTGACAGCTATCTACCTCCAAAAGAACGTCACACCAAAGGATGATGAATATAATGTTTTACAGCCTCTCTCAAAATTGACCTAATTTTTTGTGCACTTTTCTCTCACTTGAAAAGGGCTGAGCATCCAAAAATAAAGGCTGATTTACTCAGACTGTTACTTGAGATTATTTTTCCAATTTTTATCATTTTTCCATTTGGTCAGTCAGCAGTCAATAGGTAAAATCCTTAAAACACACATAATAATGGCAATAAATATAATTTTAAGTGCTTCAATTAATTAGCATTCTCCCTAATTTTACAGTGAATTCATGTACTTTAGTTTAATTACATTTAAATTTAACTTCATACATCAAATCCTGCTTTTTTATTTGAGAATTACTTTAAAATTAACATTAGCAACAAGTAATTACATTGTTTAAAAACGTCACATTATAAATGTATCAAAGTTACACCGTACAGCAGCAGGTTAAACATTGAAGTGCATGAAAGCGAAAATTCCGACGCTCCTTGAAGCGTACACAGACAACTGCGAAGCACGCGCTCAGTTCCCACAGCAAACAGGAAGTAAGTGATCGCTGACATTCTAGCGCTCAGACAAAGTCACTTCTTACCGGGTGGATCTCCTACAGATGGAGGATAAATGCTGACAGGTAGACATGCTTCACACACGCGCTACAGAGCCTGTATCTCACCGGTGCTTCTCCCGAATGAGCGCGTGCATCGCTATTAAAAGTCCGACGCAGCGTGCGCCCATAGTTCCGGCGCGTGACTCAGACGCTCAGCGCTACAGCCTCTTTAAATGAAAATATAATATCGATACTTGGTGAGAACCCATCGAGAATCGATCGCAGGACTAAATATCGCGATATATCGCAATATCGATATTTTGGCACACCCCTAATATATATATATATATATATATAGCATTTTTTTCGTTTTTTTACTTTTGTGGAAAGATTTTTTATCAGTGATAGCGTGGGGGGTGTTAGGTCATTTGAATAACATGTGACTTTTCATTCCAGAGTGTTAAAAAAAGAATGTCTTGTTCAACAATAAACAGCTGTGTTTGTTTGGAAAATTGTAACATTTTGGACATAAAAGGACCTCCCAGACCTCATCTCCAGTTCAAAGGCCACACATGTGGAACTTTATGGGTTTCTTGTCAGCTAGTACTAACCAATAAGACAAACAACCATGTCCTTTTAAGTTTCTATGGATCTAATGAAAACATTTGATGAAATAATGAGGATTTCTGGTTTCTCACTGATGTCTTATTACTGCTTAACACATTTAAGTGTGAACATGTATTAGCAGTTTTTCAGTCTCCAAGGGTTAACTTTTCCTGCTGTCAGTTCACTTTCTTCCAGCCACTGAGAATCAGCTGTTGACTTTGTGCTGATTACATCTTCTCCTTTGACAGGTGAGTTTGCACTGACATATTCAATGTCCTTCAAGTCAGCTGTCTGGGGTTTTAATGTTGTGGCTGACGAGGGCTTTCTTTTTCCAATTGAAACAGCCACCACCAATATCTGGCATCTAAGCTCATTACTTTAACATGTCATACTGGGAACAAAAAGGTAATGCTGAAATGAGATTGAAGTGTTGCGATCTCACAAAGGCAGCAATGGTTGAATTTCAAAGCTCATGTCTTCTTCCTTTGATCTTGAGGGTTTAGCTGTTAAACATTGAAATGTTGGCCTCGCTGTCCTCTCTGCCTTCCACTAGGACTAAAGAATAACTCAGTGAATGTCTGTTTTTTTCAGGGATCTTATTTAGTTTGGGGTGTTATAAAGTAATTATAAAAAAACCTAATAAACTTGTGTCTTCAGGCCTTAGCAGCATGGATGATGCTCAGATGAAGACTATTGCAATACAGTTGGGAAGAAATGTGCATTGCTAGATCAAAGGCATCTTCTCTCATAGATAATAACAGTCAAGATCTAGTTCTTCTGCTTGGCTTTATGATAAGCTTGTATACAAACTGAGCCATCTTGTTGAAGCAGATTGCTTTTGGATGTTCCATCTTTGCAGAAACCAGGCACTAAAGAGCGAGATAACACAATGAATAACAGCACAGTCTGTGCACAATATCAGGCTGCTCTCCAGATTGCAGGCAGGATCTGTCAGAAGTCTGCTTAGAAGGCCCCTTTTATGCTCCCCACATTCAACTCTCTTCTTTAAAAACCAAGTAATCCTTTGTTATTGACAGTCGGAGCCAAGAAGCCATTTTTCTTAGAAGTAAATAGTTGTTTTCCATTTAGGCCATTCCAAAGGCAGTCGCCCTGCTACTTCTTCACAAATTGAAATCACAGAGCTTGGATGGATCATGCATTCTTTGACATTTACGCAGCAATTTAGCGGATTCTTGTTATGCATTTATTCATCAATTCATTCGTTTAACTGCTCATGAATACAAATGTGATGGGTGACCTGTCATATCGCACCTTAGTCCTCGCTGGGTAATTTTGCCACTGAGGTTGATGCAATGCTTCCTCATGCATATACATCAGCTCAGTAAGAAAATGAGCAGCTAGGAACACCAGAGGAAAGTGCTGCCATAGAATTAAAGAGAAAGCTTTGTTCCTCTTGTTAGAATTCACACCGCACTGCTCATTGTTTAAATGGAAGTTTAGAAGGTGAGCTGACTGCTGAGAGGGGGTGAATGTACTGTGACACCGTCTTCCTGTGTAGTTCGCTGTTAATTATATCAGAGATATACTCTATTATACTCCACTGCTCACAGAGAATGGATCTTTTTGTTGGTTTTTGTACTCTTGCATTGTAGGTGAAGGCATACAGCAGTGTAAAACTGACTTCACTATAGTCTGTACTAAAGGAAAATGAAACATTTACAAACCTTTTTAGTTATTGATTCAGTTTGACAAAGTTCACGTCCACCACTGGGAACAGCAATCATCCTCTTCATGATGCTATACAGATGTTGTCATAGAATTCATTCACCAGCAGATTAAAAAAAAGATTGGTTTGTCAGACTCTCGGACTTTGGGGGCGTACTCGCATCAAGTACTCTGTACTAATCCATGGTGACCACAGTTATTCGTCTGCTCTGACTTCTTCCTGGTCAACTCTTACACTTATCATTCTGATCCAGACCAGCCCCTCCATCACCCGCCACCTTAATGTGATGTAGTGCTTGAGATCTCGAGTGATCCAAGGAGCTGAGCCGTCTGGGTCTTTTGCCCCTGGCTGGGTATGGCAGACAGGTCCTTGGTAGAGAGCCAGACAAAGAGTGTTTCAGACTCCTCCCAAAGAGTATTAAAAGTACTATGAGTACTTGGGGTGACAGTGACTCAGGTGGTAAAGCAGGTTGGCTAATGATCGAAGGATTAGCGGTTCAATCCCCACTCCTGCCAGCCAACTGTCGTTGTGTTGTTGTGTGCCGTAGGCGGGTACTGACAGCCCTGCCCCTGTCAGTCTGCCCCATGGTAACTGTGACTAGATCAGTAGCTTACCACCACCAAGTATGATTGAGGAGTGAATGAATAATAGATACACACTGTAATCACTTTGAGCATCTGGAAAAGCGCAGACAAATCTAATCCATTATTATTATTATTAAACATCAGGGCGCCTAGATTGGGACGGCCGTGGTGCAGCGGTAGGGCGGTTGACTCCTGATCAGAAGATTGTGGGTTTGATTCCCACCCTGCCCGCCCACGTGTCCTTGGGCAAGACACTGAACAATGCCTCTGGTGGAAGGCTGGCACCAGGGTTTGTCAGCTGAGCCGCCATCAGTGTGTGAATGTGTCTGTAAAGCGCTTTGAACCTTCGAGCAAGGTAGAAAAGCGATATACAAGTATACGCCATTTACCAGGACCTTACTCTGTAGCCAGACCTGGTGGATTGGTGTGGCATCCACTGTTATATGGTTGTTTTCCTGATCTGTTTTGGTGAAGACAGAGCTAAATCAGAAACTCTCAATATACGGGTCGATCTTCTTTTCCGATACTCGCCTATGGACTGGAACTTTGGGTCATGATAAAAAGAATGAAGTCCCAAATACAAATGGCAGAATAAGCTTCTTCCGTTGGGTGGCTGGGTGTTGCTTTACAGATAAGGAAAGAAGATCGGTCTCCCAGAGAGAGCTCGGAGTAAAGAGTCTAATTCGAGAGGAGCCACTTGAGGAGGCTCAGGGATCAAGTCTGGGTATCTCTTAGATACCTCCCTGGGGAGGTGGTATGGGCATGTCCCTTCGGGCAGAGGCCCCGGGGAAGACCCAGGACATCCTGGAGAGACTATGTCTCTCGGCTATCCTGGAATTACCTTGGGGTCCCCATTGAAAAGTTTGTGAAGTGGCCGGGGAGAGAGAAGTCTCGGCATCTTTGTTTAAACTGCTGCACCCACAGTGTGGTCCCAGATTAGCTGAAGTAGATGGATGGATGGATGGATCCATCCACCCAGGCTGAATTAGTAATCCTATTGGGTAACAGTGTGACCTTGTGTGATGCAAGCGTTCACATACCCATGCTCTGGTCCACCTTTGCAGGCCGTTGCACATTTTCCTTAAATAAGGCTGCACTCAATAGGAAACATTTACAGCTGCCAAACTAATTGATCCTTGGCAGCAAAATAACAGGTTTTCTCTCTTTCACACAATCAGTTGTCATTTTATATAGTCTTTATGACAACTAGATGTCAATTTGAATGTTTACACCTACAGACAAACAAGAGGCTTAAGAAATGGAATTAAAATTGGTAGAAAATAAATACAGAATTTTAACAAGTTAGAAAATGTATCATAAATCTCCATAGAATAAAGACCAAAGAAAATGAAAACGTCTTATATTTAGATTTTTTTTCAAATCTGAAATAATAGAGGGTAACTGAGAAGTGAAATAGTTTGGTACCAAACACAGCATAAATGCATTTAGCAAAACCTTTGCGTGTGGGCTGATCTTAACTGAACAGAGTAGATGTCCAGAGGATTGCAGTGCTCTTCCAGGGTTACTGGGAATTAAAAGCTCATTTAAATATAGTGGTGTAGGTCAAGGGCAGCTTTAAGAACAAGCATTAATCATTTAAATTTGCTTATGTAATGCACTGACAGTGGAGGTAACGGGTACAAGATTCCTGTATGAATTTAGAGGTGTGTCTAAAGAGGCAAACAGAGGAAAAAAAGAACTGTTTTTCACATGGACTTGCAATGACTGACTATCTCTAAATGTATTTTTGGTATTTTCAACTTTACTTAAAATTCAGGAACAGACCATTAGAACTTGATTCACTCCAAGTGTCCAAGTAGCCATCATGGGTAAATTAATTAGTTAAAAATATGACCACATGTTTCTGCTAAGAAGAAGCAAGTAGTTAGTAGACCTACACTTCTTTAATTTATCTGTTGTTGAGACACTCTGAGAGAAGTGTGTGTGTGTGTTGTGACTGTATAGTTATTTTCATCTCTGCAGTCTGTTTAAAAACAAAAACATGATCACATTTGTCAATTGCTGTGTTTTATTGATAAAAATTGGTTATATTTTGAAAATAAACTGGATTTTGTCATGTATCTTGATGTAACTTTAACCAGGCGTAAGAGTTCAGGGATAATGGAGTAGCTTGTATTTGATATAAGCAATGCCTCTTATTTTAAGGTCAATTTAAAGGGTTTTATTTGAGATAAAAGACAATCTTGATAAAATATGGCTTAGAGAAAAGAACTGGTCAAATTTTATATTGCTATAAAATTATTTAAACCGACAAAGCTGTCTGCATGTGTTTCATTAAAGGAACACTTGTTTTTTTCATAGAGACACATCATCAGGGTTTGTAAAGTCATAACGATGCCTAAGAATCATTGTAAGCTGAAACAGTAGTCATTATATATGTAAGAAAACGCCCCTCTCACCCTCTGCGGGTGGTTTCTCATCTTAGCTCGGGTCCTCTACCAGAGGCCTGGGAGCTTGAGGGTCCTGGAGTATCTTAGCTGTTCCTGCACTTTCCTCCACTCTGTTCTTTATCCACCACTACAATGTCTGGTTGGTTATGTTTCTGGCTCCTTTTCTATTGGGTTCCTACTTAATTCATGCAACTCAAAATAGACCAAGACAGAGAATTCTGTTACAGTAATTTTACAACATGGCTGACGGAATTGACACCATAGGGCACATCCTCTGTCTTCTTAGCCCTCATCATACCAGGTCCAGCTTAACCTGTTTGTCCTTTCTTGGGGAGTTGCTCTTCTACCAATCTGTTTGCTCTTAAGCGTGTCACATACATTTTCTTCTTTTTGTCCAATTTGGGGATGTTCTACAGGAAGCTTAAGAGTCTCCATAACACTGTTTTCCTTGTCTGTTTCAAAAAGGTGTAAAGGACATTCCTACCTGGTGTAAAGAAATCTGTGCATAAGCTCTTGCCAGTTCAGAGTTCATCTTGACTTGTCTTCCTGTTCCAGAAAGTCGGCTCACAAGATTCTGTCCTGAATGACTGTTCTATTGTTTGTTGTTTTTGTTTCTCCTGACGGCCCAGTGTAATAAACACAACAGACATTGTTGTCTCTGGAAGGAGTCATCGTGGGGATTTGTGTCTTTGCATTAATGAGTTTGTGGAAAGTATTTATTCACGTTATATTTGTTTTTATGTTGAAGTTGTCATCTTATTAGTTTTCCTGTTTCCCTCTTAACGCACCTTATTCACATCTACTTTAATTTCTAGTTACTATATATTTCTGTTTTGCTTCTTTTTGTTTGACTATTTTGTTTTGCACTTGCACCCAAAACCAAATCCAGTCTTTGCTGCACCAAAGTGTTTACTTTCTTTGAAACAAACCACTTTTTGACTCAAAAAAACTGTATTCTTCCACAGAACCATTTGAAAGCATTTTACAAAACTTTACACGCTTGTGTGATGCCACGGTCACTCAAAACAAACATACTTGTTCTAGAAGACAAATCTCCAATGGTAGATTGTATTTGTATTTTATAAACAAGTACATGTTTGTACATATTTGCACTTAAACATATAACACATCACACTTTGAATCTATTTAATGTGAAGTTTGTCAAATGGTTTAAATAAATTGATTGAAAGGAAGGAAGCAACGTCTTTAGAATTTTGCCTAACAAAAAATACAAGCAGAACTGTTCTTTAGAAATAAAACAACACATCTATACGTGGACTTATCACATTCTCACAGCGGAAACAAATCTATAACTTGCTCTTCTATGTTTTCTGGGTCACAGTCAAATCACACTATCCCTGAGCCTGGTTTAAACCCATGACCTTCTGAATGCAAGTCAGCAGCTCATACCACTGCGCCATCTAGTCACGGAATCCGCAATGCATGTCAAATTTATATTTAAACCTTACAGTCTGCAATGTGAAAACAGAAAGTCACTGTTGATGGTCTAAAAGCATAAAAAATGTATCAACCCCCCCCATGTCACCAGTTTGTCAATTATTGTTTTTGTGTTAAAAATATTTCTTTCACCTGCATTAAACAGTTCTGAGGTAAAAATAAAAATTAAAAGTAAACACAATGTTGATGGTTTAAAAGCATAAAAAATGACTCAAACTCTTGGCTGTAATCTCCGCTCGTCTGCGGTCCTGACACTGTCACCATCGGTTATCCTAACAGGAATCGTAAAACAACGTCAAATGCAGCAGTTTCCAGGAAACAGAAGACACTGAACCTCCTGCTGCTGACAACAGTTCTGAACTATCTGGTAAATCTAGGGAAGCCACAACGAAAATCTGAGACAAAATGTTCCATATTTGGCAGCTTTATTTAGAAATTCTTTATTAAAACTAATAAACATTTTATCTGATCTATTTTATTCCAGGTGACACAATCCTCTGAGGTAAAACGAAATACTTTTTACTTGAAGCTATGATTTCAGGATTCTGTTTCTTCTCTCCAGGGTGGCCCTGGCCCGGCATTAGTGCATTTGGCTCCAACAATCACAGGCTCTCAGAGCTTGTTATCTGGGACAGCAAACAGCCTCGCTGTAACTTGATGATGGTGAACTCTAAACAGTGAGCACCAGTGCTGCTGAACAGCACAACACTGCAGAAACAAACAAACAAAAAAGACATTTTCCAGGTCTATGGTTTCTTATTATCTCTGAAAGTTTATTTACAGTTAAAACAAAACCAGCAGTTTCAACGGCCCAGTTTTTTTAATACTTTATTCACAAGTTGTCACTGTCACTGGTTTATACAGTGACAGTGAGCTCACAAGTCCTTAAATACATAAAAAACAAAGAAAAAGGAGCAAACACCTTTAATCCAGTTCCCAGAAAACAAAGCAGACCAGGTTCTAAAAATCAGAAAGTTTACAACACGAGTTTTTCCACATTTTATCAGTTACAAAATTCCTGCATTTTAAAATAGGGCAGATTTAAAATCAGTGTAATCAATAAAAACTACTATGAACCCTGAAGGAATTCAATTCATTTATCTATTTAAAATGAGAAATTAAAAAGAGATAAAAATCAAACCCTTTATAATGCACCACTTTTTTTTTTTTTTTAAGAAAACTTTGACTTTTTCAAACAGTGGGGGGGGGTCTTATCTTATGGCAGAGGTCTGCAAATGCTGACTCCAAAGCCACGTCTGGCTCTTCTGCACCTCCATTGTGCCTCTCTGGCTAAAGAAAAAGGCTTTTAGTTTAAAAAAACTCACTGTAAAGTAAAAAAAAAAAAGAAGTAAAATAACTTATCACTGCGAGCTTCCAAAGCAGAGTAGCCATGGTTCAGTAATCAAGAACTAAACAGATTTATTTTTAAAAGGTTAGATTAAAAGGTTAGATTTATGGATTTCTGGCTAAGAAGCACCACAAACATTCCAAATATATATATATATATATATATATATATTTTTTTTTTTTTTTCCATTGCTGACATTACACTGCCTACCACTAGATGTGCTCCATCGAGATGATGCTCTGTGACACAGGAAGTCTTTTGTTCTGAAAGGAAGTCTTGTGAACCTCTGTTAAAAGTTATAAACTGTTTCATATTTTGAAAAAAAAATCTATTTTCTCTTAAAGTCTATTTTTATTTATGCCAAAAAAATAATAGCGTAGATAGTTCTAAAGGATTTGTGGCTCCTACTTGTGGTCAGTGAGAAATCCACCTAAGTGGATCTCTAAGTCTTTTGCCGTCCAGAGCTGCACTGTGGTGATCCAGTTTGGCACAGGGCGTCTTTTATTTAGAAATGGAATCATATGAGCTTCTATCAAATGATTTCATATGCTGTGAAAATACTAGTTTCTTTTTATAGTTCTGTTTTTATTCATGACAGAAAATTCATATATTGTTAAAACCAATACATTGTATTGAATGCACGGCATTAACATAATAAGGCTCCTTCTAGGTTTTGATCAGTAGAAAACAAGCTCTTTTGCTGTTAAGGTTGCAGACCCCTTCCCCAGAGAAACAGGTTTCTCTTCATATGGCCTCATGGTTGTTTTAGTAACCAGAGACTTTGGCGGGATCACAGAACCAAACCCAGGGGAGCAACTTTCATGTAAATGGTTACGGTGTGCTGTGTGGACCACACAAGTTACGTGTCACTACCTGGACAGAGCAGGTGCAAAGCAGACTTAACCCTTCGCCGCCGTGAAAAGATGTTTGGTGGTTAACAGAGTTTAAATGACTTTCAAACTAAGAGTTAACCCCTCAGAGAACAAGTTATGACTTTGACTACACAACGATTCAGTGACAAAGTTTCTTTAATGTAATGAGGGCAGGGGCCATGGGGGTCTTGCTTGTCCCCCTGGTCCCTCATGGTGTACATGTTACAGACCAGCCAAGCAATTTAAAATTCATTATATGGTTATATTTTCAATATGAAATACATCAGATTTAATCCACAGTACAATGACAGCACAAGCATGTGGAGGTTAGGTTTGAATAGGAAAGTGTGGTGTAAGTACCTCCTGTTCTGCAGGGTTGAGTATTACGCCTGCGTTCTCATGCGGTCAGTCTGATTTCATTCATTATGATCTTTTCTGTTGTGGGCCCGTAAGATCGTATCTCTTATTCACCAATCAGAGATCATCTTATTTGAAATTCACAGTTACCTGGATTGCTTTGTATGCCCCACCTCCATGTCATCAACTCCAGAGATCTCATCACAGGATAAGATCCTGCTGGTCTATCACACATCAGATACAAATCCATAACGTTGTTTTTCTATTAAAAAAAAAAAAAAAAAAAGGTTTTGCAAATTATGTCTGTGAGCCCAGCATCACAAGCAACTGGGTTTAATGTGATCAGGTTGATTGACGAAAAAAAAACAAAAAAAAATTGGAACTTGAATTGGAACAAAAAGTATAAATTGTAACAATCGTGTAACTCTGTTATTATCAAAAGGACAGCAATTGGTTAACTCAAAAAGTTGCATTACCTATGATAGTGCTAGTGTGAATTCTTTTAGCTTAAAGTAGTCACTGAAGATCCTGAAGCTTTTTGCTGAAAATGGTGACGCAATTTACTTTAAAAATTAAAAAACTATTTGCGGAATGTTAAATTTGCTAAAAGACTGGAAATTTAGTTAAATAACTATGAAAAAGCGCTGAAGTTGACCTAAATTTCTGAAAAATTGGTAGTAAAATTGCTTAAAAATCCCTAATACATGCAAATTTAAAAAATATTTAGTGTGTTGCTGAAATATGTGCTAAACTCCAAATTAGACCAAAAAACCTAAGTAGATACCAAATTATCTACAGAAGCTAGCTTGTTGCTTAAATACTAGCTAAACTCCAAAATAGCCTAAAATTTCACAGTAAATGAAATTAGTCAAAAATGTTAGCCTGTTGCTAAAATAGGAGCTAAACGCAAAATTAGCCTAAAAACCTCAGTAGAGAACAAATTAGACAAAAACATTAGGATGTTGCTAAAATATTATCTCTACTCCATATTTTTTGAAAATTTCTATAAAAGATGAAAACAGCCCATGAATATATATATTCAAAGGCTTGTTGTTAATCTACTTAAAATGTTGAAATTATACACTTTCTCATGCATTTCCTATAGGGGAAATATTTAGCTCAATATTTCAAAAAATATAATTTATGAATACCAAAAATATAAGGAGAAATGTCCTGAACAAGCTGAACTTTTGATACCAGGATTACGGAAATCGCTAAAAGTGAGATTGAGTTTTTATGTGTCGAAAAACGTACATGAAGGAGCAGGAGAATCACTATCACTGTGAATGTTTCCCAAACATTCACACAGTTAAGGAGTTGTTTCCTAGCCTTTATAAGCAATTTACCGCCGTAGTATGTATTATGTTTGTCAGTTATAAAAACAAAAATACATGCTTTATGTCTAATATTTACCCCCAAAACTTACTACACCTTTATCAATAAGTATGTTTTGTATATAATATATAATAATGTGGTGATGGGGGTCCTTCAGCTGCTTCATTCACATGGAAACTCCTGAATTCAGTTTGGGACACAGACAGCATCTCTGTCCCCTCAGGGTAGGCCTACGATTATTCGTTTTCATAAAGCCTATAATTAAGGTTGGTATGGGTGACCCTGAGCAATGTGACTTCTGCACCACCACACCCCCTATGCTTTATGTGAATTATGAGTTGTGAGTTATCCTAGGTTGTGGAGGGAATAGTAATTGAATAAAATGTAGTTAGGAGGTAAACAACATTCCCTGTCATGCAGCTCCACTCATGTTGATGACTCACTCACTCATAATTTCACTCTCTTTTCTCCATCTGTGAGGGACTAGAGGGTGGAGTTAACAACCTGATCCATTAGGGTAAAAGTTCCACTTCGATTTAATCTCTGAGCCCTACCTCTGTGCTCTTCTGCTTTTCCCTTTTTCTGTTTCTCTCTTTCTGTCTGTGTAACCCTGAGCCACGCCTCCAGTTTATTTGCTATAATACTGTATTTACATCATTTGTGCATTTACTCCATTCGTTACTGCACACCTCTCCTTGGTCCACTCTTGTTTTTCTGCAAATATATATGTTGTTGAAAAGCATTTCTTTTGTAGTTTAAGAAATGCTAATGATCAACGAACGGTGACTTTAAAAAGCTGTTATAAGCCAATTAAAACAATCTGGCCTCAAAGTAATGTTTGCATAGAAATGATCTATGATGATCTGGAATTATTTGGATTATAACAAGTGCTTGACTTGATGTTTTCTTGTCCTTAAATAATCTTTGTTTACTTTGAGGTAAACTGAACAGTTGTGATTAATTGTCACATATCCATTTGGGCTCTTTCTCTACATGGCAATTAATAGAATTCAGTTGCATTGAATGGCAGATTTATGGACTTTACATGCAGCTAATATCACTTGGTTGAAAATGTTCTTGGTTTGAGATTGAAAATCCATATTCTGACCTTGATAAAATGCTTTTTCCCTTTTTAAAATAATGTAACAATATCACAAAAGGGGTGTCAATGAGTGTTTTCTGCCTTCCAGCAGATGAATACTTAACTTTGCCTTGTGATTTCAGCCAAATGCTTTAAGTGCTACCATGGCAACAAGATCATCATCCCACAATAAAAAGCCACGTTATCTAGATTTTATGTCATGAAATAACTGTAATCATGAAGCTAAAGAGGTGATCTGAAAGCAAAGGTCGATTACACCAATGATTTTATTCCAGTCTTCACCAGACAGGAATCTGCCAGACTATGAAGGCATGAGCATTTGCTTTTGGGGCTTTTCTTTTTTTTTTTTAATCTGAAGCTCCATTGTTGGAGAAAAACGTCATTGCCCCCCCCTTCACCTGAAACTCTGTTGTACAGCTGACAGATGTTTCATATTCATGAATATTCTGTGGCCCGCCCGCGCGCCGCTGTCGCTTTGATCTTCATTTCAAAAGAAGCTTCTTGAGCTGCCACCAGCGTCTGACTCGTTCAGCCTGTTTGTTTGAGTGCAGCAACACGGCGGCGTTTGGACTTCATCAGCTCTGACAGGCTGAGGCGGGGAGGCCGGTCCTGGAGCCAGGGCCAGGCTTGTCTGTGGCATTTGTGACTGTGTTGTTTGACACAAAACACAGAAGCAAACAAAGCATCGAAATTATAACATGAAGTTCAGAATTATGATAATCAAAATATTGTAAAAGTTTCAGCATGGAGATGTCAGTGCCATACCTAGGGTTATGTCATCCTTGTAGCACAGAAATGAGAACTTTCCAGAAGTCTGAACTGAAAGGTTTTGAGCTGAACTCATGGATTTGTTTACCCGTTAACCCTAGGTTCACACTGGACGCGGAGGCGACGTGGAGCGAGCACAGCATCCGCGTCGCTTTCGTGTCCACTGGGATTTTTCCACGACGGCTGACAGGCGCTTTTGCTAGAGCTTTTTTTAGTTTTTGCCATCATGCATAAGTTTCTGACCTCAAAATATCACCCCATGTTTCTACTAAGAAGAAGCAAGGAGTTGGTATGCCTACACTTTATGTTCTTTGATTTACTGTAACTTTTCAACCATTAACACGATCAACATAATTCTGGTAGATTCTGGGGAAGAAAACTCCCAACGAGCTGCTTTTCCAAATTTTTGGGGCAACGCTATCGTCTGTCATTTTAGATCATACAATTAAACAATCACATGTCATTTAACCACCCACATCCCTTTTGCTATTTTAACCAAAGTAAAAGAGTATTTATAAAATAAAGTAAGAAAAAGGCTTGGGCATGTTGGATTGAAGCTAAAGTGGAGATATTCTGAAGCAAAATGGGTCTACAGCCTCTTCAAACCATTCTGAAGGAGGAGGGGAAAGAGTTGCCTCCAGCTGTACTTAGCACTAATGTTTTCATTGAATAAAGACAGAACATCTCATCACAGTCAACAATTAACAGTTCAGTAGACAGAGGATTCTGTGTACTGCTGCTTGCTTCTTTGAGTCAAAAGGTGGTTAACCTCAGTCAAAAAATTTGGATTGCCCCCTGTAGGATTGAGGTTTTTATTTATTCTTTTTTTATTACTTAATGTTTTGCTGTAGAGTGAGGGGATGGCTGATCAGGACATTATCAGGTAGATCAGATTAAACAAGCAGCTTTGGACTTCAGCTGAGGATAGCGGATTGAACCCACAGGACTTACGACGTGGAACCGAGAGCTACAGAACAAAAACTGCCTAATAGGCATCCTTAAGTAATCTTTTTCTGATCTTTTTTAAAATTAATTTAATTATTTGTTTCTTTTTCCTGTAGTTCCATTTTTTTGTCTTTTGTTTTACATGTTCTTGTCTGCCAGCTGGTCAGGAACTGTGGTTCTGTCTTTTATGTTTGTGGTCAATCAGATGATTTTCTGCTGGTTCTAAGGGGAATTTTACAACCTTGGTTTAACATTCTTTTGCACTACTTTATATTCTGTGCGCCTGTGTTTTTTATATAAACCTGCTGTGTTGAAGAACAGTTTAACAGACATGTTTTTTGCCTCAATTATTTAAAAAAAACCTTGGTTTGAAAGTCCTATCATGCATGTTCTTGGCAGAGTTTTCTATTGCCGACCCTTTTCTGGACCTTATCCCTGAGTGATTGTCCTTTTCAATCCTGACGGTTTCTGTTCTCATTTGCATCTGGATTTTGGATGTTGATGCTGAAATAGATATTCTCTGGCTTTGAACCCACTTTCTGTTCTTGACCCTGAGAGTCTTGTGGTGGATGTGTATGCAGAGCAGGAAAAAAACCACAGGATGAGAAGAGTTTACTGCAGAGGAAACTTCCCTCAGCCTCCCTCTCTCTGCTAATGATGCTGTTCACCTGTCGTCTCGCCTCTTGACGTTTGGAGCAGTCCTACACCCGCCACATTTCTCTTTCACCTCCCACCTGGAAGAATTGCACATAAGCTCAGAGGCAAAGATAATAAGGACAGTCATAAACTTACCCTTTCTCTGCACCGAGGTCCTGATTCATTCTCTGGGCAGGAGCTGCAAAAGCACAACTCTCTTATCTTGACAAATATAAGAATAACATTTCAGTTTATCTCTGAAACATATGCACCTGCAGTTATTTACCTCTCCGTGTCCTTCCCAATTTTTTTTTGTTTTTTTTTGTTTGTTTTTTTGTTTATTTTTTTACAGGACCTGTGGTTCTATTATTCTGATTTTTTAAGCAAGGGAAGACTGCTTTTTTCCTTCCTATGACTTGACTTGTTTCAAAATTTTACTTTAGTGGTCACACACTTTCAGACACTTTAGTCCTTTTACATTAAAGCTTTTAACGTGATTTCTATTCTGATTATAAATGAGAACTTGGACACTAGACCTGACAGCAACAAGCTGGTCGAACTGCACCGTGGTGCAGATGAAGTTGCTTTCTTTGACTAAAGAGCTGAACAGAAAATGTTGTCAAACTTGAGTGAAAATGAAAAGAAATAGCGTTCATATTCATTATCAGGGACAGGAGCCATTTAGTGAAAGATTCATCCAATCAAAATGCAGCAGAGATGTCAACAGCTATAAAATCCCTGTAGCTATTGTGTCATTTCAGTCACCATGCAACTTAAGGCCTTAGTCACATGCACCCATATGGACGGTTGACCGGTATGGGTTATGCTGGTTTTTGTGTTGTCTGGGTCCATGTAAGGTCTTAGAGAGGAGCAGTCACATCTTAAAGAAGGGTAGGTTTGTCTCACAGTTTCCTCTGGACTTGTACAGCCACCCCAAGAGATGCCATGAAAATGGAAGGTGCAATAGTTGTATCATGAAGGATTTGTATAAGAATAATATAAGTTACATGCAATTATCATGTAAGAGTGATGCTGTCATTTAATGCCCTAAAAAACTGCTCTAGCCTTTCATGAGGCGCATTCACCAGCTCCTTCCCGACTGCAGACAGCCATATCAACCTCAAAGGGCAATTGTGACTGAGGCATAAGGAGGGACAAAAGCTCTTAGAAAAATAGCTAAATTAAAATATATGTAATTCCTGTAATTCCTATATGTTCTTATCCAAATTATGTTTCTAAATTTGTAAAACACGCCAGAAATAGTAATCCCTATGTGCGTATAATATATGTATATATATATATATATATATATATATATATATATACACACACACACACACAATTGTGTATATACACACACATACATATATATAGCGGCGTGGAGACTGTCCCAGACCTGTGGAACGCTCCTTGCATGCATGAAGTACGTTTATTGCGTGTGTGGAGTTTGATATATGCTCGTGGGGGACTTTTGTCAGAAATTTAACGCCGTATTCTCATCTCTGCAGTCTGTTTAGATACAAAAACATGATCGCATTTGTCAATCGCGGTCTTTCATTGTGAAAAATTGTCACAATAATTTTTTTTTCTCAAGTATCTTGATGAAACGTCGCACTAAATAGACCAGACGCCCCAACGATCCGCTGCATGGCTTGAGCATTCCGCGGAGGACCGTGGCGATCTGCGTCTGGTGTGAACCAGAGTATAGGTTAACAAGGGCGCCGAATGGAAGCGGATTCTGTTCCGTGACACTTCTGCATCTATTGTGAGCCAAGCACAAGTCTGACATTGAAGTCTCTCTCATGTATAACATATCTGACAATAATTAGTCCACTTTTATTTCAGCCCTGTTGCATTTGGAAAACAGATTGTAGAATGTGTTTGTGTGTGCACATCTGGTGTGTTGTGAACAAACAATATGTTGTATTTTGCTGAAAATTGTTTTTTGTTTCTTGCAGCCACCAAACCCATCCTGAGCGTGTTTTATTAAATGTGAGTGATTTTTATTTTATTTTTTATTTTTTTTGTCTTCCTTAATGTCGGAAACACAATTTTTTGGTAGTTTCATTAATCATTGCTTTTTTTTGTATTCTTTAGTATTTCTTTTTTTTTTTACATTTCAAGCCAAAGTAGCACATTTTTCTCATTTTAGATAACTTTTTGCATTTTCAGGAACTGTTTGTATCAAAATTGACATCCTTCTCTAAACATACATTCTTCTGTTGACAGAAAGTAATTACTTAAAGAAACAGATTTCTTGGTCTGAGATCAGGTTAATCCAGCCCTTTGTGCTTCTCTTAATCCCAGTGTCATTCCTTTGTTGATTAAAGAAAGCTCTTTTGTGTCTCTGCCACTTTTCTGCACAAACTTGTATTTTGTTATTTTCATTGGAAGCATTATCCCCATTCTGACACTTATCAATGGAAAAAAGAACAATATGAAAGATAAATATGATATGACAGCCTGAAAGCCCTTTTCATCATGAAAGTGACTTTTTAAAAAACTGAATAAAAGTCTTTTTGCACCTTTGGCTCCTTTCATGGCAGGAATCACAAAGACATAAGTGAAAATAATGGAATAAGGAAGAAGATGTTTTAAAAGTCAAAGTGGATGATGATTTGTACCTTAAAATGAATGACAGGTGGATGTCTCTGTGAGGTATGTAAAATACTTCAGAATAGGTTTGTTTAAAAACCATCTTCGTTGAAAAGAGTGTCTCTAGCATGCTCTCATTGCATTTATATGATGATGGAGGACACAAAGAAAAAATATCTGCCAGTCTCACCCACAACCCAGAGATGATTTTTTAATGAGTTCAGAAACTCTCTCCTTAAAAACAAGTTTGATAATCATGATTAAAAGATGACTGGGGTACGAAAAAGAATACAGACAAAAACAGGACAGAACTTTTGGTTTGGATCCTATGTCGGGAAAAGCTCTGGTTGAATGCTTCCTGTTGACATCAAACCTTTCCACCAATCAATGGGTTACATCGTGTGACAACAGAAACTCCGCCCTAATAGGTCCATTCCATTTTTCTATGGACCTACGACCAACGGTGACCAGAAATGGTACCACTTGGTCTTGCTCAACAGGTTCATTTTGTAATGGAAACGCACAAAAGTCCAGTCCGGCCCGGTTCAGTCCGGTCTGGACCGCTCAGGTAACGAGGCATAAGAATGCCCTCATCGTTCTTCTTTTGTTATTTAAGCAAAGTTAATTACAATTCTCTTAAACTTCTTTACAGGTGATGTAAAGGTCAAAAAAAAAAAAAAACATTTCAGACATGTTTTTACTGCACTGAAAAGTCTAGAATCTGTGTCCACGTTATTTACCTTCAAGTGGAACAGTCCAGACCACTTGTACTATGACAATGAGACGACGGAAGTTCAGTTTGGTGCCACGAGTTCAGCGTCAACCCCTTGACCTCTGAGAGAAGTCCCCTGGTTTCCATTCAGCCTCTGAACTTTTCTCATCCTCTCACATCACCTGTAATGATATTAGTTTCTGTCAGAGGATCCTTTGATTGGAGAGCAGCTCTGTAGTTCTTTTGTTCGGCGGCCTGCATACAGAGGTATCTGTTTCCTTGTGAGAGTTCGAGCAGCACAGAAGCTCTAAAGACTCCGGAGTTCCCTTTAAAGGCCTCTACAACCTCACTTCCTCCAGAGAGCGACTCAGCCTTTTCCACAAATGATTCATCTTCTCATTACTGGACATCACACAGGAGTCTCTTAGTGATTAAATCAAAAGAGGAAGTATGCAGGAATAATAGGAACTTTACTGAACCTCAAAGCTGGAGAAAAGCTGAATATAGAATTTTCAGCACAAAAATATTTTTTAGTAAAGAACTGATGAAACTTGTCAGAACTGGATTAGTTCAGTTTACCTTGTGGACGACAGAATCACAGGTTCAGGAAAACCTGGTTATCATGAAGTAACTTGAGATTTGGCCTTATTTAAGAACATGTGGGCTTCTGTGTGGGTTTTGTATGGACTCATGGAGGGTCGTAGAGAAAAATGGCTAGATCTCAAAGGGAGCACAAGTGTGTCTTGCAGTTCCCTTAAGGATCATATGACTAACTCAAATATTACCATAAAAATGGAACCTATCACTGTTGTGTTAAGTGTATTGTGAAAGATTTGTTAGGATAATGTAAGTTGCATGCACTTATGACATACAGGTGATTGTGTCATATGCTGTCGTTATGCCACAGTCTTGTCATTTATAAGGTGTGAGTACACCCACACTACTGACTGCATGCAAATGTCACAGGTTAACAAGAAACTAATTAGATTGTAGTTAATGTCAAAGTTAAGGGCCAAAGTTTGCATCAGAGGAAGTGCTCATTGATGGCAGACAAAGACAGATGCAGATAATGAAAGCATACTGTATATATTTCTCGACCAGAGAAAGGTAGTTTGCCCTCTCTTGGTGGGTGGAGTCTCCTGCCTCAGGTGGAGGAGTTGGAATATCTTGGGGTCTTGTTCACGAGTGAGGAGAGATCAGAGCGTGAGATCGACAGACAGATTGGAGTGGTGTCCACCGCCATTTTAATGGTCACTGCAGCGGTCTGTTGTGGGGAAGAGAGAGCTGAGCAAGAAAGCAAAGCTCTCAATTTACCTGTTGATTGTCGTCCCAGTACTCACCTATGGTCGTGAAGTCAGGGTCATGACCAAAAGAACAAGATCATGACTACAAGTGGCTGAAATTAGTTCCTCCAGAGGGTGTCTGGGCGCTCCCTTGGAAATAGAGTGAGAAGCTCAATCACCCGGAGAGAGCTCGGAGTAGAGCCGCTTCTCCTCCACATTAAGAGGAGCCAGTTGAGGTGGCTTGGGCATCTGATCCGGATGACTCCTGGATGCCTCCCTGGAGAGGTGTTCCGGGCATGTCCCATTGATCGGAGGCTCCAAGGATGATCCAGGACACGCTGGAGAGACTATGTCTCTTGGGTGGCCTGGGAATGTCTCGGGGTCTCTCTAGAGGAGCTGGAGGAAGTAGCCGGGGAGAGGGAAGTCTGGGCAACTTTGCTCAGACTGCTGGATGAGTGGAAGAAGATGGATGGATTTATTTACAAGTTGATTAATGACAGAAACAAAACATGCTCAGTTCAGTGCACTGCATCTATTTTCCATCCATTGTCCATGTTCATAGATCAAGCTAGTAGATCAGCACAAGAAAAGTTCATCAGTTATTTCCACCAATCAACATATGGAGGTGTAGGTGTCCAGTCCAGTGATGTCAAATAGAGAGTAGTTGTCAGCTTGGATGTGGTTTTCGACTTGAGAAGGGCCTTAAGTCATGGCCTAGCCATGTCCAGACCCATTAGAACCGGATATGTTACCGTTACAGTTTTTCATGCCGCTCAACTTCTGACAAATGCAGCAACAGCTCATCTGATTTCCATCAACAACAGTCACTGCGCACAGCCTCTTATAGACCAAGTCTTGCAATAATCGCGCGATACTCACGGCAAATCTCGTGATAGCATGGGAAGTGGGCTTAGCAAAGCGTGTCAGGGTTACACAAGTGATACACAAGTACCCATAGGACACTCAAATGATCGTCCACACAAACTAAACTCTGATTGTTCTATTTCCTAATTTCTAATATTCTATAGGAGCCCACGAGGAGTGTGCACTTATTACTTGAATAGTACTAATACTTTCCCCAGGATTTGGGTGAGGTGGAAAAAATGAAAAAATCTGTTCGACATTCACTGGATCTCACCACCTTCATCCTTACTTACCCCGATGTGTTAAGTGCTCACTACGACCTGTTGTCTGCTGCATACCTGATGGAGTTCTATATGTACATTTATCACACATTTTCTCTGAGTGATTTTAACTTCTCCATTTTTAATCTTCTTGTCCTAACTGCTTGACATTGTGTAAAGCTCGCGTATCAAGAAACAGGAACCGAGCCGAAGGCTGTGAGAAGCTGATAAAAGCAGGAACTTGAAGAACCATCATCAACCCTCATGTACTGGAAGCTAGAGAACATTACATCAGGATGTTTAAACATAATTGGTCTTTCGCCCTGGATCCCAATATACCTACAAGGAAGGTGTGGAGGAAACCAGGGTAAGACTGTGGCCACAGCGGGTTCACTAGGGACCTAATCCCACCTTCAGGGATCCTGGTTTCAGCCCACCAGTCGGGAATCGGAAGAAGAAAGACAACGGAGGGTGAGTGTGTGTTCGGTTAAAAAGAGTAAAGTAAAACGTAGAAAAGTCTGTTAATCCTAGTCTCTAACATGTACTGAAGGATGGCGGAATCCCATAAATTCCGTAAACACAGAACAGCAGAGTCCTAAGAAAATTCCTAACAATACCAATAGGCATAAATCTGCATGTTCCTTTTTGCTCTACTGGCTCGTGGAGTGGTCTACATTTTAAAACTGTTTGTTCTTCATGTGCAGCTTCAAGACACTGTCAATCATGTTGGCCATTAATATGAAAATATGACCTTATTGGGATTAACTGGACCAATTGGAACCAATTCTAAACAGGTGAAATAATCTGGATTAAATTTAGATACATGAATATATTTGGGAATGAATAGCATTTTGTTGTGCACCTGTGGCTCCTCATGGAGCAGGAGCGAGCTACGGCTGGACCAAACGCAGCATACTTCAGCCCCGCCCCCCCACCACAGGCCAGAGCCCCTCAGTTTCAGCAACAGACGTTTACGCCTCCATAATCAAGCTGCACATGATTTGCACATGCACATTGGATAATTCTTCCAACTCTTCAATAAGAATAGTCTGGTCTCCATGCGGAGCTTCTCTGCTGCAAACTCAGCGCAGAGAAGAAGCGCGAGGTCTTTCTAAACATCCACAGGGCAGAGAGGCTTGATCAGCTCAATGGCCGGCTTTGACCTACAGGTGTTTAGAAGGGTCCGGCACTGCCTGCTTTCACCGTGACTGGTGATCAGCGCTTGGGACAGAGTCCCGTGTCGGAGGCGCTGACGGGGTGGCAGAGAGAAAGAGATCAATTTGGGGACATATTTTTATTTTTAAAAGGGATAAGTGCTCATGCTCATTTAGACTTTTGTTATATTGATTATCTGGGATATCTGATTCACAGTCTAAGTTCAACGCGGCTGATAAAAGAACTCTGATGATCGCGCATTCTAGTAGTACTTGAACGCATCACTCACGGACAAATCAAAATCTCCTCACAGATTTGTGCATAACTGAGGTTTTGTGTGTGCTAACAAGTGATTTGTGCGTAATTTTTAAAGATTTGTGTGTGTAATTAATTTCAAGCTGTTGGAATTTTAATTTGTGCATGTGTAAATTGTATTTTGTATTTTTTTTATTTTTGTATTTATGCACAAAATTTATTATAAGAGTTACAAATTAAGAATTACACACGCACAAATCCAAAGTTATACACAAATCATGAATTACGCACGCATAAATCAGGGTGATACCTCTCTCCATACTTCACCAACACTTTATTTCAAAGATTTGTTTACTTATGGTCACAGTAGCGCTGCCACTGACATGAGCGCTCCACATTCGGCTTTGT
Source organism: Oryzias melastigma (assembly GCF_002922805.2). Taxonomy (NCBI): domain Eukaryota; kingdom Metazoa; phylum Chordata; class Actinopteri; order Beloniformes; family Adrianichthyidae; genus Oryzias; species Oryzias melastigma. Next base: position 22,086,057 of record NC_050535.1, on the reverse strand, counting down.
TTTAGTTCATAAAATTAAAATCCAATTTGATTCTGTAATACAGTGCAAAAGAAAACATAATTCCCAAAAATATTTTACTACACTCTACTATATTCATAAAAATCGGAAATCAGCTATCTTGGACGTCTCAAATATCCGAGCGCTCGGATACTTGTTACAGCCCTAGTCCTTCAGAAAATTCATGCTGCTGAAACAGGGCAAAGTATGGCATTTCAACTCAAAGGCACATTTCATTACAGTAAAGATCATGCATCGAATGTATGAGTAAACCGTTTATAAGAATGTTCTCATTATGTTTAACAAAAGATCCACATTCCTTTGAAAAAAGAAAACGGGATTTGATTCCATTTCAAACCGTAGTGGAACGCCTTCACAGTCAGTTTGTAGCTCCGCAGCAGGAACGTTGATCACACCCACTTGTCCAATCAGCGTCTTTCCCTCTGGAAGATGAGCACTTCTCCCCACTGTTAGCTCAATTATAGCATCCCGCCGCCTCTTCTCTCCCTCTAAAGTCTAATCAATATCTGTCTTGTGCTCCAGTATAAACTCTGGTGAGAACCGATCACTTCAACCTTGAAGCATGCTGTGCTGTGTCAGCTTTACATTTCAAAATGCCTTAGCATCAATCCTGGAGAACAAAATGAGGATTCTTCCTCCAACTGTGGTTTTGTTCGCAGACTAAAAATATAAATAGTCTTCTCTCTGATGTTTTTCCGTACATTCAGGTCCTTTCAAAACCATTTGAATTAAGTTTGACTAGGAGATGCTTGAGAGATTTTAAAAACATTTCCCAAAATTTGTCATTACAAACACCTGTTTTAATTATTTAGTTATCAGATATACTGTGTTGCTTTAAAGTAATTTAAAACATTTCTTACAAACTGCAGCAATGACATAACCCTAGACCCAACAACTCTGAGGAAAAGAAGTACACAGAAAATAATGTTTTCAGTAAGCTATTTAACGGGATGCAGCTCAATCCTAAATTTAAATTAAATATGATTGTATGGAAAGGACACTCTTAAATCTCATTAGTATTTTTAACTTTGTAAAGACAAAAATAAACATATTTTTTTAAGAAAATGTATACTTTCAAGCTTAAAAAAACGATTTTTTTTTTACATTAAAATCCCACTTTATTGAGACTTTTTCCATGTGTATTTTTACTGTGGAGGGGCTTTGACACACTCTTTATCTCAATAAAATGAAAAAAATTTAATTTCTGCTCTTCTCAATCAGATGGTCTCAAAAACTCCCACAGACAAGTGACTGAAGGCTGTCATGTCCCAACTGAAGAGGCCCATATCATCAGTCCTCCACCGCTCATGCTTTGTGGTGAATTAGGAATACATATGCTGGTTGTTTGGCCCAACACAAAATATTTAAGAGCCTCAGTGTGGTTTCTTGTGAATGTTGCATGAAACACCTAAAGGACTATCGGTTGGCCTCGAAGAGATTCTGGAAAACCATCCGGTGCCTCAGGAGAGGAAAGCAGTTTTCTGCACCGTTTCCAGTGAAGGTGGGGATCTGCTGACCTCAACTGGGGACATTGTCGGACGGTGGAAGGAATACTTTGAGGATCTCCTCAGTGCTGATGACATACTTTCCGTTGAGGAAGCAGAGGCTGAGGTCACTGAGGTGGAACTGTCCATCACCCAAGCTGAGGTCACTGAGGTAGTCAAAGAACTCCTTGGTGGCAAGGCTCCAGGGGTGGATGAGGTTCGCCCTGAGTACCTCAAGTCTCTGGATGCTGTGAGAGTGTCTTGGCTGACACGTCTCTGCAGAATTGCCTGGCATACAAGAACTGCAACACTGGACTGGCAGACTGGGGTGGTGGTTCCCCTTTTCAAGAAGGGGGACCGGAGGGTGTGTTCCAAATACCGTCGAATCACACTCCTCAGCCTTCCTGGGAAAGTCTATGCCAGGGTACTGGAGAGGAGAGTCCGTCCGATAGTCGAACCTCAGATTCAAGAACAACAGTGGAGTCTCCAAACTGGTTGTGGAACAGTGGACCAGCTCTACACTCTCTTCAGGGTTCTGGAGGGTTCCTAGGAGTTCACTCATCCAGTCCCTATGTGTTCTGTAGATTTGGAGGAGGCTTTCGTCCGCGTTCATTTCTTTGGAGGATGTTTTTGCAGTATGGGGTCCAGGTAGCCTTACTGACAGCTGTCCAGTCAAGTAAGTCAGACCTGTTCCCAGTGCATGTTGGACTCCGGCAGGGCTGCCGTTTATCACCTGTTCTCTTCATAGTCTTTATGTATGGACAGAATTTCAACGCTCAGCCAGGGGCCGGAGGGGATCTGGTTTGGGGACCACAGGATTTCATCTCTGCTCTTTGCAGATGATGTTGTTCTGTTGACTCCATCGAGCCAGAACCTCCAGCATTCATTGGAGTGGTTTGCAGCAGAGTGTGAAGTGGCTGGGATGAGGGTCAGCACCGCTAAATCTGAGGCCATGGTTCTGGACCGGAGAAAGGTAGTTTGTCCTCTCTCGGTGGGTGGAGTGCTCCCGCCTCAGGGGGAGGAGTATAAATATATTGGGGTCTTGTTCACGAGTGAGGGAAGATCGGACCGTGAGATCAACAGGTGGATTGGAGTGGCGTCCACCGTTATGCAGTCGCTGTACCGGTCCGTCAGGGCAGCTTTATAAACTTAGCATCATAAGTGATATCCATATGGAAAATGCATTACCTCTTCAATGGAAACTGAAAACAAAACAAAATGTCTAGAATGTTAAAACAAACCATTACTTTAAGCTAAAGGCAAACCCTCAATCCAGTTTGCATGGGTTTGCACGATCTAACACGAGCCAGATCTTGATCTTACCTCCCCTCTCAACCTAACCAGGAACAGGAAAATACAGATTTTAATGATAAAAATGGCTGAGATTGTTTAAAACATACATCAGTTGCATTTAAATCACAGGTTGGTTGACAAACATGTATTCTATAACTACAATTTATTTATTAATTGTGATAACAGGTAAAGAGGCACCGCTTCCCATGACCGTATGTCTCTGCTAAAAAAAAGATACAAATTTAAATTTCAATATCTCATCTGATATGACAGCTGCTAAAATGTGCAGAATCTCTTGTGCTCTTATGGATTTCTGCTGTAAAATCTTTGACTTTTGCTACTTTTGAACTGTTTCCCGAGACACAGTTTCCCGTCTGTCTTTCTGTGAACTAAACTGATATAGACCCGTTGACACCTCCCCCCCCGCCACCACCACACACACACTTACAGCCTGAAGTGTTGTGAGCATTCAGAGCTTGTAACCCACGATCAATTAGCACAATTAACCCGTCAAGTTGTCTTTAAACTGTCCTCTACCCTCAAGCAATCCATGGATCACAGCATAAGCGCCATTTCTGATGATCTCACACTTTCTGATCAGTCCTCAGTAAACAAATGCATCCTTAATATGGTGCAGATTTGAATGTTTGCTCAGTTACTGCATCAAATGTTCAGATTTCTCACACTGCCACATTTTCTGAGGAAATGACAGAAGCTCGAGGGGAGAGGATTTTCCTCCAGCCTGTGGAAACCTTAAAGGTTTTGAGGTAAGATGAAGATGCTTTCAAGCATGTGCTCCATGTGACCTGCGGTGATCAAATTAAAGCTGAGTTCGTCACTTGAGAAGAGGCAGCCTCTCTTGACGCCCACACAGACATTATCTCAGGGAGAAGGTGAATCATCCTAACCTCTGTGTCTGCGACAAACACTCTTTAAACTCAAGGATTCTTTCACACACAGCCGCTCTCTATTGTTGCTCAGGAGGGATTGCCTTTCTGCAGCAGAGGGTCTCTGGGGATTTCATTGGTATAGACTGTGGTCAGAATGATGTCCTGCTGGTTCAAGAAACAGCCGTCAGGGACAGTGTGGACTTCAACATTTAGCTATACATCCCTGACTCAACTGTCAAGGAATTATGTTTATTTGTTGAGTAAAAAAGACATTTACATCAAACACACAGCAAAAACCTGAATATTACAAACTCTAAGTGTTAGCAGTTCTTTGTGTATTAAAATGAAGCATATTACTAAATGTTTTTACATAACGAATAAGTATTTCATAAAACTTGGAAGTTTCATTTTAAGGATGAAAACTTTTGATTGTTCATTCTATTTTACCATTCCAGTCAATAAGTATTGCTTATTATTGTTTTAAAATCATGAAAACCAGAAGAAATAGAAGTTTTATTCATAAGCGATCCTAAAACGCACAAGCATGTCCATATTTCTTTGTTTGGCCTCGTAGCTCTGATACTGAAGCATTCCTGTGGCAGGCGGCACATTTCCAAACAAACATTCTTCTCAACCCTCAGTGAGAAAACATGACAATTACAGAGATATTTACAGTAAATCAAATGTCTGCAGGCAGTTACTTACTGCAGTGGTCCCCAACCACCGGGCCGCGGACCGGTACCGGGCCGCAGACCCATTGCCACCGGGCCGCGGAAGAATTTAGGGACG
>NC_050535.1:22061297-22080395 GCF_002922805.2 Oryzias melastigma | reverse complement strand
GGGGTAGAAACGATGTTGGTCATGTTATGTTCAGCTGTTGTTGTGACGTCATTAGGACCCAGCTAATAAAGTTGTACATGATAACACAGTGGATTAACGTTTTTAATGCAACCCCCCCCGGCCGGGCCGCGGAATAACTCAACACTGGCTGACCGGTCCACAGCCCCAAAAAGGTTGGGGACCACTGACTTACTGTCTAATCTCATCACAACAAAGCTAGAGTTTTTCTGTTGTATTTTAATAAATTTCAGCATGTAAACACAAACTTCTGTTATATTCAACAGTAATATTCCCTGGAGGGAAATTGATGATTTACCAGACCATATATATTTATACTTCTGCAGAATATGACATTTAGGTCAACAACATGACAGAGAAATTCAATGAACAGCAGGGATAAGTAATGCAGAAATGACTGTATGCAAAATGTAAAACGAGTCATCTGTGAACTGAAATTGGTATCATTTCTATTTCTGACCTCACAGCACTGATGCTGCTATGATTCTCTGTTTTGAAAGTCTTCTGTATCCTTCAGATTCTGACTTCACTGTCTCTCAGTGTGAGCCAAATAAAACCGAGGGGCTCCTCTGTGGTTTCTGACTCCTGATATCAAGAAGGCCCATGTTCAAATCCCAGCTGGGTCCTCTCTGTGTGCAGTTTGTGTGTTGTCCCTGTGCATCTGCAGGGTGACTGGTGACTCTGAACTGTCCCTACAGTCCCAAGGCGGGGGTGGGGGGTGCACCACGCCTGGTTCACACTGGACGCAGAAGCAGCGCAAAGCGCCGTGGAACGGAGGCTGCTTCCATTTGGCACCCTTGTTATCCTATGGTGTGATTCACACCAGGCATGGAGCCGAAGAGGATAAACATTTATTGAACAGTCTAAAACTACATTTTAAAAACTTTTTTAAACATAGATATTTAGCATTTCCTGTGGTAAAGCTAGTGTGAATGCTGTATGAATGCTGTAAGCTGAATTTGGCTGCTGAAGATGCTAGTGCTGATAGCCAGCTAAAATATTAGCTAAATGCCAAATCAGCCTAAAAAGCAACATTTAGCTAAAAAAAAAAAAAACTAGCCTAACAAACTGAACAAAGCCTAAAGCCATAACAGCTATGTTGCTGAAATATTAGCTAAATTCTAAAATAGCCACACAAAAAAGAAAAAATCTTAAATTAGCCAAAACAGCTAGTGTGTAAGTATTAGCCTAACTCTGAAACAGCCTAAAAAACTTTTAAAAAATCCTAAATTAGCCTAAACAGCTAGCATGTAGCTGAAATATTAGCAAAAAAGTTAGTAAATGCCAAAATCAATCAAATGAAAACTTTAAAACTGTAACTTTTTACCATAAATCTGAATAATAAATCAATTTAAACCTTAAATAACTTTCAATATTTTACTCCACATAAAAATATATTTTCTCAAAATTATACAAGTTAGAAATAAGCGCAAGATAACATCGAGTCATTAATAACAATGAAATAAAATGATCTGGAGGGCCGGATAGAATTACCCGGAGGGCCGGATCTGGCCCCCGGGCCTTGACTTTGACCATGTGGTCTAAGTGATTTTGACTTCTCTCTCTTTAATCTTCATGTCTTAACACGTCGTGTTCAGCTCGCGTATTCAGAAACAGGAACTGAGCCTCAGCTAAAGGCTGTAAGAAGCTGATATAAAGCAGGAACTTGAAGAAACCGTCATCAGCCCTCGTGTACTGGAAGGTAAAGAACATTACATCAGTGATAGTAATAACCGATCTGCAGCTGATTTCTGCCCCCCCCCTCGCACAGCTGTAGACCTCAGGGAACTCCCTGATCTAAATGAGAGGACGGGTACGCAGAGACCTCTTCAGATCGGAGTGGAGACTGTTTGAACTCTCTCTGTCCGTTCTCTTCTCAAGTAAAATCTTAATCTGACTTCTCTTGTCTTTCTTGCAGTTGGAGAGAAAGTTTCAGGTTGTTTAAACCTAACATTCACACTCAGCATTCATAAAACTGAAGAAGAGGCTGAAGTTACTGCTTCTGCTTACTGTGCGGCTTTATTGTCTAAAAAAATTATGACCAGAAAAAAAATGGGTTTAAAAAACATAAAGAACCCCAACTAGTCCTGCAACTGTCCTGTAAATGATCCTCCCAATCTCCTCACTGCATTATTTAGCAATGAGACATTTCCCACATGTTTCTCTTTTTTACTTACAGAACCCATGGCCGGCGCTTCTTCTCCTCCTTTTGGTCCACTTCCAGCATCTGGTCATCTGGTCGTCTGGATCGAGACTTGTGTTTGAAATTGCTTGTTTGACCAGCAGCACAGTTCAGGAGAGCGTTCACACCTGCCAAACACTGTGACCTCTCAGAAGACACAAACTCTGGCGAGCCAACAATCTGTCGTCCTCGAGTGTTGCTTCATTCCTCCTCCGTGCTGCAGACCACTCCTCATCAGTCTGTTCAATTAGTCAGAACATCCTCAGCTTTGAAGGCTGAGGAAATGCCAGAACTAATTAGAAATGCTTTGGTTTTCAGGCTTGTGTCAAAGAGGTTGTCATTTTTTTACATACTTTTTTTCTTTTGCAGGCAGCTCAGATGAAAAATTTCATCATGCTTTTAAAGTCGAGACTGAGAATTTCCTGCTATTAGCAACCTAATCTAAACATGAAAGACAAGATCAAACCACTGAAATCATTTGTCTGAGGGGCCTTCAGATCCAGTGGCAGATGCAGTCGGGGTTTTGTTTGGGCTAATTCAGCTCTCTTTGTGTCGTCCTGCAGGATGGAAAGGGACATGCATGAATATAAAGTAATCTCATCTCTGGAGGAACAGTTGGCTTCTTGAAAAAAAAGATTGTGCAAGACTTGTTTTTTAAGGTAGGAGTACTTTTACATAACTTTCAATTACCAGGATTTTAAACCAAGGATTTCTTCATTTTCTAACCCAAGAAACCCGGTTCTGACTTTACATGTCATCCCACTTCATTTCTTTTGTTTTCAAAGAACATTATGAAAGTTGTAGAATACAGTTTGCATGTTACACTGTAAATACTGTGTAGGTATGGTGGTATCATTTCGAATTAAACATATTTAAATGTACAAATTTTAAAAACAGAACTCAAAGCTTAAATTTTAACAAAAAAAACAAATTGCTTGGGTGCACACATTTTTTAAAACACGATTAATATAATAATAATAATAATACATTTTATTTATATGGCGCCTTTCTGGGCACCCAAGGTCACCTTACAGATAAAAACAAAACATAGAATGCGGCTTAAAAAAATGACAGTCATAAAACTTATAAAATGTAGTAAAAAATCAATTAATGAGGGTGGATATGCCATCTGAAGAGGTGAGGTTTGAGGTTTTTGGCAAACTGAAGGAGTGAGTCCATGTTCCGTAGATCATAGGGAAGGGAGTTCCAGAGCTAAACACAGCACCATTTCTGTGAGGTTTGACATTTTAGATTTGTGGATTGTAACTCAAGATGAAGCAAACTGGAACCATAAATGCCGCCTTGTTTTATTTGACACAGGGGTGGATGTTCAGACTGTTGCAGCACATACTGGACTGCTGGTCTCTCTGAGTCTGTGGGATGAACCAAAGAGTCCTGGCAGGAAGAGGGACCGACGTTTGAGAGCAGGCGGTGGTCAGTGCCATGTTAGCTGCCCCAGCAGCAGCCGGGCTTTGGAGAGGACGAAGAGGGGAGGAAGGGATGGGCCTTTAAGCAATGTCTGCGATAGAAATGTAACTTTAGAGAAAAGAGGAAAATAACACAAAAGCCAAACACAGCAACTCTGAACAAAGCCTTTGATTTAATAATCTTTGTCTCATCAAATCTTCACACAAAGCAAGAAAGATCCTTTCTCTTTTTCACTTTTATTTTGTTAAACATCGCCTCCATCAATCAATCACTGCAGCTATTTGTGCTTGAAGTTGAGTAAGTGTATACCTGCCCTCCAAAGGCAAGAAAAGACCTGCAGTTCTTCTGCTCGTTTGCTAAATGATTGCATTTGCTCTGCTCCCCACATCTTGTCCAGATGTAATGCCAGAATTCTCCATATTAGCAGGCCCATCTTCTCAGCTAAACATCTACCTGTGAAAGGAATAATGCCACCAATGGTAATATGAAATGTGGTTTTACTCACTCACTACACATTTTACTCACAAATGGAGCTGTTGTGTTCCATTGATTAAAGCAGATCTTTATAAAACTTGGATTTGAAAGGAAATACCTGCCATGAGTTTTTCACAAAGTCTCACAAAGTCGAAAATGTATTTTTATTATTTTATTTAATCTAAATTATAAAGTAACCAAGCAAAGTTCAAAGTACTTTTCATGGTCATGTTCCCATCTCCTCCGTCCATCACCTTTAGGTTGGAGGTTTGTGGATTATGGTCATTCATCCTAAGTTCCACACTGAAAGCTCTTGTCTACTGGTTGTGTAACCTAATCAATGCCCATTCTCATTAGTGTTTATGCAGATATCCAGATGAGAGGTAATGTATTCTATAGGGGGACAGTGATTCCTGAGCTCCTTCCATGAGACAGGATTTACCGCAGGATATTTGATGACGGCACTTTACATATCACTAAAATTGATTTTATCCTTTGAATACGTTATGTGATTTATATCTATTTTTCCCCATGAAACTCCCAACAAATGAAACAACCCAATGTTTTCCAAGAACCGAGATGTTTTATTCAGCAAGCAGGCGTACCTGTGCAGGACACATCCCCTCCATAAAACAATTTAAAAGGGGCGATTTCTGAACTGCATGAATAATAGAGAATATGCTAATATGGTACCAAGGAAGGAGAAGCTATCTTGTTTTATCCACACCGTGGAGGTGCCTCCGTTATCGCTGCTGGCTCCGTGCTGGGCCTCAGGGGCTTTGCTTTGAAGCTCTTAATGAAGATCTCTCACTGATGAGGGAAAGGAAAGAGTGACATCTGCTGCGATGCAAACATGGATTTGGTGGTTATCCAGGAAGTGAGTCGGAGTTCAGGAGCTTTTTATAAAACGGATCATGCCTGTAAGAGTGGGGAACTCATTACTGCAAATGTCCTTGATAAAAAGGTGCTGGAGAAGTCATTAGTAATGAAGACTGCAGATACACCATGATTCATCAGTCAATATCTGGACTTTATTGTTCATCTTTAAATCATGACGTCATGAGCAAAGTGGTTAAGTGCTCTCTGTTTAATCAGGGTGTTTAATAATGCATCAGCCCAAGATTTACGATCTCCCGTCCTGAGTGTGTACCGTATATTCTCATGTCGCCTCACGCCGCTGCTCTCACAAAAACAACATGATTGCAGCCATTTCCATTTTCATGATCTCCCACTTGTCTGCAGCTTAACCACCTTTAGGGTTACCATTACGCTTCTTTTGTCAGCGTGCCGTTTCTCTTTCAACCAAAGTCCGACACATTAAGGAATGCGACGGAAGAATTTCAAAGATGCTGTATGGGAACACTCCTGAAGAACACTGTGGCCATTTCAAATGTATTCTTTTGTTCTCAGACAACAGAAAATCAAATAAAAAAGTCAAACATTGAGGGCCAATTCTTTATTTCTTCCTTTAAACTCTAGGGTTCTACAACCTTTAACACTTAAAGAGGAATTTGGGTCGATATCTCAACAACCAAACCCAGTAGGAGTCATGGAGCCTTCACTTACCCTTTAGAAAAATAAGATGCTGGTTTATATTAATGTATTTGTTACTGACATGATACATTTAAAAAACTATAAATAAAACATAAACATGAAGAAAAATGAGCTTTTATAATATGAAAGAGCTTTGACAGAGCTTTGCATGACTTCCTTTCAAAATAAAAGACATCCTCCACCAAAGGATCATGTCAATGTAGTAAATGCAGTAGGAAGTCTAAAGTCATCAACGATTAAAAAAACTGTTTATTTTACTGTTTCTGTTGCATTTCAGACACAAATATAACCAACAAAAACTAAATCCGAGCTAATGAAGTGACCTTTACCATATATAAAAACCACAAGGAACACTTTAAATCCTTACATTTGTTAAAAAATACTAAATCTGCTTTATGATCCAGTAGATTCTAACTTAATGTAGCTTTAATTCTGGTTACTGATAATAAATTGATTTTCTGCGATAAATGAAGCTCAAATAAGTCCAAACGTGTCAGGATGACGATAAACTATAAATCATTGATGGTGAATAACTGGTGTCGTTGTTATAATCCTTGTTAAATGACTCAAATCCTCCTTCAACTGTTTGTGAATGAGTTGAATCAAGTTTAAGTTAATTTACTTTTTCCCCAACTTTACAACTTACTTACTTTTTCCTTTACAGTTACTTTTTACATTTATTGACAGATTTTCTTTTAACCAAAGAGCCACAGTGGAGGGTTAAAAGAGCCGCATGTGACTCCGGACCCGCAGGTTGCAGAGCCCTGCTTTAAACCAAATAAAAGACTGTTCTTTATATAGAAAAGTCAACTTTTATTTGAGCAGTAAAAAAATACCAATTATATTTTATTTTTGTTGAGAGAATTGTTCGCTTTTGCAACCTACCTCAGGTAGTCATTTGAGGAACTGCAACATTTGCTGCCAATAGGTTTGCATCAAACTTAGGAGACAAAGGGGTTGTGTGTCTACACAGTCACATGCAAACCCTCACCATCTCTTTCTGAGTTTGACTCAAAGCCTACAGAAACAAATGCTGCTGTTCCCCTAAGGACCAGCGGAAGCTGGCTGCAGAAGGGGAAATTTATCCATGAATCACATGTGGAAAAATCTGATTTTACACAGAAAAAAAATATTTGAAGTCTAATTTCAAAGACCTTCTTAACCTTTTTTGTCGGCATGTGTGATATGCTGAATTTACCTCATTCAATGGAAAAATGTTTTCTCTTTAAAGTCCCCCTTCAGGTCTAGTTCAGGTTCTGGAGAAGAGAAGATGGTATCTTCACATTGACTGCAGTCAAATGAGCCGCCGTTCACATTTCTGTGGTCAAATCAGCATCACTGGATTTTTGGTGTGAGTTTCATCCAATACTTACGGTAGCAGGACTGAGAACGCTGGAAAATCTCCACCAGACTCCACGGAGCTTCTTGATGTGACCACGGAAATGTGAACGGCGGCTCATTTGACCGCAGTTGGAAAGGATTGTAAATCAATGAAAGAGCATTTTGATGTTAGCTTTGATTATTTTATCAAGAACTCTGAGAAACCAATGATTGAATGTATTGATCACAGTCAATAAACATTGGAGAATTAGCTAAAAGAGTCTTTGGTGAACTGGAAGGAGAAAGAATCAGGATTTTGGAGGAAGTTCTGTCCATGAAGATCTTCACTTCCTCGTCCAGCTGACATCCGGATCAGAACCATACGGCTGGACATTACCCAGATTGATGGATGTTTTTATGTAGCAGCGGTGAAGATTTATGCTAGAGAGACACAGAGCTATCATAATCAGACAGGGGGGATCGGAGCTCCAAAAGCCACGCCCCCTCAGAGGAGATTTTGGAAACAGAGGCTTCACATCAACATGAAAAATTTCTTTTTAAGACATTTAGCTTGTGGGATTTTGGTTAAAAACTTAAAAATCACAATTAAAACACTACTGAGAATGTTTTTTAAAATAAAAATTGTCATAGGGGGACATTAGGCAAGCCTTAACCATGTGAGAGGCATATATGTATATGTTCAAGTCCATATTAACATCTCAAATCTATGAGAAATCAAGAGAAGAATCTCTGTTTAGAAACAATAGTTCTGGCCCATCTCATGTCATTTTCTTTCTGCATGAATCCACTAAGAGATGGACTCTTTAAGTTCATTTTACGGTTTTTGTTCATTTCTGTCAGATCTACAAGTTATTTCAGTAAAAGCTGTTTCTCTGTTGGAATTGAAAAACTCGACTGAAAAGCTGTTGAAACACTTTTTGGGGGGTTTCAGTTTCGGTTTTGATGAGCAGGAAATGTGCACTGGGAGCGTTTTTCCCTTAATCTCAGTGGCTACAGACTGAGAACGTGTAGTGCTTTCAATGTGATCACAGCAGCTGGGAGGATTTTTCTTGGTCAGGAGAGTCAGTCTGAGGACAGGGGTGAGGAAGAGGTCGATTTCCCAGGTGATGCCAAAATCTGCAGAACCCAGACTCGACTTTAGTTCCACAGCAGGATTATGGAGTAAAGCAAAAAAAAAAATCTTTTATGCTTGTGTGGCTGTGTATTTGTTTGTCCAGGTGTGTGTTTTTTCTTCTTTTTCTTGCATCATGTAACAACATAGTAAGTGTTCAGACCGTGCGGTTATCCTTAAGCAGGTTGCTTGGCTGACATTGGTACAGGAGGTGGAGAGACGGGAGCGAGCTCTTATCCTGTTCTCTTCGGCAGTCTGAACTACCAGAGATGCTTAATAATATCCCAGGGGCACAGATGAAACGTTTTCTTCACAGTAGCTGTTTACTGAGGAGTGTGTTTGAAGTTGAGCTCAAGATGTCTTCATTTCTGTACCAGAGGAATGTTGCAAGGGAGAAAATTGTAATTCAGATACGGAGAATATGGAGCAAGAAGAGAGGGAAAATAAAGGTTAAGAGAGGAGCACGGGCTCTCAGAAAACTGACATTTTTTTCTTTTTTGCTTCCATGTATTCATTCACACAATTTAACATGGGTGACTGCAAACACAGACATGTGCCAATGTTATATTTTTATGTTAAATTAGCTTTTGCTTTAAAAGCCATGTTGAACGGGGGATTAGCGCCTTTCAAATTAGGAAATGCCGGCTGCTGGTGCCAGCAGGAGCATCATTTATTCATCCTCCTCTGCAAGGAAAGAGTTAGGAAGCAGATCCATGAAAGTCCAGCTGATCATCACTCACACTCTTTTACTCTCGACCTTTTCTTTTGATTTAGTGGATAAAAAACCAGAGTTTTATGCATGGTTTATGAATGAAGTCTAGATTTTCTACTGGGCTGCAGTGTTTCAACAAACTGCCGTCAGTCTGACATCTTTTGATCACTTTTATTCTCATCCAAGCAGATCTTCTAAAACAGGGCAGATGAAGTCAGAATTTGAAATGACAGTCTGGGATTGAACAGATGAAACCCTGAAAGCCCTAAAATTGATTTTGCCAGACTCTCTCCTTCCTTCGTCTTTGATCTTCATCCTCGTGGTGCAGATTTCCTGTAATGTGCTCTCTGCAGTCGGAACTTGCTTCTCCTGTGTTGGGTTCACTTTGAGGCCAGGGGGCGGGACTATGAGGAATTCTGGGATACAGCCTGTTGGATGAAGTCATCTATAAGTCCCTGTCATACCTATTTTCAGCATAATCCCCTTCAAAAAGCTGAATTTAGTCCAAAACACAGCCATTGTGCATGAAATGAGGTGGAATTCAGATGATTAATTGCTTTCACATGCAAACCGTCACAGAGCAGCCAACCCACGGCAAACGGCGCCTCTTTTTATCTGCCTGGTGCTGCTCTGCTCATCGCTGACCCATAAGTCAATCAGCCCACTGGGAGAACTCCCACCAGTCCAGATGGCCCGTTTGCCACCGGCCTGACTAATTACAGGATCTACTGTGTGAACCCACTTAAAACAGGACACTGATATGGCACAGTAATTTTCTGGATCACATGAGATAGTTTGCATCACAGAACGGATCATTCTGCTAAAAAGAGTCACTTCCAAGCTGAGACCGGAAGATCATTTGAAGGCCTCCCAAACGACAGGTCATGGAGTGTTTCCACTCTTTTGTTTACTGAAATATTGAGGAAATGAACAAACAAAAAGTCTCTAAAGTGGGCCAGTGGTGCATGGACCCCTCATTATTTAGCAGATCACATGGCTCACCCTTCAGCCTAATTTGACAAAAAACAAAAATCACCAAATGTAACACTTCAAACAAAGACCACTTTGGAGACAACTCCATTGATAATGATGATAATTCTTTATTTGATTAAAGGGAGATTACATTAAAGTCTGTAAGTAATGCATCTGGTTTCAGACATTTTCAAAGGTTTATTTTTAAAGCAGCAAGGCCGAGTGACCCCATATGGTTTAAAAGAGGACAGAAAATGTGGGTCCCAAATGGGTTTGTCCAAACTTTCTGTGGTGACCCCACCTGTGTTTGCCCACACTGGCTTAAATGGACACTCAGTAGGTAGGCTCTCTGCGCCACTAGCTGCCCGGTGGATAGCGTAGCATGTTCGCTTGGTACAGCGGAGCTCGCTAGCTCATTACAACAGATGATCTGGGGATCTTTAATAAAGACTACTTTGGTGGTGGTGCAGTGGTCAACCTCTAAAAACTCTGATTTTTAAACCCGTCTTGGGATAACTTCAGACAATGATTGTACAGAGAAAACAGGCATTTTATGACCGTAATTATGACAGTTCTCAGAGTCACTGAATGCACCGGGACTGAAGTTACCACCATCATTGATTTTGATTGGTCCTTCATGTTAGCCCCGCCCCAACGCGGAACAAGTTTTGAAACTGAAATTTTGAGTTTTTAAACCTAAAAACCTAAGAAACATATTAGGGCCACTGCCTTCAGTATCTTTCTATGTCTTTGGTCCATTGTCTATGTCTACTGAACAGGTTTATTGAACATTTGTTTATGTCTATGGACTTCTAAACAATATCTTCTGCATGTCCTGTGAAACGACAGGAGCTAATGAGGGTAGCAACTGTTGCTAAGGACTCTTCTAACGAACAGATCCAACGATAATAGAAAATGCAAAGTTTAAACATAAAGCTAAAACATCACAAAGTAAATACAAAACTATCATCAAAGAAGTGTGGACATGCAGAAGATACTGATTAGTAGACAGGAAATGGCCCGCGGGCGCCAGTTTGAGACCCCTGCTCTAGATGTAATGCAGGAAGACCTTTACATTTTCATAATTGACCCTTTACTTTTTTTTTCCTTCATCTAGAAGAAACAATTTGTTCCATTATTGTTCTGAAATCTTTTCTTTGCCATCTTGTTTTAAAATGTGGAGATGGGACCAGAGTTTGGATCCAAGATGGACAATGTTCTCCTCAGGGATGGGAAGCACAGGATCTGTGCCAGGATTAAGGATTCTTTTTAAGATTTATGATAACCCGGCTCCCCCAAGATAGAAGCAACTAAAAAACTCAATACAGCTTTCACAGTTTTATATGAACACCGCTCTTCACCATCTATGTTTCCCAGTTTTATGGTTTCCAGCTTCTGCTTTTAGTTCTTTTTTTATCACTTCCTGTTTCAGCAGTCATGTTTTAGGGTCATGGTGGCTGATTGATCTGATCTAGAGCAGTAACAGGAGGTTAATACTCCAGAGCCTCCACCTTTGTCTTAACTCTATCAACTGTGCACCTGAAGCCCAAAGCTCATGTCAGATCCCAGTGAAGGTCCAGTCTCTGGGCAATTTCAAACAACCCTTTCCCAACGCTGGACTCTCAGGAACTGAGATGGAACATAAGAAGGATGGAACATAAGAAGTTGAGTTCATGATGTTTTAAATTCCATGAATGTAAATCTTCTTCTCAGCATCCCTCAGGATCACTTTTGCTTGGCAGGGCCAACATACCAACAACATTAGGGTGTGGAGATAAGCCATCTGTGAGGGACCTGGAGAAGAGCCGCTACTCCTCCACAATGACCCTTCTGTAAGACTGCTGGTTCCTCACTGCCATTGCTTGGACTCCATCTTATATGTTAAACCCTTTTCTTCAATTGTTTATCTTAAATCATGTAGGCTTAGCTTACAGAGAAAATCATAAATCCCAGTTTCTCAACCAGAAGCAGTAAAACAGTAAACTGTAACGATAAGTTTGACTGTATGAAGCCTCAACGACCCATTTGGAAAAAAGACAGTTTCAGTTTAGAATCTACTCCTAATCTATACCTGCTTATTCTAAATTCATGTCACATCCCAGCCAGCAAAGCCAAGTGGGCCCCATATGGTTTAAAAGTGGCAAAAAATGTGGGCCCAATTTGTTCACGATTTCTGTGGTGAACTTCTGAGTGGGTTGGCTCGCCATGATAGCAAGCTGCCTGGTGGACGATAGACCTTGCTAGGCTTAATGCAGCAGATACAGCGGAGCTCGATGCAGCGAACCTCCCTAGCTCACTACGGCGGAGCTCACTAGCTTGCTACAGTGGAGCTCAGTAGTTTGCTACGGCGGAGCTCTCTAGCTGAATTGGACGGAGTTCGCTAGCTCAATACAACGGAGCTTGCTAGCTCGCTACAGCACAGCTCACTAGCTCGCTACAGCAGGGTTCCCAAGCTCAGTATGTTGGAACTCGCTAGCTTGATATAGTGGAGCACACTAGCATGCTATGCTGTCCACCGGGTGGCTGGCTAGCGTAGCGAGCCAACCCACAGGATGACCACCTAAGCCAATGTGGGCAAACGCAGGTGGGCCCACCACAGAAACTGTGGACAAACTCATTCAAGAACCACATTTTCTGCCACTTTTAAACTAAATGGGGCCCCCTGGCCTTGCTGGCTGGGATGGTTGTTGTACTCTATTCCATCTGTCTTTAGACAGTGATCAATCTCGACAGGACTCAGTCCCTGTGCTTACTCCTCAAGGGGAACCTCTTTTACTTTTGGTTTCTGAAGTATTGAACTTTACTTTTACACTTTTTTTTTTTTGGGTCCAAAGATAAAAAATGCAGCACTTCTGGGTGACGCTGCTTGAACAGTTCACAGTAAGTCGACCATCCATCATTTTATGTATGCCAAAAGAGTCAGAAAGATTGAAACAACATTCAAACCACATCAACTAAATTCAGACAAATGTTTGAGTGTTACATTTGTGCATTAAATTACATGGCTGGTGTGTAATAAATACACCTGTGTCTGTGTCTAAAATTACTCAGGGAAGCTTTATTGTTTAATTTATGTATTGTTATCTTCACATTAACACAACACAGTGTCTAGATAGCTCTGGTGGTCTGTTAAATGTTTAATTGTTCACCATAAATAACAATGATTACTGTGTCACAACAGCTTGTTATTCAGAATAAGCCCCGAGTTTTCAGACATTAGAAGTGAAAAAGCGTGCTGCTCCTGCTCGCTCTGTGGGGACTGAATGCGACCACTGTGTTGTGTTTTGTCGCAGCAATGAACATTGTTTACTGTGAGGCGCTAACAAGCAGAGAGCTTCTGAGAGCTGAAGGGAAAGCCATGCTTTCGTACAGAAGGGGATGAGACAGGGGTCACCGCGAAGAGTGGCCTCTGTGGTGCCGCTGACCGCACGGCGTCCTGGCAGCTCCTGTGACAGGAGCGGCGGGCTGCTGATTAAAGACGACATGAAAAGCTGGATACAGGAAGGGGCTGAGGGAGCCAGTGGAGCTGTCAGCTGCGGTCGTGAAATAGCCACTGCAGAGGGAAAGGAGGCGCTCATCCACTGACAGCTCTCTATCGGTCTCCCCTTTAGGTGAGCCGAAGGGGGCCGCCGGCCGCTGCACACTGATTGGCTGTCTGCACGGACACACTGAGGACCCAGGGTCTGAATGCTTTTCAATTTAGGATTTTGAACTTTTGACCCCAGGATTACCTGCAGTCGTACACTGAGGCAAGTATCTCTGTAAAAGTCATCTGGTAAAGTCTCTTTTTCCACATTAAACCGTAGATTTTTTTTTAGGTCAGAGTGCAACATGATGTAGATAACAGAAAACTTTTATCCCAACGTGAGCCAAAATGATCATGTCAGGTAAGTTTACCTTTTCTTACAAGATACATCAGATATGTCGGAGAAAAAAAAAGTTTCCATATTTTTCTCCTTTGGTTTTCCCTGTTCCATCAATAACAGAACTGTGCAGGCCAGAGATTGAGAGTTGATGTAACCTTTGGATGACTGCAGAAAGGATTGCAGACTAAATCCAATCATTGTGTGAATGGTTTTGAAATATTCACACTATAGTGAATCTCCTACTCTTTTCATTACGTTTTTCAGCACGTAAAAACTCAATCACACTTTCAGTGATTTCAGTAATCTTGGTATCAAAAGGTTCAGTTTGTTTGGGATATTACTAGGTACTTGTATTTTTTGTATTCATAAACCTTTGAAATATTGAGCATAAGATGCCCCATGGGAAATCTTCAAATTCAGTATTTTAGGTAGATTAGCAACAAACCTTTAAATATATTCATGGGCTTTGTTTTCATGTTTAATAGTAAATTTAAAAAAAAATTAATTTAGCTAATATTAAGCAACATGCTAACACTTTTGACTAATACATTATCTTCTGAGGATTTTTGGGCAAATTTATAGTTTAGATTTTATTTTAGCAAAAGGCTAAAGTATTTGACTAATTTACTGAGGAATTTTAGTCTATTTTATAGTTTAGCTAGTATTTTATTTTTTTCAAACCGTAAATACTTGTTGATACCTCTCACATTGCACATTGTATATACATATTAATACCTGCTAAAGCACCGTGGATGGATTCAAACAGCATTTCGTTGCTGTGTACCTAAGACATGTGCAATGACAATATGACAATAAAGTTGAATTCTATTCTATTCTATTTTACCAACGAGCTAGCTTTTTTGGCTAATTTGGCGTTTCTTTATTTTTGGCTATATTGGGTTCCACTGAAGTATTTTATGCTAAATTGGAGATTAGCTAATGATTTAGCAACATGCTAATATTTTTGGCTAATTTTTCAACTACTGATGTTTTTAAAGGCTAATTTAGAGTTAAGCTTTTATTTTAGCAACAGGCTAACATTTTTGACCAATTTAGTTTACTGAGGAATTTTAGGCTATTTTGGAGGTTGGCTAGTAATTAAGTAACATGTTAGCTTTTCTGGCTAATTTGGCTAAGTTTTTTTATTTTTTTTGGCTAGTTTGGAGTTTAGCTCATATTTAAGCAACACACTAAACATTTTCGCAAATGTATTGGGTATTTTTAAAGCAATTTTACTAAAAGTTTTTCTGAAATTTAGGTCAACTTCAGCGCTCTCTCACAGTTCTTTCACAAAATTTCCAGCCATTTAGCAAATTTAACATTTTGCAAATAGTTTTTGCATTTTCAGCAAAAAACTTCTACATCTTCAGCAACTACTTTCAGCAAAAAGCATTCACACTAGCATTATCGTAGGTAATGCAACTTTTGTTGTTATTCCTTATTTATTCTTTCATACCATTTTTGATTTGTAAAAACTCAATCTCACTTTCAGCAATTTCTGCAATCATAGTATCAAAAGGTTAAACTAATTAAGACCTTTTCTGATCGTACTTTTGGTATTCATACATTTTACAGTTTTCAAGATTTCAAACAATTTATGTTATTTTTCTACCTGCTGAACGAATAGGCATTTTTTTCAAATTACTGCAAACTCTGCAATTTCTGCAATCAAAACATTCATTAGTTCAGGACTTTCACCCTTGTACTTTTACGTACACATTTTTTTAATGGGAATTTTACACTTTTTTTTCATGTAATTCTTCAAATATTTGTGCATGTTCTGCAAATAATGCAAGTTTGGTTTTAAATATCAGCATGTTCAGGACATTCATGCTATTACTTATGGTATTTAGAAATCTTACTCAATTTTAAACATTTTGGGGAATTTTCATGATTTTAGAGGAAATGCTTCACATTTTTGTGCCCTTTCTGAAAATGATGCAGGTTTGGCATCAAAACGTTCAGGACTTTATACAGCAATTAAAGTGAATTGCTTCAACATTTTTAGCAAACAGCTTCAGTATCGTCAGCGACCACATTCAGCAAAGAGCAATCACATTATAGCATTATTACAAGTAATGCAACGTTTCTAGTTTGAAAAGTGTTTCCCTGTCGTGAGAACCACTTAGGTTTTGACAGCATGGAAGCTCTCTGCCCTTCCATGAACTCGACTGGACAGCTTAAGGCAGAGATATCTGCAGTTTATGGTAAAGAACAGAGCGAGCCTCATTATGGCAGACATATTGATCAGGTCATGCAGCTTGAGGATGAGAGCTGGGCTGCACAGAACATGGTAGCGAGCAGCTTTGGAAGAAAGCTGCAGAAATAAGAACCCAGTAAATTGAGGTTTCTTCTTGTTTTCTGTTGTGTTTGTAAAGGAATCAGCTGAGCGTCAGCTGACCTGACCTTTCAGCCGGGGAGCTGAGACTGCAGCTCTTAACTCCCTTTCTTCATGATCACTTTGCATCTTTTGTTTTGGAAAGTTGGCTTGAATAAAGTAGAGAATTAACTTTGCACATTTTACATAGTGAAGAAAATTTTGTCTAAAATTTTAAATCTTATTTATGTCAATGTATTTTAGATGGAGGCTCTTAAAGTCCCACCCTGATCATCTCTTGATTCATTGATCTTTTGTAAAAGTCTTCCCAGTCCATTTTAATTATGATTTTTCTGTTAAAAAAGAAACTGTGTTGTTCTCTAGAACTTTCTGCTGACCAGCAGGTTTTCATAAGAAATTAACCTTTTAAATTTTTGGCAGAACTGTTGGAGCAGAACGACTCCGCCCCCCTTTCCCTTCCCCTTTGCTGGAGGCTCAAGGCAGGCAGCTTGAGGCCCACCCAGCATGTTTTCTGCTTCACAAATAAGCTTGTTTTTAAATGACATTTTTGCCACATCTAATCTGTTAAGAGTTCTTCCCTCCCTCCATCTTCTTCAGAACCTGTTGAATCATTTTCTGGCTCACTGGGTTGCTGGATCCAACCCAGCTACTGTTGGTTGAAAGGGTACACGCTGACAGGCGACCCATAGGCGACCTAGGCGGCCGTCTAGTGCACCATCAGCTGGAGAGGGCGCCAAATCGCAATGATTATTTATAATTTTTTTACTTTTCTTTTCTTTTTTTTGTTAAACAGTTTGACACTACACTCATTTCATGTAAAAATAAAAAAGTAATAATTAAAAATGTCAATAAAATAACTCAAAGGTTTGATGTAAACTGCAGTACACTGCCCCTTTACTCTCAATAATGAACGTTTAGGCTGATCTTGTCGTCTATTCAAAGCCAACGACAGCTTTAGACTTCTCACTGCTTCCATGTTTTCTGTCAGGACCATCGATCTTTATGTTTATGGAGGATGATGGTGGTATTTGTATGTGTGTTAGACTTCAGATCAGAGCAGACGACCAGCTATTAATCAGATTACTAAGTGGAGAAAATTAAACTAACCAGGATTTCCTGGAGAAACACTGGAGCGAGCTGCATCTGCCGCTGGAATCGCGTTCAATGTGAATGCACCTTAACAGTTTGTGTAAATCTCAGTCTGTGTGTAGATTTGATTAAAATCAGAGCCATGCATCAGGTATGCATTATTGTGTCTCCTATATAATAACGTTTTTATTTATAAAAACGATTGAAATGTCGTTCATTTGTTGCACTTTGTACAAAAACATTATTGCCATGACCTGGGAATTATTTCCTTTTAAAGTCTGACCAAAGTTAAGCATTTTATGGTCATTTTACTGTGTCTGCTAAACCATGTCTCATTGTTTTTGTACCAGTCCAATATGGCGTCGCTCTTTACGTATTTTTGTCTCTTGGACAATAGTGAAAAGCCTGAGTGCCATCTAGTGATATATCTCATTGGAGCCTTCAACCTGAACAGGTCACCAGTGGGTAGCAGAGCCACACACTCACAGACACCAACCAATCTGTGAAGCAT
Source organism: Oryzias melastigma (assembly GCF_002922805.2). Classification (NCBI taxonomy): domain Eukaryota; kingdom Metazoa; phylum Chordata; class Actinopteri; order Beloniformes; family Adrianichthyidae; genus Oryzias; species Oryzias melastigma. The sequence continues at coordinate 22,062,799 of NC_050535.1, read as the reverse complement.
GTTTCTGAACTGTGGGAGGAAAACTGAGAGAAAACTCACTTATGCACTAGGGGGGACAGGCAAAAACCACCCAGGACCTTCTCACTGTGAGGCAAGAGCTCACCATTAAAACCTCTGACATTTCTAACATTCTTGACAGTATTTTAATCCTTTACTGTGAGCTACACTGTTTTTAGGAAAGTGATGATTTTAAATCATTCCTTTTACTCTGTGTGTTCACCTTTATGTGTGTTTCCCTTCTGAGCCTGAGGTGATGCTCAGCAGCTTGAGTTTCCTGTGTGAAGGTCAAAACCAGTGATCCTCTTGCATATAATGTGAGGAAATAAATCCCATAACCTTAAACTTCTTAAAGCACCACTCCTCTCACACAGGCTGCTTGCATTTATTTACAAAGAAACGGAAAAGGTTTGCTCCAAGCAGATGCTGGAATCTCTTTAATCTGAAGCAGTAAGTTTGGTGTCTTAGTTAGTTTAAATTGTCAGGGATTAATGGCCATTTTTCACCGTTCATTCTAGGACACAGTCCTTCAATACCCATGGAAAGGAACCAAAAACCAGAAGAGCTCCTTTTGAGTCTCAGAAAAATGCTGGATGAGATGATTGATGGATGGCGGCCCGTGCTGGGAATATGAATTACAGGTTTTGATTCTAACTCCCTTTGGGAAATGGTGGGACGTTTGCTTTCATGACAGGAAGAAGGATGGAGGATTCCCCTCAGTGAGAGATGTGGACACAGAGAAGGAAGTTTCAGGACATAGTACACAGAGCAGATGTTGGAATGACAACATACGGATTCAAGTCACGTTCTTTACAAACAAAAGATTCTTGTCCGGGTTTTTTTTTAGAGCTGCCGCCGAATATATCTGTTCCTCAGAAACAATCTATGGACTAACTGTAAATTTCATTCAGGCTGTTTATCTTCTCTTTTAAGATGTAGGCTACATTTTACTATAAATTGGGAAGTAAAAAGTAAAAATAAGGGCATTTTTATGCCATGAAGGTTGGTGCCAAAGGGAAGGTTGGTGGTTTCAGTTTTTGCACAAGGACGCGATGACAAAGTAGATCAGAAATCAAAACATCAGTCCTTCAGCTGGATGACAACCAACTGATTAGTGTCCTTGTTTTTTTATTCTTTCATTTAGGCTCTCGTTGGTGGTCGATGGCGTTTAAAGTTAGTCCACATGTCCTTGAAGCACATGAAGCCTCACATTACCTGTGATGGACTCACACTCTTGTGAGTTACTGTGTGAATGCTCTACAGCATTTACACTATAGTGATTCTTCTGCTCCTTTTCGTAGATTTTTAAGCACATAGAATCTTAACACTAGAATCCCTGGAACTTTCAGCTTCTGCTGCAATGCCCCCCCTCCCCTTCTCAAGGTAGTGTTGTGGTGATCATCTTAAACCATCAACAATGACTTCCTGATTTCGCAATGCAGATTGTAAGGTTTAAATTTGCAGGTGAAAGAAGTATTTATAACACAGACAAACACAATAAATGA
>NC_050535.1:22035138-22059644 GCF_002922805.2 Oryzias melastigma | reverse complement strand
GGGGGGGGGGGGGGACTCTTCCCTGCGCAAATTTGCGCTGGCTCAGGACTTCTAGTGTTAATCACACTTTCAGCTATTTCAGTACGTTCAGCTTGTTAAGCACATTACTGCTTGTAGTTTAGGTATTTATAAACTTTAAAGTGTTCAAATTATTGAGCAGTATATGCCCCATAGTAATATGTGAATGAGAAATTACTCAAATCCTTCAGAAACTTTGTAACTTGTGAGCTCCCACAAATACTTTCAGCCACAGACACCATTCAAACTTTAAAATGTTCAGCTACTACTGGGGTATTTTTTTATTTAGCTTTTAAGTCAGTAACATTCAAGCTGATTTTGGTTAATTTAGACATTTTTACAGTTTTTAAGCCAATTCGGAATTTAGCTAATATTTTAGCATTTCGCTAGCTGTTTTGTCATAATCATACTTTTTTAAAGCTCTTTAAGCAAATTTAGGGATTAGCTAAGATTTTAGCATCGTGTTAGCTGTTTTGTCATAATTAAACTTTTTAAAGTTCTTTTGTCAAATTTAGCTAATATTTAGCATTATGCTCGCAGTTTTGTCAAAATTTGACTTTTTTTTAGAGTTCCGTAGGCATAATTAGAGTTTAGCTAATATTTTAGGATTAATTTAGCTGTTTTGGCAAAATAGGACATTTTTCCAGTTTTTTGGCTAATATGGTATTTAGCTAAAATTTTGACAAGCTTTCAGATTCAGCATTTTCAGCTTTCAGTTTCAGTATTTTTAGCTATCAGTTCTGGTATCTTCCGCGGCCACATTTAGTTTACACCATTCATACTTGCATCATCGAGGTAATGCTATATTTCTAGTTTCATTTTTATTTGGTTAGCTACAATTTAAATGGATGAAATTTAGAACAGGGCTGCATGGTGGTGTTGTGGTTAGCACACTTGCTTCCCAGTGAGAATGCTCTGGTTCAAATCCCAACCTGGACCTTTCTATATGTAGCTTGCATGTTGTCCTCATACATGAGTGGGTTTTCTCTGGGCACTTCTGCTTCTCCCACAGTCCAGAATCATGCATCACAGGTTACCTGTTGATTCTAAATTGTCCCTTGGCATGTGTGTGTAATCGTGTGGCTCTGGGACAGACTGATAATCTGTCCGGAGTGTACCCAGAACTTGCCAGGCTCTGCAGGTCATGGAGCCAAAGCCAGCTACAGGACAAAGAGTTCACCAGTTCACTAGTTTATTATTGAGGAGAATAAATGCATGACATTCTCTTATATGGTGTTGTTTATTTTTTGTTGCTCAATAATTTGTAGCTGATTACACTCAAATCCTGAAAAAATACAAGTCCGTTCAATTTTGCACATGTAAAGACCCACTCCAATGAAATTGTTTTTTTTTTTTTTATTTATTAACATTTTCTGGTAGCATTTTTCTCAGAATGGAGGACGAATATTGTACATGAAAAATATAAGATTAAAACTGAATTTCTGAGTATTTCCTTTTTCAAATAATTTTGAATCAGGATCAGAAAAAACTGTTGTTTGAAAAAGCGTCTGGATGTTATGGACCAATCCCAATCATTTGCAACAAGCTCCCTGCTTCCTTCTGATGTGTCCACATGCAGACAAACTGATCCATGTACGTCTTTGTTTTCCTGGTCTGAGGTGGAATCTGGATCAAATATCTACGGCTGGATGGCTCCGACATTCCTCGCCCTTTTTGCTGCACCGCTAATGTTAGCTTAGGGTTGTGAGGGGCTGTAAGCTAGCAGGAGAGAGTGTAAACAAAGGGATGATGGGTAATTATCCTCAGAGGTGAATTTCTGATTAACTCCTGGTGTTCTGCAGAAACTATGTCCTAGAAAACTACATAGTTTTTTGTATTAGTTTGTCTAAAAATAGCATAATTATGATCAAAACACCACTTGTCAAAACACTTGTACAACAGATCAAAAGAGGACTGGAATGGGACTTTCATCTTAGTAAATCAGTTTCAAAGTTTTTTCATGTGTTGCTAATTGTCATGGTTTTGTCTAAGAGGGATTTGTCTAAGTTCAAAGACAACGATCAGTTTTCAAGAAGGGAGTTTAAGGAGTATCTAGACGACCTTTTGGTACATTTTGGTACGACATTTTTCCTTCCACACACAATACATTTGGAGATTTCTTCCTCAAAAGTCGAAGACAGAACATGTTTTATCCAAGATGTGTTAAAGAAAGATTCTTAGTAGTTTTTGAATCTGCTTCTTGAGTCTATACATTGTTTTCTTGTGGGACTGTGGTCCGAACACTTTGATTATAATGAAGCAATGAAATCTATTTTCCCACCCAGAACTACAGTCTTGTTTGCGTATCTTCTGTCCTGACCTGTGGTCATGATTACCCTGCGGGATTGAACCTTTTTAAAATAACTGAGAAGTGGCCTCACGCTCGTGTGGATTCAGTACTTAGATAAACTGACCTGAAACTCAAGCTGATGGTGGCGTGTGTATAGATGTGGCCTCTAACTGGTGTTAAGTCACACCCCATGTTTCACCACGAAACAGCACCTTGCTTTGTTTTCATCACCCTCTCCTCTAGCTTTTGACGGAGTCCTCCCCCTACGCTGCTGCGGAGACGCCTGAGACTAAGAAGCAGAGAAAAAATGTTTGATCGCCTGCTTTCTGCACTGCCCAGCAGGGCCAGTGGAGAGACCTGTCGGGCCAGTCAATACTGAGTAAAGGCCCCATTTAGCAGGAACACGCCTGGCAGACGGGGCCTCCTGAGCTGGTGGAGATGGGAGGAGGGGATGCTCGCCTCTGACAGAGATGGATGGTGTGAGGCTCCACAGCCTGCAAGGACAAAGGGACACCCAGCCTTACTGGCCTCTTTCATCCGCCCGCCAAGAGCCGGCGCTTTCACTCACGGGATCCGGAGCACAGGTGAAAATGAAATTATTGCAGGGAGGAGAGGTGGAGGAGGGGGTGAGGGCACCGGAGCATTTTGCTGATGAAGTGGAGTCTGCTTTTCTGACACTGTGTGTTTTGTCACCACACCGAAGCGGCTGAATAATTCATCATGGGAGTTCCAGCAGAGACGAGTGCAGAGCTGTTCCTGTCCCGCAAACCTCCACCAGGGTCTGATGGGAAATGAAGTGCGGTGCAACACCACTCACTCTCTGTCACCTCTCACCTCACAGAGCAGAGGGGACATTTTTATTGAGAAAAGATGCTTTTTTTAACACTAGATACCCTCAGCTAACACAGCACAGTGACAGCTCATCGAACTGTTCAAGAGAGCTTTCATCAAACACAACTCTGTAATGAAGCTGCTCCTCCAAACTTCTAGAAGATCCGGATTATCCGTCGAATGAGTTCTACGCTAAGTATTTCTTTCTTTTTTTCATTTCATACTTTTAACTACACACTCTAAACCCTGACTTTTGCTGTAATCACAATTTTGAGTAATAATTCGTTATATTTTTTAGTTTAGTATCATTACTTAAATAAATTTGCTGTCTTTGATGGAAACTGGTTTGCCATTTTCTGAATGTCAAACATAAAGAAAAACAAAGAGGATTTTCCCATAGAGAGTTAGCTACATACCTTAAGAAAGGTTAAGAATTGAAATATACTTTTTTTCAGTTCAAATTCTTTGTTAAATAGCAACGTCTTGGTGCTTCTCCTTACAATTTCTTTCATTTGCATCAGAGTTTGCATTAAACTGAGTTCGTCATTGTAAAATTGTATATTCATGTGTTATAAAAGTTTCTTTTCAATCCTATTTTTTTCCAGAGTTTGAAAGTGCTGGTTGTTGGCCAAAAATGGGCAATAAGTAAGCATTGCTTTTTTTGTTTTTCTTGATGTTCAAAATGTAAACATTCTTTCTCCTTTTGGATTTTAGGCACATTTTGATGTAGTGACCAAACCATGCCCAACTACTGTCTATCACATGTGCGCCGTCACAAAAGTATCACGAGAAAGGGTCGGGTTTGAGGTGCCTACCGAAGCCAGTGCAGCCAGAAAATAGGTACTGCGCTGGCTTCACGGCGTCTTGATGACTACAAAACAATGCATTGTGGGAAACGGTGAGCACACAGTTCTTGTAGTTCGACGTCAAATAACTGGCACTAAATGAAGGAAATCTGTGTAATCTTTTGACTCTTTCTGGAAGGTAGTGAATGACTTTTGAAAAAATGAACAAGATTTCAAATAATCAGTGGTTATATCTGTCATTGTCGCCTCTAAAACTTCAATCAAGCACTGATTCATCCTATAACTAATCAAGCATGACATGATAAGGGTAAAGTTAAATTGTACGTCGACTTATAAATGAGGACCTGAGAGCTCTAGGTGGTTCATAGGCTAAAAGCAAATCTGATATAAAAAGATGACCAGGACCATGAACACTCTTAAAAACTATTAAAATAATCTTACAATCACTCCTAAAGCTGACAGGGAGCCAGTGCAGAGATTTCAGGATGGTGGTGAGTTTATTACGGAAATTTTGAACTGATAAATCTACAGATGGATATGAAAAAGTTGATTGGCGGTTTTCCAGATGCGAGACAAAGTTTGCAGCCCCTTCAGGGTGTAGACAGCGCCTTCTAATGGTTCTCTAAGGAAGCTTCTCAATCGTAAGTAGGGGTGGGATTATATAAATTCGCTTCTTCCCTCTCCTTTTCAAGCAATCAATCAAACTCTACTGACTTTAGTTAATTATCACAAAAATGAATGAACCAAATGTGACATAAGTGTTTTATTTTTGTGTTCTATTTTCTAATCAATGCATTTAAATGTTTCTGTAATGAGTTTGAAATAATTGTGTTTTGTCCTTTATTTTTCAATCTATGCTTGAAATAAACCAACCAATCAATCAATCAATAAAATCATGCACTTCAAAAAACACACAAGAATGGTCAGAAATGAATCACTTTTTCTGCTCGTCACGTATAAATACGTACAAAAACATCAGCCTAAAATAAAACTTACCAGTGAACGTGCAGGCTGTCCATTTGATGGGTTTGATACAGGGTACCGCATCCTTCTTCAAAAATAACTTCTTACAAAACTCTGATTCTTTCTCTGTCCAACTGAAAAATGTCTCTTTTTCCACAAATGATCAAATAATTATTGATGTTGCTGTGACCAATAAATCCAATCCATTTTACATCAGTATGGCATTTTCACTGAATTACAATCTTTTACAGCACAGACGTGGGATGTCCGGCCTCTACTCTATATCCGGGCCAGCTATTGTGACGTAATCAAAGCTCAAGAATTGAAACAGAGTTTTTCTGTGACAGTTTGATTGGCAGATTTAAAAGGAGAAATACTAAGAAAAGTAAAAATTAAATGATTTCTTGTTATATTTTTTCTCTGTCAGAAGAACAATGCCACACATACATGTTAAAAACTCAAAAAACAGGATTTTCTTTGGAGGGGGACTTTAAGTTCCTGTTATACACAATGTACAAAAAGTAGAGCAATAAAAAGACGAGCTGCTGGAGGACCTCCATTGCTGTTGCTTTTCTAGACATCACACCACAATGACGCAGTGACACGCTAGCAGTCTACACCACGCAAGCGCCGTGAAAACAAACCGCTCAGTGAGAGCGAGGCTTAACTGAGTGGAAACGCTCGCCAGAATTAACTGCTCCGTCCCGTACTACTCCTGCCATTTCGGACCGCTCAGTGGAAACGAGGCTTTTGTGGTTGTAGTGTCTAAAAAGCTCCACCTCCACTGGACACGCCCTGATTTTCCAGTTTTTGTCCTCTGTCTCAGCTACCAAGTTGGAGTAGTGTCATTTCTTGTGCCCGTGCACTTCATCAAGGCTATCCTCCTGGGGAACTGTTATCTCTAATGATGTAGGCAGGTCAGCTAAAGTTTGACCAGAGGACGAGGTCTGGATGCAGTTTGGTTGTTATGATCTCCGGGGGAAGAAGAGTCTCTGGTCCAAGTCAACTCCCATCTGCCAGTCCCTGATTGCATTCAGAGGGGTCAATTTAGGGTATGAGGGACTAATCCTTGGCTTCTCCTACGGAATAGAGCCGTGAGAGATGGTGAGCATGTAGTAACATCATGTAGCGACAGTCCAGTGTGAGCACCATGAGAATATAATTTAGTACACACTCAAGATCCATATATCAACACAATAAACAAAACAAATCATACAGCAAAATGAAAATATAGATAAAATACACATTAAAAATGTACAAACTGAAAAGCATATCCTAACCAGGAATCTGTTTTTATTACGTTCTTCAATGTGTGTCACATGCCCACACTGCACCTCACACTATCCTGGCATTGCTTCATAACGTGGTCACAGGGAGTTCATGGTAAATGACGTATACTTGTGTCACATTTTTCTACCTTCCTTGAAGGCCCAAAGCGCTTTACAGTCACAGTCCCATTCACGCACACATTCACTAACTGGTGGTGACTCTGCTGCCGATCACTGGCGCCAACCTTCCACCAGAGATAATATGGGGTTCAGCGTCTTGGCCAAGGACACTTCGACTCATGGGTGGGATCGAACCTACAATCCGATCATATGTCAACTGCCCTACTGCTGCACCACGGCGGCAGTCAGGTCTTTCTATGAACTCAACACGGGTAAAGTAGTCGTTCAGCTGAAGTAACAGAGAAGCGGAGCCTTCACTGGTCTGTGGAGGGGGATTGTAGTCTGTGATAGACTAAATCTCCCGCCACAAATTCTTGGAGTCTGCTTTCACTGAAGAGGTCTGCCATGAGGGGGTAGTTTACTTCTAGAGGTCAACATAGAGACTCATTGCTGTTCAAGATTTTCAGATTTCATTTGGCTTTGGTTTACACTAACAGCTTCCCTATAATGACAAATAACATCCCATGTTTTACGTGCTTAAATGTCTGATATACTCCTGTTACTGATAAATTCACCTCATTCTCTTGTTCCAAGAGACATCAGAGCATCTCTTAGCCACTTGAAGACAAGACAAGATACTTCAGCTCAAAATGACCACTAAGTCTGCATCCAAGTCATTTCTCTTTACCTTTGGGAACATAGGTTCACTAAGAAAGAGGAATATATTTGAACTGCAGGCCTTGTGGAAACAACGCACATCGGAACTGCTGGCTCGCTTCAGAAACATCAGCCCAGATCAAGAAGCCATCAAGAACTGTGCCAAACAAACCAGTAGCCAAAGAGCCGTTCAGTTTTGGAAGCAAAGATCACATCCGAGGCAAGATCTCCACTGATCTGCAAGCTCTGCGTAAAACTTCGCGGGGATCAACTTCTGGCTCGTTTCAGAGTCTTCCAAACACCGGCAAAGAACCCGGAAGAAATACACGCCGCAATCCAAATGCTAGTGGGGACTCCAAACGAAGCCCCACTCAACACAGAGGAACCTGCTGACAATCAAAAGCACTTCACAGATCTCAGACAACTACTGGAGCACAGGAGACGGGCCAGACGTGGAGTCTGTGCCATGGAGACAATGGAACAGACTCGGACTCTGGCCAATCCTGGCAGTTCCACTCAAACCAGGACGCGAATTCAGCTGCGGGCACGCAACCTGCTAAAACCCATGCCCCATTCAAAACACGACAACAAACCCGGGAGAAACACAAGAGGAGGCTCCAAAGGAAGCCACACTACAAAACATGTTCCCCAGCCCAAAAACAAGCTCAAGCCCGAACGCAACCACCAACAAAGACATCAGTCAGGATTACAAGATTGGTTCCAGTTTGGTGACAAGCTTCAGCCCAAAAACCAGCTCAAGCCTGAACACAGCCCAAAAACAAGCACCAACGAAAATTTGAGGGAACAAAAAAAATGTAAACTTTATTATTTTTAGATTATTTCTATTTGTAGTTCAATGTTCTTATTATTTTTATTATTAATTAATTGTAAAATATAAAGCAACAATATATATATATATATATATATATATATATATATATATATATATATATATATATATATATAAATAAACCACAAGAAAGCACTATTTAGTGTTTTTCTGTGCCGGTCCCAAGTCCGGATGAATGCAGAGGGTGTTTATAGGGAAGCTGTTGGTGTAAACCAAAGCAAGGATTCTCTATGCTGACCTCTATAAGTACTCTCTTATGACGCCTGTCACAATTACTGCTTTTACACTTTTATGCTTTGACGCCACGGAGCAACTGCCGAAGAACTTCATGGGTTTACAACATCAGTGGAAAGGATGGTTGATATAGAGTAGTTCACATTCGGCTTATCCCTTTCGGTGTCGCCACAGCGTAACAGCACCCACTGTTTCGCCGCAGTGATTTGGCAGAGTTTTTACGCCGGATGCCCTTCCTGACACAACCCTGTACTTGAGGGGCACAGGGACCCAGTTAGGCAGCAGCGTCAAGGGTCTTGCCTAAGGACCCAATCTGGGTGGGGATCAGTGGACAACCCTGGGAATCGAACCCAGGGCTCCTGCGTGCCAGCCCTTCACCTAGCCCACTGATCCACCCAGCCGCTGATGGTTGATATAGAGCCTGTCTCTATATGTTTTGGAGAACTGTACAGAGGCGTTGGCAAGCATGCAGCAGTGTCTGGGTTCACCAGATCCCTCCCTTCCGAGTCTCTCTCGGTGCACGCTGCCCGGCACAGACTCGCAGCTAGCGGATAACTCGGAGCTAGCGGAGATCCACGGACGGAAACAGGAGAGCCCCAATAGCTGGTGTCCCGGTACGAGACAGCTCTGCCTCACTGTGCCACAGCTATCGATTGCTCTGCCGGACCCTGTGCAGCAGCTCTTGTTATGCTGTCCACCGCGTGGCCGCCTAGCAGAGCAGGCTCTTTTGTTCCAGTTCCATGGGCTCTGTGACAGGCTGGCGACTTGTCCAGGGAGTATCCCGCCTTCGCTCAACAGTAACCAGACTGGTTCGGTAAATAAAAGGCATGGAAGTTCAGGGCAAAAATCCTCGTGTGGCCATTTTGGACTCATTTTTCTACTTTTTGATGTTCATCCATCCATCCATTTTCTTGACCGCTTTGTCCCTTTCAGGGTCGCAGAGGTGCCGGAGCCTAACCCGGCAACTGATGGGCAAAGGCGGGGTTCACCCTGGACAGGTCTCCAGTCTGTCTCAGGGCCTCAATCACTCACACATCCACTCTCACATTCACACCTAGGGACAATTTAGAGTCACCAATTAACCTACGAAGCATGTTTTTGGATGGTGGGAGGAAGCCAGAGTACCCGGTGAAACCCCACGCATGCACGGGGAGAACATGCAAACTCCACACAGAAAGGTCCCCAGTTGATGATTTTTTGAATCCCCCAGCCGGGATTCGAACCGGGGCCTTCTTGCTATGAGGCAAGAGCGCTAACCACTGCGCCACCATGCAGCCCTACTTTTTGATGTAGTCACTGAAAATGTCACATGCCCAAAGCTGAGTCTCTGATTGGCTGACGGGCCGCATCAAGCCTCCCGTGCCCGCCACCCAAATTGCGACATGGCACATTGCTTCTTTACATGAACTTAACATTGAAACTGGACGCCTCCACCACGCCTGCCGCGTTCGGTGTGAATGCACCATTAGAGTTCCACTAATGTTGTATGTTCTGGAGCTCAGTGAACGCACCATGCAGGGAGAGACGCTTTATGGCCCTGGGCTCTGTCATTTAAAGGGGCCATACCATGAATAAACAACTTTGGAACAGGATCACCCACAACAATGGTGATCAAATGTCCAATACATTCAACTAACATTATAATAGCCAAATAACTAGAAACCAAGCTACTCTGCTAAAACCAGAACAACAGTCAGTTTATTGTGAGTTATTTCTTGAAGTAAGGAAATGGCTTCCCTCTTCTACCCTCCAAAATAAAAGCTCCACAGAGGCTCATAGTCTTGTTAGATCGCCAGCTTATTTTTTTGTCACACGAAACCCAGAGATTTGGCCACCTGGATGTGATGAAAATGTAAAGACTGCTGTTAAAACATTTCTCCTGGCCAGGTGTGAAGCAGGATGTCGTACGGTTTTATCACATGTCTGCTAGATGGCTGCTCAGCCGGATAAAACAAATCTCGCCTGCACCATTACAACCCATTCTCATGATAGGACATCATTTTGTTCGCGTCATCATAGATTGTGCATTAGACAGAACAATAAGGTTTTTTTTCAAACAGTAAATGAGTGCTGAACAGTTTTCTGATATGCTTTAAAGATGAACTACAGTCCCTGTTTTCAAATTGTCCCCCCCAAAAATTTATAATTTCAAAAAGAAAGCATAAAAACTTCACCAAACCAAGACGGAAAAAAATGTATAGCTGTTTTCTTCATTAGCTAACAGGTCAGTTATTTTTGACAAATCTTTCTTTAAGGTGAGAACGTTTTTGTTAATAAATAACCTAAACACACCCTAAAACGATGTAGTGAACATAGACTTTGATTGGCAAAGGATCTTCCTTGTTTGATATTTGCACATGCTTTTTAACCAGTGAGCTGTGTAACTAGATTATTTATGGAGGACAATACTTTGTGACTTAAGGTGTTTGACTCCTTAAGAAGTTTCCAATCACCATGTCCATCAGATCATCATCATCAGATGACCAATGAGCTCATTTCATAATCACACAAATGCACCAATCTCACGTATTTCAGGCTTTATCAGTTTACTTTTATTTTCTACTTAACAACAATTAGCTTTTTGTCTGGACGAGATGGTCATATTTTACTTTGACAAAGCCACAGTTGTTCTCCGCAGAACTTGGCTGCCCACTGCTGTGACGCAGCTCAGAACTTTCCTTCACAGACTCAGATTTCTGTAAGTTGGTGAAGGCCAGTAATCATCACCTCCTACTACAACTGTGACACATCTCACTGTTAAAAGAAAAGTCTTCTGAAAGGACAAGAACAACAGTTTGACACGTTCCATAACAACATTCTGCTGGTGTGAGTTGGAATAAAAGTCATCTGATTATGCAAAGAAATACACTCCTCCTCAGAATGAACAACGTCTTCATTGTCTTCTTCCTAACAATCCAAGTTCCTCACAAATATGACATGTATTATATCTGTCGTTCTTGGTGTCATTTTTAACAGTCTCTCAAGAGTGTTACATTTGTGTGTCTTTTGTGTTGGATACACTGAATACACATCCTCTGAGAAAAGCGCCTGCACTGAAGATGTTTCATGGACGGCTCAAGTCCATATTTATGTTCCTGAATTCATAATTAAGAACAAACCAACTTCTCTGTAAATATTATGAAACCCAAATTCAGAGAAAACCCTCAAATTACTTCAAAGACATTTGAACATAAGTCAACCCACATTTTATTGCTATAGAAAACATACTTAAGGGACAACATTTTTTGCTTCAAATACATTTTTTTTCTCTCATTTAATTTGATGAAAGTAACAGTGAAGACAGATGTCACCAAAAGGGCAATGGAGGAATGATTGACTCTGATCTTCGTTATTTACAGGTTAGTAACATTAGGAAGTCTAAAAACAGACTTTAGAGTCTCTCAGAGGTATAGATGAACAGGAATCCCATAATTACATATGTATCTTTAATTTAAAATAAATGATTAAGAACAAGAGTTTATTACACAATTATAAATATTTGAAGAAATGATTCATGTCTTTTTAAACCTCAAGACTAGTGTTTCCAATATATATATATATATATATATATATATATATATATATATATTCAGAAAAAAATAAATATGCAGACTAAATGTTTGAATGTTTGTTGCACCAAAAATAAACTTTCTCTTTACACATTTTGAAGATTTTAAATAGTTTAAATTATCAATGAAAGAAGACATGACACAACTCTCCTGATAAAAAAAAAAACTCTTGTTACTAGAGAATAAAAGAATTCTGTGAATTTGTCAGCCTTGTTCACCTGCTAAAAAAAAGCAAAAAAAAAAACATTGTCAATTGTGGTGTTTTATTGTGAAAAACTGGTTATATTTTGATCATGTATTTTGTTATAACTTCCTGCTAGATTTGACGCTGATCGCTTATGGCTCGTGCATAAAATAGACCAGATGCCGAAACGATCCGCTGGATGCCGTGAGCCTTCGGTGGAGGACCACGGCAAGTCGCAGCTGGTGTGCCACACTATAGGTTAACATGGGCGCCGAAGCGGCCTCCGTTCTGCACGACCTCGCAGAGCCTCCACACATGAGAACCAGGCGTTAGAATATTTGGCAGACAGCATTGCATGTTGGTGGTCTTGGGGTCTTTAGGCAGCACTGTATTAAAAGGGTAAACAAACCCTAAATCAACTTTTTTGGTATGTTGATTTCTATAAATGTGGCTTTAAAAGTACTGTCTGTTGGTCATTACCAAATTTGAAAATATAGTCAAAAACTTTCTGTGTGCTGCCCCTGCAGGTTGAAAGGAGCTATTACAGTTGAATTTTGTGATTGGTCAAACCATGTAAGTCATGTTCTGCAGCTCCAGTAATGATAACAGTCCTGCCCCAAAGCCCCACCCCTCTGGCCGCATCTTCCCGTTCAGGTGTGGGTGGAGTCAGCCTCCAACTTCCCTGTTTGGTTTCCCTTTAAAGAAAGAGGAAAACCACAACATGGCTCAGGCTCATCCTCAGGGCACATTTCTCTGAGCTTCCTCAAATGCAGCTTTACCCTGTAAATGAGTGAGTGAATGAATGAAATGGTTTATTTCAAGCAATCAGGTAATAATACATAACATATCACTTAATAAATCACAAGTAGATCACTTGAAAGGGAGTGGAAGGAAGCGAACTTATATATATCCACCCCGACTCGACCATTTTCTCTACATGAATTATCAACATCCGGTTCAGGACTTAATATCAAATATTAATAGATTCAGGTTCAACTCTCCTCGTTGTTGAGGAGAGCTCAACCGGAAGAAAAAATAAATAAATAAATAAATCCCTAGAGTCAAGATTATTTAGAGCCAAAATCAATCCAAAATGTAGCCTGAGCCTTTTCAGCTGCTGGTCCCAAACTCTGGAATGCACTCCCCCTTTCTGTGAGGTCTGCCAGTTCTGTCAGTGATTTTGAGTCTCTTTTACAAACGTATCTTTTTAATCAGGCTTTAAACTCGTGAGCAGATTTAGAGGGCCAGCCTGTTTCACTGTTTTTTATTGTTTCTTAGTTTTTCATTGCTTTTATTGTTTTATTGCTTTTAATGTTTCTCTTATTTTACTGTGTATGGATTTTATTTATATTTGATTTTATGTTCAGCACTTTGGTTTCTTCTGCTATTATAAGTTCTCTAAATATAAAAAATGATTGATTGATTGATGGATTGATTGATTGATGTATCAAGCTGCAAAGGTCTGAATCTCTGTTCTAATAGGATGACTAAAAGATCCAGGAAAACCATTGGATCTTTCATCATCCATCCATTCTCTGAATCCAACCTGGGGTCATGGGGTCATGGGGTCACAGGAATGTCCCAGCTACCTCTGACTCAGATTCACACCTAAGGGCCAAATAAGAATCAATAACCAATAAAATATGTTATTGGACTGTGAGAGGGAACCAGAGTTCCCAGAGAAAGCCCACGCATGCACAAGCAGAACAGGCAAGCTCCACCCTGAAAGGACCCGGCTGCTGCTCAAACCGGGGCTTCTCGCTGTGAGGAGAGTGCTAACCACTGCACCACTATGCCTCCCCCATTGGTTTATCGTGACATCAAAAAGCAGAACAATCAGGACTGTCGAATATCTCTAACTATTTAAATTGTCCTCAATCATTTATCGAGCAGGACTGTTGTCTTGAAAACGTTGTTTCGTGATCTTTTGTTTTATTTATAATGTTTGAGAATTAAGTCTGAATAATACAAATTAAGTTACAGTGTAGTCCACGGAGAACGATGGAATGATTCTCCTTGCAGCTTCGTTTGGTGACAGTGCAGACTGCACCTGAATAAATAAGGAAACAGGGATCATTTATGATGTTTTACAACCTTTGACGGAGTGTAAATCACGTACACTAAGATAACTGCTGCCTCACTTATCCTGAAATATTTTCCTTGCTTCCCATAAAATACCTGCGTTGTCAGTTTTTAATGGTTTCAAACAGAAACTGGGAACTCTGAGTGTGAGTGCAGCAGACGCGTGTGCTTGTGTGATCGCTCCATATTTTTTAAATGAGCACAGCCATAAAATTGTGAATAACGACAGATATGATCTTCCTCTCTATTAGACATTTCTCATCGCGCTGCCAGTTAAAATCATCGGCTTGTGGAGGAAGGAGTGTGTTCTCATCTGTCTCCCCCCCAGCCGTCGCATGTTTGCTCTCCAGCTCCCCCCCTCCAACATTTGTCACTCCTCTGCTGTAAAAGAAGTGGAATGGCAGCGTTTGGCCCTCGGTGTCAGCAGAGAGCCCGCTGTGTGAAGCGCTGCTGCTCCCCTGCTGGAGGCGTCTCCGCTCTCAGCGGGACGTTCTAAGTTCTGCTGTGATCTACTCCCACTGGGGGCTGTTTCAATGAGGCAGAACAGTGTGACCTCGGCGAACACGGGGCCTTTGAGAAACCTGCAGGAGAAGGGAGTAGACGTCTGCTGCAGGTCGTGTGAGCGATCACAGAAGCAGCGAGACATCAGCGAGACAACCAGACCCACAAAGAAACCAAATCTGTCAGCTCAAAGAGCAGAAGCAGGACTAAACTCTTCACTTATTGCTGCTGAGTTCTAAATCAGTCAAACATTCCATCAGGAGAAAAGTTTTCATATTCTAATACACTTCTAAAGTTAGATTTTTTCATTTTAAATGTGATTAACAAACTCTAGAAGAAACCAAAGCACAGAAGTTGTAATATTTTCTTTTTTCCACCGGCTGATTGCAGACACTGTGAGTGATGAGACGAGATTGTTGCATCTGCACTAAAGGCAGATGCATTTTTCATTCCTTCATTTGACATTTATGCAGATGGATTATTGATGACTCTATTTTGTGTTGTTGTAATTTAAATGATGTAGCTCCTCCACCCTGAAAACTCTATTTTTATCTCAGTTTCTGTTATCTGCTTTTTAGAGATGGCAAACTGAGATGGACACATTTCTTCTTCAAGTGAAAGGCCAAATCTGAATTCTTCCCCTTCCCCTTTACTTGAAGGGGGGAGGGGGTGTAAGTCCAAGTGTGTCTGGGAAATGTATTTTTTAATCCGACCCTCCAAACGGAGGGATACAAAGTCGTCCATTGTGAGGCTAAACGGCGTCGCGCTGAGAAGCACTTTTCTTCACGTGGTGCGCTCTGAACCACAGAAGTTTAATTTAAAGTTTTAATTTACATTTAAATGTAATTAATGACTTTTTGTTGTAGCATGACCTTTTTAAAGTTATAAATCCGCTGCTCTTATATATATATTCAAGCGCTGGAAGCTCTGTGCTAGCAAACCGGCGATTATTGATGACGTCATCGACAAAAGTGACGTCTGAAACATGAGACACAATTTTTTCATAACTCTCCGTTTGGAGGGATAAATGGAGGGAAAGGCGGAAGGGAAGAATTCGGACACACCCCATGAATGACTTTGATCTAAACCCACAAAGTTGACTCAAGGTTTAAATTTGACTAAAACCTTCAGTTTGTGCGGCTGGTATGATGACAAACGGAATCTGGCTAATTATTCTGGTTTAACGTGGTCATAGTAGTTCATAGAGTGCTATGGTCTCTGACAGAGTTCCCTGTGAGGTACAGTCCTGCTTGTTTTGCAGCCATACTTCGAACATGCCTTTCTGTTTGTTTAGTGGTGTATATCTAATAGTGCCTTTTGTACTTAAAATAGACTTATACACAGGCAAACGTGGGAGCAAAATACAAATACAGTAGCAGTAAATAAAGTGTAACAGAATTTTACTTATACAAATATATTTATGTATATCGATCTATATCTATCTATTTATCTATATAGATATATATGTATATATATATATATATATATATATATATATATATATATATATATATATGGAAGTTCTTGTAAGTGGCTATTTGAAGGATGAAGATGGCGAAAGGCGTTCTGGACAAATATAGCTTTTGCTGAAAATTCCTAGAGCCACCAACAAAAGGAATTTCCGATTAAACCTATTCGGCTTTGTGACTCCTCTAGTGACAGAGAAGGTAAAGGAGATCATGAATGATGAGCCATTGAGGCTGAAAAGATGTTTTTCACATTATGCCCTCAAGCCTCATGAAAATCATGAAGTCTGAAGACTTTTGTTGACTCTTGAGTGACAGTCTGTGGTCAGGATGATCTGCTCTAGTTCAAATTGAGCATTAGAATGGAGAAGAAGAAAGGTGATTAAAGTGACTTTGAATGTGGCTTGATTGTTGGTGTCAGAAGGGCGGGTCTGAGGATTTCAGAAACTGCTGATCTACTGGGATTTTCACCCACAACCATCTCCAGGGTTTACAGAGAATTTTCAGAAAAAATCTTGTTGATGTCAGAGGTCAGAGGAGAATTACCAAACTGGTTCCAGCTGATAGAACAGCTACAGTAACTCAGATGACTACTGGTTATCGTCTCAGACTGGTTTCTTGAACGTGACGATGAGTTCTCTGGACTCTAATGACCAGATCTCATCTTTGGGATGTGGTGGAACAGGAGACTAACATCATGGATATACTCCTACTTGCATTAAAATAATATTTTTTTCATTATTTTTACTTTGTGACTTTGCTTTAACGCTGTTGAAATTTAAAATAGAATGGAATAATAACAACAATGTAAAAAATCATATTGCTGTGGTCTTAAAGACATATCCCTTTGTGTCAACCATGATTATTCTGCCCATAAATATTGTCAGTTATCATTTGACATGGATTTTGTCATCCCTCCTTTCATCTTCTTCATCTTCATCAGTCAGGAGCCCAGTTAACCCAAAGTCTCTATGTTAAGTCTACCTTTCTGCTGCATGTGGAACTCTCTACAGGACTTTTTGAAAGACATTAAACTCAACTTGTTTAGCAGTTTTGATGAAAATAGCTATTAAATACAAAGTATGTAATGCAAAAGTCATGAGAACCCTTCAGTGACTGAAGTAGTTTTATAGTTTCAACGTAACTTCCATAAATACAAAATAGTCAATCACACTGCAAGTCGAAACATTTTGTAACATACTTGATTCAAAAACCTTTTTGTGCAGCATGTGGAGGATAGGAGCCGAGAGTGTGCAGGATCTGCCAGAACAAATGGTAGAAAAACCCAACACATGTTTGAGCAGAGACAACTGTGATTTGTAGAATCTGCGATCAAATCATGAAAAGCCATCAACATTTGGCTCCAGTGAATAAAAGCTGTCTCTGCTTGGATTTTACCAGCCGTTTCCTCGTGTCAAAGATGTGCTGCTAAGTAAGCTGTGAAAATGAGTGAGTAATGCAGGATGTCGAGCTCTCATCAAGCGCACTCGCAGTGTTGAGATTGTTTTTCTGCTCAGGGTTGGATTTTAAAAAATGGACTCTGTTGTGAAGGGAAAAAGGTCAGCCTTCCATGTGATTAATGGCTTATATCAGAGAAATCAATAAATGTAAATTCAACGTGTAAAACTCCTGCCGGGTGTCAGGCTCTTCTCCGCAGTGGTGCTAAATGTGCGCCGACAGACGGAGCTGAACACACTGCCACTCCTGATGAGTCCATTTTCATTTGGAGCAGATGTAGGAGGGATTGTGGGCGAGAGCAGCAACAAGTTCCTGAGAGGCAGCGGACTCTCCGGGTTCAAATACTAAATACACCCACAGTTGCTGAGCTGGAACCAAAGGAAATGTTTTCATAAAACCGCAGTGCTGGATTTTACACGTTTACACAACCTTTTCTGATTGGTGAGGAAATGTTTGCTATGTCATTTTTTTTTTTATATATATTTCAACATCTTAATGCATTTTTTTATTATTATTATTTAATTCAAATTTGTATTGTGTTTTACTATGTCATAAAACTTTGTTCCACACAAGTTGTGGCTGGCTGTGTGGCTTCAGCTACCAGGCAACCCAAAAAATAACAATTTCTCACTGCTGTTTATTGGACATTTTCCCTGGAACTCTGTTTTATTTTCCTTTTCTGCAGCTTTTTTTTCCTCATACATTTTCTTTATTGTGTTTGTGAAAAATTAAAAAAATAATTTTGTGTAGAATTTTGATCCTGCTGGATTTCAGGTCTGCTCGAGGTGCATTCACACCGAGCGCTATTCATGCGGTGGAGGCGGCCAGACATGATGCGATCTGAAGTCCTGCGACGAGATTTGAGCGACGGGCTCGGCGCAAAGGTCTGGCAACAGCTCAATATGAGCAACAAAGCCACGAATTGGGCGGCGCAGCCAAAATTTAAATATCTGAAGTCTGACAGGTCACTGCATCACATCTACCAATCAGGAACTCAGTTTTGGGCACGTGACGTTTTCGTGACTCGATCAGCTGTTAGAATACTAATCCAAAGAGAGAGTTTTTGTCCTGAACCTTCATCTTTTTCATCAACCCGATGGAGCTGCAGGTTCTCAGAGCTCATCCGGATACTTTGGGGAGAAGGCAGGACACACTCGGAACAGATCGGCGGCTTTTGCTTCTGCAGTGGAGCTCACTCTATCGATATGCCGGCAGACAGAGAGCTGCTGCGGGGGGCAGAGGCTGCCGGCTCGGGCCTCATCAAGACGACAAAAAAAAGGTCTCCTAAATTGATTATTTCCCTCCTCCAGTTAATACTGACAAAGAGCCTTCAAGCTCAGACTGTGAGGACTAAGCCAGAACCTCAGAATGACACAGGCTCAGCTGGAAAAATGGAGAAGTTTATTTTGCTCAGAGAAAAAAGGTGGAGAGCTGAGGAGACCCCTGGATCCTCCTGACCAGTAGAGGCAGTGGAGACAGAAAGTTGGAGTTGAAGCTTTAACTGAGAACTGTAGGAGGAATACAGGCTCAGCTTGAGGAGATGAGAGGAGATGATCCAACTTGAGTCCAGGCAGAATAGTACATCCAAAACCATGAAAAAGGTAGAATTAACATGATTTCACATTCAAATCAGTTTATCAAATTAGCACCGTATGGAGGTCATGTACCACGTTTCTTGACAATAAGTTACTCTTAAAGCCCATTTATAGTAGAAATAACATTAAAATGCTGAGGTATTGCAAGCTACAAACTTTTAAAAACAAAATTCTTCACTTGGCTGGATGTGAGTGGAGCTTTTGGTGCATTTTCATGCACCTTGTAGAGGTCAGATTTGCTCCAAAGAAGCAGAAACGCACAAAAAAAATAAATAAATACAATTACTGCATGGTCCTTCACCCACTTTGTGACTGCAGGGCATAATTTACCCGGATAAATGTTAGTCATTTAGTCTTTCCTCACATATTTCCCTTTTTCTTGAGGTTAAAGCAGACATGCAGATATTTGTGTGGACACATCATTCATGCGTGTGGCCTCTAGTGGATGCATGCTGGGAGGAACTGACCATGAATGTCAAATTCTAAAGTGAAGCAGAGCAATGGCCTCATCCTGATGTCCCACTCTAAAGAGTTTTGGCTTTCTCCAAAACATTTTTTTTTCTGACACAGGCTATGGTGATTGTATGTGGAGCCCAGAAAACATGCTCACTCAGCATCAGGTGGTCAAGGTGTTCAGTAGCTCTGGGGCAGGAAAAACCATCTACAAGGCTGTAAAGAACACAGAGGAGTAGTAAAGACCCCATCCATTTATATATATATATATATATATATATATATATATATATATATATATAGTAGAATCACAGCAGAAGCCGGTCAGGAGGAAAAACTTTGACTCATGCTGTCTGCAGGCTGTTTGCAGATTGAGAGTGGGTCCGAGAGCGGCGGGACCTGCTGGGGAGGCTGAGCTCCGGAAGGTTGTGCAGCTCTGCTCCCTCTGGCTCTCTGGAGGAAAGAGCCAACGCCACTTGTGATAAATGTGAGACATGACAGAGGAAAGTGGAACCACAACCGCCTCTGAGTAGCACTGACAACACAACACTTACCCCCCTCTCTGAAGGGGGACAGAGAACTGCAGCTGTGACCACGAGGTGGATGGCCGGCAGTATCCAGGCCGCTCACCTGGTCCTCTATGGCTGAGATAATAGTCTGCTAATAGTCTGCTATTTTGATTGACTTTAGTCTCAAAAATTTTATTTTTCTAAATGATTCAGTACAGATTTAATTCCTGACTTAATCAGGGGAGAGTCTTGTGATTGTGTTTATCTTCATCTCTACAGTCTGTTGATACAAAAACATGGTCACATTTGTCAAACATGGTGTTTCAATTGTGAAAAATAGGTTATATTTTAGTATATACATATATAATATATAAATATAGTATTATATTTTGAAAATAAATTTCAAGTTAGAAAAAAGTTACTGTTACTTTAACTGTTAAAGCTGTTTTAGTTAGTGCTAAATTAGCAGAACAAACTTTGACATTTCTTTATTCTGTGACTAAATGCTTACACAAATTACTTAAATAGATAAAAATTAAAATTTACCGATAAAATGTCAACATTTGTGATAAAAAAAAAGAAAGGCAAAAATTTCAGACAGCCCTGGAATGCAGCTGAAAAACTTACTTCTTTTTCTTTTAATCCATTTTTTTCATTTTATTCATTATTTATTTACAAAATTTAACTTTTAAATATTGCATTAATTGAGTCATGAGTTTATAATGTTTCTAAATTTAGTCATTTTGACTTAATTTACTTTTAAAACATGTAAGGTCCTTTCAAAATAAAACACCCTGTGTCAATCCTACAGGAAAGTCAAGTCAAACATGGCATTTTCTATCATTTTTGATTGAGCTTTCCTCCTTTTTCTCATTTTGATTTTTGCTAACATGGAGTAGAATCTAAATTTGAAAAAAGTCTGAGCACAATACAAATTTACTATGAAGAAACAACAACAAAAAACACTGATTTAAATCTTTTACCATCATTTGTTTTTCATCAGGCATTCACAGTTTAAAATATAAATGACTGAACTAAATTACCTAAAAAAAAAAAATCACAAAATGATTTACATTTTGTACATTATTTTTTTAAAACCAAAGAGCCACAATGGAGGGTCAAAGGAGTTGCTTATGGCTCTGGAGCCTCAGGTTGCAGACCTCTATTGAACTTCTCCTGCTAACTGTGACTTGAACAACTAAACAAATATTTGAGTGTAACTTTAGTGTTCCCTGTGATGCAGAGGCCAGGTCAATTCTGTGTTAAGAGATTGTCTTCAATACTCCAATCAATGATTGTAAAGAGCCTGTAGTCCATGTTTAATTGTTTTAGCTGATCAGCACGAGTTTGTGTGCTAACACACTGAACACAAAGAATGAGAACACACTGGTTGTATTCAGCCTGATTATTGAGAGCATTTTTTTTTTTTTTTAAGTGCTGATTGTAGAAGTTGGTGCCAAAGCTGCGAGCGGCGCTGTGGACATGATGGATGTTTTTTTACGGAGCAAACAGTTGCAGCAGCAACATCAGCGTTCTCTATTTCGACTTGGCGATGATGCGGCTGAGCCGGAGTGTGAGCAGACCTGCTGCCATATCTGCACGCACAGAGGCTACCAGAAAACTGGAGTTTTATCTCAAACATTCAACTAATTATGGAGAACAGCTGGATTGTGCCGAGCTTTCAGGAGAAATGTAAGGCTGGGTATCGATTATAATTTCAAGAAATGATTCGTTTCACAAGAGCCTGGATTTAATTCAGATTTTTTTCTAATTTATAATTCAATTCTGAACAAAATTGTTCAGAAATATATTAAAAATCTACTACATGTTTTGAATATATTGATATTAATCTGATCCAGTTCACATACTGTAAATGTATTAGTGAAATAATGAGATTGTTAATATCATCCAGTGTTACATGGATTCTCTAAAGGAGAAGTTCTAACTAAAATGTTCAGATCATTAACATTGGAAACATTGTTCTGCTTCTCCTGGAGGACGTTTCAGTTTGGACACTAGGTGGTGATCGCGCTGTAGAAGTACAACTTATTCTAGAAGAAGAAGAAAGAATGAACCACAAATGGTTACTTTAAAAATACTTCCTTATAAGAGTTTATAAGAGTTTGTAAGTATGTAAAGATGTTCATTTAGTCAGCAATGTATGTTAAGGTCGACCTAGCGTTAGCATTAGCCGCCCTATGGGTATTTTCATTAAATGTTAGCATCAAGCTACTAGACTTTATTTTTTTGTGCTAAATCCATCTATATTTTTTATGAATCGATTATTGATCTATTAACCTTAAATAGATTCAAATCAATTAATCAATTTTATCAACCCAGCCCTGGAAAAATGGTCCAACAGGTCATAAATGCAAATTCATAAAAGCCCCTGCTGGATTTTTAATGTTATCCATCATCTTTACAAGCCCAAACTTGCTGAAGAGACCAGCCATAACCTTTCTGAGAACGTTGTTTTTTTATGCTTACAGAACCAGAGAGAGAGAGCTCTTTTGCTCGAGCGCATTCCTCTCTTTTTTCTCCAAACTCTCAAGTGTTGCAGAGCATCGAGCCTTGAAGAAGACCCACGAGGAACACGGCAGGTCAGTTGATTTGTTCCCAGCCTCCTCGGTTGCTGCTGCTATAGATTCATCCGGCGTGTATCATGTTTTCCCTGAGCAGCAGAGGTGTGTGGGAGTCCATGCCGTCCTATCTGCATTGTTTCGCTGCTCCCCCAAAACTCCAGGCTCCACTGTGCCGTCTCCTTAGCAACCATGCAAAGTGCAAAACAAAAGTCTATTGAATTTCTTCCAATGTAAGACAGATAGAGGTTTGGCGTCGGTGTCTAAAGTGCATGGAACATAAAATCAATATTCCACTTGGCAGAGAACTTTAGACGCTGTGTTGTTCGCCCGTTGGCTCGTTGGTCAGAGGGTCAACTCTTGGAGCATCCATCACGGGCATCTGTGTCTGCGGTCAGAGCCGAGCCTGAAACAAGCTCCAGCCAAGAGGGTCGGCGTAGGGGGAGGCGGAGGAGACAAATGAGCTCAAGGGGAGACGGGTCGCCTGTCCTTCAGTTAGGTGAACAGGAGAACAGCTTGGATGCCACTGTCCGGAGATTTTTTTATCCTCCCCCTTCAGGCCCCGTTCTCATCTCTAATTGCCTTTTCCTGAACACGCTGCTCTTGTTGTGCGATGATAAAACCACTTCCTCCTTTACAAATTGGTCTTCAGGAACAGCCGCATACCAAACTGTCCTTCTAATTGCCTCATTCTTTAACAGCCATAATTGTTGTCTCTATTAAACAAAGCCTCAGACGTACATTAGATAGTGTGGTAGAATTTATTAACGAGAAGAAAGGATAAGAAGAAAAATAAGTTCATTAATACTCTACAAAGCATTGCACTAAATAATTTGCCAAATTAGTTGCAACATGTAAAACAAATTGTCTCCCTCCCAGGCGCGGCACGAGAGGAGAGGCGTAGCGGCACAAGTGGCAGCATCTCAGCTGCAAATGGAGCTAATTACAGCCTCGTTTGAGGCTCACCATGCGCTCTGCTTTTTTCAGCTTGCAGGGTATTTTCCTCAAAATGGCGTGGCATTGTGCCGCCGCGCCAGAACTGAGTGGGCTGAGAGTTAATCATTCGGAGATCGCATGGAGATTGCTCTGAGGCTAATTTCTTTCCTTACAGATGCTGATTAATGTCTGGTCTGGGAGGTCAGTGGAGATAAGCAACCGGCCTCCTGCCTTTAATCCCAGTCAAGATAATGCAGAGCAGACTTTATCAAGGGCATGGAAGCAAGGGGAGCCCAGGATACTGGCGGTGGTGGGGAGCTCTCCATGCGTACAGCTATAACGAGATATTATTGCCCATCAAGCAGCACAATCAATTACCTCACCTCCCCAGGGCTTCTTGTGGCAGAAGTGGAAGACAGAGGGCATGATACGTCAAAGGAAATCTTTGAGAATTTACTCACAGCAGTGACCTACTTTCCCTGTGGGATCGTTTGTCCACAAGCTCAGGGAAATTATAGGAAACTCAAATTGAAACCAGAAGTCTCCCTAGTTTAAAGTATTGGTTCTTGGGCAGCCGTGGTGCAGCGGTAGGGCGGTCGACTCCTGATCGGAAGGTTGTGGGTTCATTCCCCGCCTTGCTGTTGACGTGTCCTTTGGGCATGACACTGGACTCCACACTGCCTCTGATGGTAGGCTGGTGCCAATGTTCAGCAGCAGAGCCACCATCAGTGTGTGAATGTGTGTGTGACTGTAAAGCGCTTTGGGCCTTCGAGGAAGGTAGAAAAACGCTATCCAAGTATCCATCGTTCACTTTGGAATCAAAGAGTGGATCAGATAACTGTCTGATGGTGTCAGACAGTAAAAATGCAGCAAACTGACAAAAATTGGCCTTTGGTTAAAAAATATCAATGATTTTTGAGTTAACTTGTTAATTGTTTGATGGCCTTTGAGTTGTTTTTTTTTTGACACAGTTACAGATTCTACTTTGATCTGCTGTTACTGAAGCAGTTGTGTTTCTCTTTTGCTACCTTTTGACATTCATTTTTGTGTTCTACCCTTGAACAGTCCTAATACTTCATTTCTTCTCTTGTTCTGTTTTCGTTTAAGGGGAACTGATCGTTGTTGCAGTTGTCCTTG
>NC_050535.1:21957882-22035001 GCF_002922805.2 Oryzias melastigma | reverse complement strand
GTTGTTTCCTTCAGGATCATGAAGCACAGCTGCAGACATTTCTGAATAGTCTTGACCCAAGAATATAATTTACCCTTCTTTCTTCCTTCCTTTTTTTCTCTCTATTTGTTCTTTTCAGTTAGAATGTGCAGTACATACAATTAAGATAAAGAACAGGAGTAGGATGAAGTCTTATTTATCCCTACTCTATTCTTACTACATCAAATAATACAAAGTTTTACGTACTTCTGTTCAAAGTTGGAACCAGCTTTGTGAAGCCGTGGGTCTTTAGTCCACTGAGTCTGTTTGTACATGGAGGTTGCATGACCACATTAAGCTCAGTCATCAATAGTGATGATAAAGTCGTTTTCCTAAGCCTCAGAGGGGTCATCAAACTCTTTTCATCAAAAAAGGAAAAGCTATGTTCAAAGGTTTGGTTGTTTCAGCCACAGAACTTCATGGAAACTTAGCTCAGCTGTTTTTTAGGCCTTGGTCACATGTTCCTGTACAGATGCTGGGGTGTTTGGGTTGTCCGGGTCCATGGAGGGTCACAAGGAGCGGCTGCATCTTATGTTGAGTGCAGGTCCTTCTTGCAATTTCCTTTAGACTTGCATAGCCACCTCAAGGGACGTCATAAAAATAAAATGTACGATTTTGAGTGTATTGTATAGTTTTTTGTAGGAATGATGATGGAAGTTTTAGACACTTGTGAGGTTCGGGTGATGCTGACATATGGTGTCTCACCCCACACGTAAGGAAGGTGTTAGTACTGCCCACAAAAACGGCATGCGTGGGGTGTGCACATGATAAGTAAATGCTTGCAGGATGTCTACATAAACTGCACGCTGACTGACTAATTTTCTGAATTCTAACAGGCTGTGTGGAAAATGTGGACACTTATCACTTGAATCACACTAACGGGCTCCTTGTGGAGTGTGCAGCGTTTTGAGAAGTCGAAAAAAATGAAAACTCTGTACAGTATCGCCGCGTTTAACCTGTCTGACCCTCATTCACACTTGCATGTTAATTACGTGTTCCTCACAATCTACATACCTGTAGAAAAAAATTGGGCATGAACAATTTGGCTCTGTGGGTTCACTGAGCAACTGCACAGCCCATATCCACCTGTAAGGGCGGTTTGACAAGGTTTTATGGTCATACTGTGGCTGTATTTTAGTGTTATGGTTCAGTGTGACGGCTCACCACCTCGATTGTGCTGAAAGTCCCTTTCTAAAGGAAAATGAGTTTCTCCTTTACTTTGCATCCCTGAGATTTGAAACAAAAAAGAGCCTACCACTCTTTTGGTACACTAATATTAGCTTGGGCTTGTGAGGAGCTGTAAGCTAACAAGAGAGGATGTAAACAAAGGCATGCTGGGAGTTTAATATTTGCTCATTTCCATGCTAGCAGTTCCACCCACAACCATTTGTGGGCTGGACTGGTGATGGTCAGAAACTGTGTCTCAAATAACGCGAAAAGCTTTTTGATTTTCATTAATAATCATTATTAAAAGACCAACGGGAACATTTTACAATAAAAATATCAATTATAATTTGTTGATATCCCTTCTCATATCACTTGTAGTCTTTCATCTTTTTGCTGCACTCTCTCCTTCTTGCTTACAGCCCCTGGTAACCCCAAGCTAATTCAATTCAACAAAAATGGTGAGCAATATTGAAGGTATCCTGCTGTACAGTTCTGGGCCAAAATCTTTTTTCTCCTGCTTTTGATTCAAAACGATTTAAATAAAGAGATACTCAGAAATGAAATTTGGATCTTAAAATATTTTATTCATGTCCTCCATCATCAGAAAAATGCTACAAGAACATGTTAAGAACATAAAAACATAATTTTCATCGGAGTGGGACTTTGAGTTGTAACGTATTGTATTAGACATAAGTCACAGTGACGTCAGACAAAATGGTGACAGCGTCGGAAATGTGAATAGTGACTTCCGGTGTTCAGGTTTAGAACGGCAAAGCTGATAGCTGAACGCTGGTTAAAAGGTAACCTTACCAATTTCAACAGAAAAAAGTACAATATTTGTTTTGTGAATGTCCTGCTGTACTGTATATTTATTTTAGATCGTTCAAAAATCTAAATACAAATTTGAATAATCCTTCAATATTTGAGGTTCTATTGAAAATATCGACCTTTCATTTGAACCGATATTACTCTAACAAGTTCTTTTTTGATTGATGTTATTCACATGTGTTTTAAGTGCGATCAGCACAAAAACAGATTTCATGCTGGGCACATTTAATACAGTATGTGCAGCTAAGATGCAGATTGCTGCATAATGACTGTGTGTTTTAACTGAACCCAAGGCTAAATGTAGCTGTTGTAGTCAGATGTATTTGTTGTTTTTTGGGGTATTTTAAGGGGTAATTATAAAAAATAGGAATGTCTACCAAGTGGCACAGTGAATATTTTAAGTGCCACTATTAAGCCACGTATTTTCAACTTTCAAAATAAGAGCGGCAAGACAAAAGTTCAACTCTCGCCATACGCATTTAGAATAATCATTTCCTTATAAATGTGTTTTTGATGGTTACAAATTATTCAGATCCTTGTTTCCCTTTATTATCCTGCAGGATCAGACACGGTTATGGTCAACAGCAAAGAGAAGCTACGTCAGAAAATAACAACAGTTGTTAGATTCCTCTGTTTTTAGTGATTTTGTGAACACAGAAATGTAATCAACTTTAACTGGACAGAAAAGATCTTCTGCAGATCTACGTCTCATCCCCGTCGTGGAAAGCTAGCATTAGCATTAGCATCAATTAGAAGAAGAAAATCTGAATTCATGATCAAACCAGCAGCATTCACTGAAGTTCCTGTAACCTTCATCTAACTATGACCGGGTTGTAGAGAGAAATAATCCACGACTGGTTTAAAATCATCCAGAGGATTTTGGGGAAGCAGCTGTGGAGCATTCTGCAGGAGGAATACTGATGTTTGATCTGAGAGGGAAAACAATCAGGAAGGACATTTAGAACATAAATATTGGACACATGTTACAATTTGTTTGGCCACCTTTCATTATTTATTGCTGGTCAAAACTATAAGCATAATATATAGCTAGAAGTCACTCTGCCCACTCGCCGTTTTGAGTGATGTCACATGAGAAGGGGTCTATATCAAAATGAAAAGTATTGCATTTAAATAATTGTAAAAGCACTCAGTTAAGTTATAGTAAAATGTGAAGAAAACTATCAGAGTTTGATAAATTACTTTTTGATTTGAAAGTCCTGGACAGTTACATTCTGATTACCGGTTCTTAAAATTTAACTGTGAACATGTTGTCAAGCAAAACAATATTACTAAAAGTTTAAACATTGACTTAAATTGTGTGTTTTTTCTTCACAACAGAAGTAACTCAGGAAATGATCCCTCAGTCGTGAATTATTGGCTCTGAAAGTCCCTGGTTGTTCTCTTCATGATTACAAACATGCGTCTCTGAAGTGATGGAGATGTTAACACATCATGCAGATTGGTTCTGATTGCACGTTTGCCATGGGGATGTGCCGCACTAGTGGATAAAATATGATTGGAATCAAGCTGAAGTTTGATATTTCTTTGAAACTGGCAGGAATTAAAGTCGCTCCATGTGAAGCAATTTTAATGACTTTACCCAAACAGAGGGGCAGAGGGACCCCCACATGCTTTCTGAACGGCAGCACAGGATGGAGATTATATTAAGCCTTCAGTACATCAAATTAATGACAATTATGCTGGATCTGGTGGTCAGGGCGTCCACATCACACGAGTATCTCCAGGCGATCTGAGTGGCTGGTTGTTTGTTTGTGTGTGGAGCGAATCCCCTCAAGTGTCTCCTAATTAGACCCAGCACGGCCTCACCGCCTTCTCACAGAGCACCGCTCCACTCCACGTCCAATTATTTTAATCCCGTGATTGCTCAGGCCTGAGAGTCTGCAGAGACATGAGCTTCTGCTGGAGACACGCGGAGCTGCAAATGTGGACACATCAGCTGCCACCGGGGCCTCATCACCGGCCCCTCTGCCCCCGAGGGCTTGGAGCTCTGGCCTGCTGCGGGCTCCACTGAGGTTAGTCCTCCTAAAATAAGATGTCAGGGGATTTTCAATGCTCCTGTCAGCATTCCTGCTCGCCTGCCAGACTCCCGCTCTGACTCCTTAGTGGATTAGCAGAAGGCATCATCTATTTACCAAGACAGTCCAGTAAAGTGGTTTAAAAATAAACCCCAGAGTCTCCACTTCAGCAGATAAAACCATGAATTAATCACATTTGAGAATCCCAATCAACTTTGTCTTTAGGAAATCTCCTCTGGTGTCAAAGACGCACCTCAGTTATCAATAATTTCCATAATTTTTAATCAAATCGACATGATCATTCACATGTTTCACACAGATGCATGTGCTCTCATTGCACCTGACAGTAGACATTCCTGTCTCAGCTGCTGTACTGTGTTTTTGTCAGCTTTAATGGGCCTGGCAAAAACAGAGAAGCCTCACATTAGAACAGTTAACCTTCTTCCTAACAAACATCTTTCTGGAGGTAAGAATAACAAATATGATTTCTAGAAAACTGAGATAAATATGATTGCATGCCTACTGAGGGTAACACATTAGAATACAACTAAATGGAAACTTTAAAGTTCTCCTCCGATGAAAAACCCTGCTTTTTGAGGTTTTAACATGTATTTGTGGTATTTTTCTACTGAAAGAGAACAAATGTCATAAGAAATCATTTTGTCTGTTTGAATGAATGATCTTCTTTCCATCAACAGCTCTGCTGCACATGCACTAAACCCTCATCTGTTCCTAGTGTCTAGTTCAGGTTCTGGAGAAGAGAAGATGGTATCTTCACATTGACTGCAGTCAAATGAGCCGCCGTTCACATTTCTGTGGTCAAATCAGCATCACTGGATTTTTGGTGTGAGTTTCATCCAATACTTACGGTAGCAGGACTGAGAACGCTGGAAAATCTCCACCAGACTCCACGGAGCTTCTTGATGTGACCACGGAAATGTGAACGGCGGCTCATTTGACCGCAGTTGGAAAGGATTGTAAATCAATGAAAGAGCATTTTGATGTTAGCTTTGATTATTTGATCAAGAACTCTGAGAAACCAATGATTGAATGTATTGATCACAGTCAATAAACATTGGAGAATGAGCTAAAAGAGTCTTTGGTGAACTGGA
This sequence comes from Oryzias melastigma, assembly GCF_002922805.2. NCBI lineage: Eukaryota > Metazoa > Chordata > Actinopteri > Beloniformes > Adrianichthyidae > Oryzias > Oryzias melastigma. The sequence continues at coordinate 22,029,840 of NC_050535.1, read as the reverse complement.
AGGAGAAAGAATCAGGATTTTGGAGGAAGTTCTGTCCATGAAGATCTTCACTTCCTCGTCCAGCTGACATCTGGATCAGAACCATACGGCTGGACATTACCCAGATTGATGGATGTTTTTATGTAGCAGCGGTGAAGATTTACGCTAGAGAGACACAGAGCTATCATAATCAGACAGGGGGATCAGGGGTGGAGCTTCAAAGCTGAGCTCCAAAAGCCACGCCCCCTCAGAGATTTTGGAAACAGAGGCTTTACATCAACATGAAAAATGTTTTTTTAAGAGATTTAGGCTGTGGGATTTTGGTTTAAAACTTCATAATCATAATTAAAACACTACTGGGAATGCTTTTTAAATAAAAAAGTCATTTGGGGACCTTAAAACTTGTAAGAATAAATCGCAGGTTTTATTTTACTTAGATTGAGTTTCATCACTCTTTTTTGTCAGGATTTAGTTGAAATTTTGACAATTCATTGGTGGCTTTTATGGGTTAGAAGTGCTCGTGGGCTGAAAATAGATAATAATGCACTCTAAATTAGTAACTTGGGCACCGTATTTGTGAAAAAAAAATCATACAGTATATGAATTGGTAAAATGACTAAATGGGCTTAGGCAATCAGCACAGCTGGGCCCCACAGGAATCACAGGCGGGTAACACTTGTAAGACATTCACATGTGGAGCAACCAGGACAAATGATGCATTCTTGAGGCCCACAGTTGAAACATGAGGAGCTCAATTAAAATGTGTTCTGGAGCATTTCTAAAGAGGTTTCTCAACAATAAAATGCGATTAACTTAAACGCCAACATATATCTATATCTGGTGGCATTTACAGTGGATTTGCACCAACTTAGTTCAAGTAGATGAGGTTTGCTGATAAATGTCTACCCTCGATATGGTTTGTTTAGGTTCCATACATGGCCATCACATGTGAGAAAATTAAACAGTTTCAACAATGTCACATTTGGGGCCTTGTTGTCCAAAACAGGAAGTAGGAAAAAAAATATTGACTTGTTGCACTACAGTTCTCAGATCATCATACCATCATACAGTCTGTAATTCCTCGTATCCACAAAGCACTCTGTCATATTTTCATAAATTTAAAGTATTGGTCACAACAGTCTGTATGGATGGATACGATTTGTCTGAAAAATGAGCAAATCTGTATGGGGCACGCAGGTGTATGTGAGCCAAAAGAGTGAAACTGTCGAGGCAAATTTGTATATTATATTATATTATATTATATTATATTATATAAAAAAAAAACCCTAGCCCCCAAAACCCCAGCACCCGTATGGGTCAACCCCCTATGCGGGTGCATAGCGCCTGGGTCACACGTCTGGTGTGAATTGCAGGAGAGAGCGGATGCCGCCCACACTCCGCTCCGTGGCACTTTGCAGTGCGTCTGCATCCAGTGAGAATCTAGTGTGAGACTGAGGCTCTGGTGAAATTGTATGGATGACATGGATATATATCCCAGTCGTAAAGTAAGGTGAGTGGGAGTGTAAGGGGACTGACTTGATTGAAAACAAGCCACCAAACAGTTACCTGGTGAGCCAACCAGGCTGCAGGTACTTTCACTTTTAAACAGACTTCACAACAAATTCAAGCCTTGTTTAGGTTTTCTGTTGTGGAAATCACCTCCAAACAAACACAAGAACAATAACTGCATCCTGTAAGAAGAACGTCCTCTGCGTCCTGATCACTGAGCTGGGAGTTTTTCCTGGAGGAAAGACATGATGTTCTTACGTGTTGGTCTTTTGGGAAGCCTTTCATCACTAGGAATGTCAACAACCAAAACAACAAACAGTTTTTTTGTTTTTGGCATTTCGTTACAGACCACGAATACTTGGATTTTTTTTTTTTAATTCTATCATCTCTTACATCAATATCAGGCTTTGCAGTAGCAGATGCTGACAACATTTCAAAGATGAGTTCTTTGTTTGAAAAGTGTCTTCTCTTCTCTTTCTAGTATTTTTAAGTGAACCTTTCATCCTGTGCAGACCACAAAGAAGATATTCATCTTTATTTAGTGATGACTTAAATTTGCAGATTTTTCCACAGGAAAAATTAATTCCAAGGAATTAACACTGAAGGTAAATTCAGCTTTATGAATGTTCCTGAAGGGAAAGCACTTTTCAGGCTGACTTCTATGTGGCCTTTTTAACAAGTAAAATGTCACAGAAACCGATCATAAACCACATAAATCTGAGCGTTCTGAAGCTGCATGGAGACAAAAGAACAGCATCCTGATATTAGAGAAGCTTAAACAGACCTAGGCCTGAAGTTCAAGTGTGCAAACTGCTTTGTACCTCCTGCATCCGATTTTGTCAAAAAAACAAAAAACTTGATGCTGTCACACCACAGAAGATCACATGTCATATTTTGACACTTCTTTTAGAAACTATGATGAATGTGGCAGGCATGAACTTTTTTGCCGCACAGAGAGAAACACACAATACTCGCTAAAAACCCCCAGAGTCTCATCTAATTGATTTAATAGTTTCACGCCCTCAGGTTAATAATCCATCTGCGACTGGAGTTTCATTCCAGCCCTGTGTTCTGTAACCTCATTCATCTAGACTCCCTGGGCTGCAACACATTCCAAAAGGGAAGTTTTGAAGGTATATATCCACACATTTATATATATATATATATATACATTGTGGCCTGGAATCGATAAAAAAAATGTATGAATTAATCGCAAATCTGGAAAAAAAATAATCACAATTAATTGTACTTGCCAGCCACTTATCATCTGCAAATAATCATAATATGAAATCACATGCAAAATTGTACATTTAAAACATTTTTTAACCCTCTGGAACCTTGGATCTAAAAGTCAGTTTTTGTCTACTTTTACATTTTTAGTATTTTCATTTTAAAAGACTACTTGCATGCTTATTTGGTATTATTTTAATCACCACAACCTCTCCTGTGTGACACTGCCTTTCTTTTGTCATTTGTCCATGTTGTATTCACACACTAGACATAAAATCATGCAAAAAATCAAAAATTCCATCAGGAAAACTGGGATTCATTTTGCTGTGGAAACCCCCAAAATGTTTAACAAACTGTTTTTACAGCACAGAATTAAAGTTTTAGTTGTAATTTTATAAAAACAACAAGAATAAAATTTGTCAACAAACTAATCAACATTAAATGTAAATACAAAAAAATCCAGACTAAAATCACACCACACAGCCTGCCTATTTGACATTTTTCCTGGAATTAATTTTTTTTCCGCTTTTTCTTTTTGTCTCATAAATTCTCTTTATTGTGTTTGTGAAAAAAAAAAGTAAGACAATTTTTGGGAGAATTTTGATCCCGCTGGATTTCAGGTCGGCTCGGCTGGAATCTACTCAGGTGGGGGCGTGTCTGTCCATTCTAAACTGCTCGTCTCCGGTGATGTGGGTGGGCGGGACTTTCACGGTGAACCGCAGAGTTTCTGCAATTTTTAGTCAACGCCGGTGCTTGTTATTGTAGCAGGTGCACCACTGCTGCTGCATTACAGCCGTCAGATTGACTTTCGTTTTTCGCCTTATTTATTAAACTAAAAGATCACTTTTGAAAAAAAAAAAACAATAAATGCTACATTACCTCTTTAATTAAATAAAATCGAAAGAATAGAATGTAAAAAAAAAGTTTGAGTCAATTTTCGACACATTTTTATTACGCTGATCTCACAGCTGCATGGCCGTTAATACATATTAAAGGAACACTTTTTTATTGGGCCTGGCATAAATTGAATTAAACCTGTCTGATAATTTTCTGGTTGGTTAATCAGCTGAGGGCCTCGTTAATCAATTTCAGCTGTATTGGTGTTCATGGAATTAACAACAGGTGCACTTCAGTGGCAACAATTAGAAAACCCTCCAAACAGGACTGGTGTTACATGTGGAGGTCATTTCAAGTTTCTCCCTCTTGATCTTTCTAGGCTGGTTTTCCACTCGTGCTGATTTTGTCTTGATAATTATCTCTACTGGCAGTATGAGGAGATTCCTTAACCCTACAGAAGTTGAACAGGTTGTCCAACTTCTCCAGGATGGCACATCCACACGTGCTGCAGCAAGAAGGTTTAATGTGTCTCCCAGCACAATCTCCAGAACATGGAGGAGATTTCAGGAGACTGGTGGTTATTCTGGGAGAGCTGGACAGGGCCGTAGAAGGTCCTCAACCCCTCAGCAGGACCCATACCTGCTCCTTTGTGGAACAGGCTGAGCACTGCTCGTGCCCTACAGAATGACCTCCATTTATTATTTAGCTGACTACATGTGGGCCCCTGTGAGTATAACTTTTTTTCCAAAGTTTTTTTTTTTTCTCAAATATGCTAATCATAATAATTGTTTGTCCTTATCCTGTTAAATCTTCAAATGCATTTCTTTAGATTCATGGGAACAAAGGATGCCCGAGCTAAATTGTATTAATTCACTGGGTCAAATTGTGCTGCTGTATGTTTTTTTTTGTTTGTTTGTTTTTTTAATGGATGTCTGAATTTTAGGGCCTAAACTCTCTCAAATGTAATTTTAAAAAGTAGATTGTATTGAACTGTCAAATCATTTGAACTTCACATCCACACGTGGATGAAAGCTTGTTTCTCTTTCTCCATTTTTAAATGCAACATTTCAGTCGTCTTGAATCATTTTTACTGTTTTAGTTTTCAGTTTTTGTTTTAACAATGTTTGATCTTCTGTCCAGTGTGTCTCACAAAATGACAACACAATGTTTCATTGCTTTCATCTACTTCATTGTTTTGTTTAATTAGTTTTAGGCAGCACTGAATCCAATTTAAATGCAAAAAAATTCCCCCAAAATTCTTTACCTTTCAAGTGAGTTTATCATCTTCATGAAAAAATACAAAAAGCATAACCTTTCCATTGCCGTGAAGTAAGAATCAACCAACCCATCAGTTTTATCTATTCTCATATGACAGACCCCACACTATTATCCTTCCACTAAAGCAATATGGTCTGTCTGACCTTCTTCACATAATCCACAGCACAAGACTCAGAGTCCAGACAGGAGCCTAAATGGAAGCTTTAAGTGTCAATAACACAGCTGTGGAAAATTGATCACTGGGCTCACCGCAGCACTTTGAAGAGAAAAGGCAGATCAAAGAAAGATAGAGTGAACTTCACAGATACGGGAATAATAAGAGGTTAGGATTAAGCTCTCCACAGGATGACATGTGGACCGCTGCTCTCAAAGAGGAAGGACCACGCTCTCAAGATGAAGTTCTGACAAAAGCAGCCAGCAGGTCTGTCACCATAAAAACGCAGCTTCTTTAACTAGTGTTTTTAACCGACAGCAACATCAAGCAGGATGGGTTTGAATGGCCTTTAAAAACTCATTCACACTGTCAGTGATTTCTGCAATCTTGGTATCAAAACGATCAGGTTTTTCCAGACATTACTGCTTGTATTTTTGGTATTCATAAACTTTATAGTTTTTGAAATATTTAGCAAAATATGGCCCATAGGAAATGAATGAGGAAGTCTTCAAATCTCTAAATTTTTAAGTAAATTAGCATCAAGCCTTTAAATATATTCATGGGCTATGTTTTCATCTTTTATAGTAATTAAAAAAAACTGAGTTTAGCTAATATTTAAGCAGCTTTCTGTTTTTGGCTAATTTCTCATCTACTGTGATTTTTTTGTTTTTTTTAGCCAAGTTTAGAGTTTAGCTTCTTGTTTAGCAACAGGCTAACGTTTTTGACAAATTTAGTTTACTGAGGAATTTCAGGCTATTTTAGAGTTTAGCTAGTATTTAAGGAACAAGCTATTTTTTTTATTTATTCATTTATTTATTTTTTCCAAATTGGCATGTATTAGGGATTTTTAAGCAATTTTACTATAAATTTTTCTGAAATTTAGGTCAACTTAAACGCTCTTTCATAGTTCTTTCATGCAATTTCCAGTTTTTTACCAAATTTAACATTTTCCAAATAGCTTTTGCATTTTCAGTAAACCCCTTCAGCAACTGAAGTAAATTGTGTCACAGTTTTCAGCAAAAAGCTTCAGCATCTTTAGTGACTACTTTCAGCTTTCACACTAGCATTATCACAGGTAATGCAATTTTTTATGATTGTGTTCAAGCTAAAAAGTAAACAGGGATATATTTTCCTAAAAAATATAATAATAATATCCTATAATGCAGTGGCGGGCCGTGCATTTCACACCTAGGCCTTCAGTAGTGCTCCATCTGAATCAATCCAACCCTCATTAACTATTTTATGGCAATAAAACTTCTACTGCAGGTACAGCTGCCACACACACACCAAAAGCATCAACAATAACCTGATAAAATTTCAATATTATGTAGGGAGATAGCAAAATTTTACTCACCAAAAATCCAGATTATTTAAACACAAAATCCATCCTTTCTTTCCTCAAGAAGATTTCAATCACTCTGTCGTGCAGAATCCATGCGTTTCACAGATAGAAAGTGTTCCGTGGCTGTGATAAGCTGGAAAATGTTCTGGTATTCCTGAAGCCTCTTGTGGTCCAGGAGGGAGACAAACATCAGTTTTTGTGATTTTGAAATCTGGTCTGTGTCTGGAAAATATTATTGTCGGTAGTGCGCGCGAGGATTTTGCGCTGCACGCGCCCGCGGTGCGTTCAGGGGCCTCGTAGATTTCCTCGTATCAGCTTCACTCCGGCTCAACAGAGTCACGGAACTCCTTTACCCGTGCCAGACAAAACTGTGCCACAACTTTACCCAGACATTCATTTTCCACCAAAAATCAGACGACGAGACGCTTTCCACTGGTAACATCTTCAAACCTAACATGCCGCTCCTCGGCACCTGTGTCCGTCACATAACGCAGAACCAGAGCGAGCTGCGAGCTGTCCAATCAAAGCGCCTTAAAATGATGACGTTTCCGTGAGCCTGCTAGCTGGCCTTGGTTTCGCCTACTCCAGATCTGATTGGTTGAAGCAACAGTTTGGTCGACAATTATTTTATGCTACAGGGCCCGCAGAACTGATTGTGAAGGCCTCCGGGCAGATTTCTTTGACCCTAGCAACAAATGGTGCTGCAATGTGATTGGTTAATGCTTAAATAGGAAAATACACGTCTGGAAGCAGCGCAACCAGGGAGACAGCAATGAAAGGACGAAGACAGAGCATTTGGAATTATAGAATACGTATTCACGGAAATAAATAATTAATATCAGTCTGTGATTCAGATATTTTTAGGCCAGCAGAGAAGGCCTTGCAGGCCCTGACGGCCCGCCATTGCTATAATGTGAGTTATTAGACATGATTCTTGCTCATTATCGCAGTATCGCGATACCATCGATGTCGTGAGCCATGCATCACTTATCATGAGGTACTAGCAGCCCTAGCTTTAAATGTTGTATTTGTGGTTGTTCAGGAGAGCAAATCTGGTCTTAAAAACAAGGAATGCTAGAATTTTCTAACATCACACCAAACTAACATTTCATGATTGATTATAAACATGAAGTCCTTGGAACTCCAACCTTCACAAAATGAAAACTTTAACAGGAAAAGCTGCCTAGATTCAAAAAGAACAATGAATATGTTTGAGTTTTTGTTCATTCAACTATTATGGACTCGTGCCAACATCTTCCCCAAAGTCTTTTGTCCAAACAACACTGAGAGTCGGGTTATTTGTCTTTAGGGCATCAACCCACGCCTTCTCAGACGAGTCACCCGTTTGTCTCCTTCAGACTGTTGGGGGGTCCAACATTCCCTCTCTCTGGAGACTAGAATCAAAGGGCTTTCCCAGCAATTATGCCCACTTCACGCAGCCCAGTTGCTTGGAGGTGTTTAAGTATGTTTTGAACATCCTGTTCAGGCTCTTCTTCTCTCTGCAGCCACTCCTCATGTAGAGGACAGGAGCAGAGAGGATTCTTTTAAAAGAGAGACACAATAACAGATGAGGATGTTTTTTGTCTCCATTTGTATTTGATGTTCAGCTCATGAGAACAGAAATGTGTAGATTTACTCTGAAAAAAAAACATCCAATATGCTGGTTAAAGTACCCTCAAGTACTATGTCCAACAACAGTGTTGCTTTGCTATTGTTGTTTGGAAAAAAAAAAGAAATTAAAAAGAGGAAATCCAGTTTTCTGATCTGTTCAAGGGACAGAACAGCCCTGGAAACATCCAAAGGCAGTTTTAGTTTCCAAATATGTCAGTGGAAGTCTGAGGAGGCTGTTCCAACAACTCCTGTTTTTGGTTCCAGACATTTGTTTTACAAATTAAAATGTTCTAATCCCTTGAGCTATTCATCACTTCTCACAAACCAGCTTTGTTTGGAATTACGCTCATTTCAAAGGATTTGACCCACTCAACTACAACTCATCCCGCCTGAAGCAAAAGAAAGACGTCAACACGGTCCTCATTACTGTCTGTCCCACCTGTTCCGACCATCAAAAAACCTTAACAAAAGGTTTAATAATAATTTAATAATCACAGTTTTGCGCCTGTTTCTATTCCCCGTCACAATATTCGAAGGTTCTTTAAGATTCCCTCTAAAAGGTGGGATTAATGCACCATTGATGCTCAAATGTTCAGCATCCTTTGAGGCGGAGCTAAAGTGCCAGGAAAGTAGTTGTACCTGAGAGTGTCAATGATAATGCTGTCAATGCACTTGCTCCTTTTTTGATAGACAAAAAAGGTTGCTTTTTTGGTTTCCTTAGTCTTAAAGTCTAATCGTGACATTTTTTTTAAATAAAAAAATGTTCCCAGTAGTGCTTTTTTCTGATTATGAAGTTTTTAACCAAAATCCCACAACCTCATGTTGATCTGAAGCCTCTGTTTTCAAAATCTCCTCTGAGGGGGAGTGGCTTTTGGGGCTCCGCCCCTGATCCCCCTGTCTCATTATGATAGCTCTGTGTCTCTCTAGCATAAATCTTCACCGCTGCTACATAAAAACATCCATCAATCTGGGTAATGTCCAGCCGTATGGTTCTGATCCGGATGTCAGCTGGACGAGGAAGTGAAGATCTTCATGGACAGAACTTCCTCCAAAATCCTGATTCTGTCTCCTTCCAGTTCACCAAAGACTCTTTTAGCTAATTCTCCAATGTTTATTGACTGTGATCAATACATTCAATCATTGGTTTCTCAGAGTTCTTGATCAAATAATCAAAGCTAACATCAAAATGCTCTTTCATTGATTTACAATCCTTTCCAACTGCGGTCAAATGAGCCGCCGTTCACATTTCCGTGGTCACATCAAGAAGCTCCGTGGAGTCTGGTGGAGATTTTCCAGCGTTCTCAGTCCTGCTACCGTAAGTATTGGATGAAACTCACACCAAAAATCCAGTGATGCTGATTTGACCACAGAAATGTGAACGGCGGCTCATTTGACTGCAGTCAATGTGAAGATACCATCTTCTCTTCTCCAGAACCTGAACTAGACACTAGGAACAGATGAGGGTTTAGTGCATGTGCAGCAGAGCTGTTGATGGAAAGAAGATCATTCATTCAGACAGAGTCTGTCCAAGACAGTTTGATTGATTTAAAAGGAGAAATACTTAGAAAAAACTAAATGATTTCTTATTACATTTGTTCTCTTTCAGAAGAAAAATGACACACAAGTTAGAAACTCTAAAAACAGGATTTTCATCGGATGGTTGACTTTAAAGTTCAGCTCCTATAGCTGCTGTAAAAGCTCACCTGCAGACTAAGCGAACAAGTCCTAGTTTGTTTAGGAATGAGGGTTTTCTTTTACTTCCGGATGAACTCTGGTGCTCTTCAGTGGCGGTGTAAATGTAGAGGAACTATCCAAGAGACTGAAGAGCAGATGCAATTTGGGCATTGTGGTGCATCTGGAGTTGAGAAGTCTGAACTCTAGTAAAGAAGACGTTTTGCCTCAACTAACCAGGTACTGAGATTTTGCCCGTGACGTGTTAATGACTCGTCAGTGGGTGGAGTCTAAAACTAACATGGAGGAGAATCTGGTTGTTCTATTCCAGAACTTTATGAAATGTTTCTTTTTTCCAACATCAAAAAAAGATCATTTAAATTTAAAACAGTTTCACATCATTCTCTTTTATCATTTTATATTGATATTTTAATTTAGTGTTTATGCTGTCCTATTCATTTCTTATCCATCACAGAGGATTTCACAGATATGTCACAGATGGTTACATGGCGGCAGTTTCAAATGTATACCAAAAGTTCTCTATTCCAGCAGCTTGGACTCTAAAAACAAGATCATCTTTTTGTCTTTCCTGAATATCAATGGAAACATTGAATTTCTAGTCTAAAAGAATCCCTCATGATTACATTTATGTTTCACGCATCAAAATATAGAAACATATTTCCTCTAGCTGCGTGTCTGAGATGATCAACGAGTTAAGTAGAACAGAAATAACGCTGAAAAGTAATCCTGTCAGATGTGAGCAGATTCTCCATCTTTGCATGTCAGTCATTCTTAGCTTCTCCGGATGTTAAGTTCAGACCACAAACTGATTTCTTTAACAGCACATTACAGGCCAGCAGCACATAAAATCTTCATTAAAGTCACAGGAGAAATAAAGTTTCCACTCTGTTTATGTGACGGCTTCCGTCATCAGGACACTATTAACTCATTTTGTCCGTCTTAACAAGCATGAGCTCTTAGATCCAAGCAGCATAGTTTAGTGACACTTATAGAGGCTGTGTTCTCGTATAATTCCAGCTTCTCAAGTGTCCAGTAATTACATTACAAGACAGAAGTGTGTAAAACCATGATGGCACCTTAGGGGGGAATGAACAAGCTGACCTGAGGATTTAAGGTGATCAAGACGACCCACAGGTTATAAAGTATGTTAGTCTGCAGCCATAACTCCAGCCCTCAGCAGGGGCGTAAAAGCAGAGGAGCTTTGGTTTCCAAAAACATGTGCAGGGATGGTTTCACGCAGAGCTGCAGGGATACGACTCCTGAGCTCCGTGCATTGTTTTGTTCCACTTTATTTTCATTTGGATTTGATCCAAGCGGGGTTAGCACTCCTTTGGGGAAACGCTGTTTGTTTCTCTGGCCAAAGAGAGACAACGTGAGCAATCAGCCGTCGGGCAGCAGATGGGGTCTGCATGAAGGGTGGGCTCCCTGAAAGAGTGGGAGGAGGTTCTTCTGGAAAGTGTTAACCTGCTAGCAAAGAGGGATTTCGGTCTGTTTTCAGCCCGAAGCCCAGAAGGCGTCAGCATACTGAGCTTCGTCTCGCCCCCATCAACATCTGTCTTTAAGGCAGCTGAGACACATCATCTCCATGAGCTTTACTCTCTCATGTCGGGCATTTTTGCTCTAAATAGCTGCTTCGGAAGCAGAGATGTGCTGTTGGAGGTGTGTGGTGAAGTGCTTTGTGTAAATACCACAGTCTTCTGCTTTTGCATAAAATGATAAAGCTACACCATCTAAATTAATTCGCTCTCTTCCTCTAATCGTATCCTTCTCATTCTGAGCCTGTGCTAACCATTCCAGTGTGTTCCAGTCAACCTCTTCAGAAAATCTGCCGTCTTAAGAATAAGGCTGATTTTCATAATCATTACTCTTGGGTCCTCAGGGGGAGCTTAGGTACAATTCACTTGCGGCTGCAGGAGCAGTTTGTCTGCTGAACTGCTGGCTAATTCTTCTATTTATAGAGGGTCATTAGTCAGTAAAACAGCAAAGTCCTGCTTTGCTGTTAACTCATCTCCTACTTTAAAACTGGAGGTAGACTCTAGTCTGAGCGTCCCAACCACTTAAAAGTCCATTAAAGGTAATTCCCTTATTTTTTATGACTTTGAAAGAGCAGTAAAAAAAGGCACACTTTTAATGCACAATCTAATTTAAGTAAACCTATAGTTAGATGCTTAAATGTTTTAGAAAATCAATTATTACAGACGTTGAGGTTTACATTTTTCTTCTTGAGTATGGGAGCGCCAAAACTGAAGGTAATTAAGAGCAACTTTTATTTAAAAAGCTTCTGCAGTAGTGTCTCCTTTCTCTGATTCATGACTGTGAATTAGCCTTTTTTGTACCAGAACACTTTGAATGTTCAGCATTTTAAACATCCACAGTTTACTAGATCATACCGAAACATCTGCAGATGGTATAATTAACCAAATTAACATTTAAAAAAGCCTGTGATCTGATGTGAAGATGAAAATAAACTCAGCAGTGCATCATTTTATTCTTGAGACTTTTAAAGCTCCTCCTTGAGAAAAAAAATCCGCGTATCAGGAAGAAGTTTGGAAAAGTAAAAATAACAAACAAGCTGTTGAGAGCCATACAAAAGTACTGTAAGGCATCAAAGCTAAAATAAAACATTCATACATTACAAAAAAAATAACAGGAAATGAAACCATTGGAAAAACTAAAATTAAATTAATAAAAGAAAACTGTTCAAAACTAGAAAAGTTGCATTCCCTGTGATGATGTCAGTGTGAAAGCTTTTGCTGAGACCAGTTGTTGATGATGCTGAAGCGTTTTGCTGAAAATGGTGATGAAATTTATTTTGATTGAAGGGATTTGCTGAAAATGAAAAAGCTATTTGCAAAATATTAAATTGGCTAAAAGACTGGAAAGAACATGAAAGAACATGAAAGAGAGCTGAAGTTGACCTAAATTTCTGAAAAATGTATAGTAAAATTGCTTGGAAATCTCTAATTCATGCTGATTATGCAGAAATATTTAGTGTGGCTAAAATATGAGCTAAACTCCAAATTAGCCCAAAAAAATCTTAGTAGATGCCAAATTAGCCAAAAAAATCAAGCTTGTTGTTTAAAAACTAACTATACTCCTGAAGAGCCTTTGGAGGTGTCCAGGTGTCCGTTTCTGCAGGGACTGGTGCAATTCTGCTCCGATAGCCATGCCTCCACTGGGCCGCCAGTGGTTACAAGTCAGTTGAAAGTATAAAGCAGCCCTTAAAATGCATTAAGATACATACATGTCTGTGTTATTAACACAGACATGTGTTAATAACACAGACGTGTTAATAACATTGGCCTCTCTTTGATCTCATATGCGTGGCGCTTGTTCTGACCTCCAATGAACGGCGCCCGTTCAACTGAGCGCAGTTTGAATTCAACTATGAAAGTATAGGAGTGAGTGATGGGCTACGCTAAAATAATTTGTTACCAGGATTAAAATGTTTGAAAAGTAATAAGAAAATTAAAGAAAAGGTTCATGAATCTTGTTTCCACCAAAGAAGGGATGTACCTGAGGAAGGTGTACCAACTTGTTTACACCAAGGTAATTGTTAATCTTGTGTTTTAAAAAAAAAAAGAAGAAAATTGGAAATGTTTTAAATTTCTGATTGAAACGTGCTGCGTACATGGATGCGTCCTGGGGTGGCGGCCCAGCCTCAGCTAGACTCTGCCTTCAGTGGCCCACAGTAAAACGAGTTTGAGAACCCTGATTTAACGTCTTATAAATTGTAAGTAGAGGTGGAGAAGTGCAACTTCATGAAGAAAAAAGTTCCCCACATAATATCGAACAGAAAGTTCTTTCATCTATGAAATCACAAATAAATCCCAATCCAGATCCTGAATATGGGATGCTAAGGAGCAGCTTTACCTTCATGGAAGCCTGTGAACATGCAGCTCAGTCATTAGTGCATGTGCGGCTGCTTCTTGGCTGAGTATAATAGAGGATCACTGAAGCTTGTAGGGCATAAAACCCTAAGCGACTGTGTTATTCCCATACAGCTGTGATGCAGGAGCAGCTCCACTGCTCTGATGATGACTGAGAGGAGTACTGAGCTCTTCATTTCGCTCTTTCTGAAGAGCTTTGAAAAATAGAGAAAGAGAGAAGTCAAACTGGTATCTCCTCCTGAAGTTTTTCCACCTAAGGAGGTGTTTTTTTTCATGACCTCGACCATAGATCTAGCTAAGCTGTCCCGGTCTAGACTATGTCCGCCTCTACGTGCTGCTGAGGAGAAACAGATTCTCCCAGCAGTTTTCAGCCGGCAGTAAAAGTCCTTCAGTCAGACGTGGTTTTAATCTCATGCAAACATCTCTCAGCAGCTCATTACAACTCCCTTTGATGTGGAGAGCTACACCTGCATTAACCACACATCATTTCAATCTCCTAACGAGGTTGGTTGTACGACTAACAGCAACGCTGCTCTTCATTTAGGTACATTTTATAGCCAGGTTACACATTACAGCTGATGACTTGTGCAGATATTAGATCAACTTGATTTGCATTAAACACCTTCAGCTCATAAAAATGTAGAGAGAATCAAAGTTGTGACCTTTTTGGATTTTAATGAACAAAATCCTAAATGTACCTTATCCCGCAGTACATCCCATAGTGACTTTGGCTTTCTTTGTTGCTCAAAATCATTTCTATATGTATTTTTTCAGGAACCAGTTTTCCTCTGTTCAATGATGAAAGCTTTTGATTGAAAACATTTGTCCTTTTATACAGAGGTCAGGGGAAAAAGAGAAGCTGACACAGATGTTTCATCATGCTCAGTCTGTGAGACAATCCTATATAGTGTTAGGTTCCCTCATGAGCATAAAGACGTATGTACACTCCAACCCAGTCTCAGTAAAATGCGTACATATTCCACGATTTGGGAAATACCGTGTATAATATACGCCAAAACCGGTGTTTGCGTGCATATAATACGCGCGGTCCTAAACGTGTTAAATGTGTTTTCCACGTTTGACACGTCCCCTGGTGGAGGCGTGAGCATCACAGACAGCCCCACAAATGAACAAATTGCTTGTTTAACCCTAACCATAACCTTAATCCTCATTTCGGAAAGAGCCCAAAGATTTCTGACCATGTGATCAAAATGAAACCTAAAAAGCTGTGTTTATTGTACGCCGTTGCAACCCATTCTCAGCCGTTGCGTATCATATGCACGCAAAAAACGTGTTTGGCGTATATTATGCACGGTATTCCAGAGTGCAAAGTCGTGGAATATGTACACATTTTACTGAGGCTGGATTGCTACACTCAGACATCACTCTGGATCTGTAGGACCAAACTGAACTCTCAAATGGGGGCTGGAGAAACCTCAACTTATGCTGGGATCACCCATTGATCAACTCATCTGCCAATCAAACCACAAAGAATGGAGGCCGTTTCCATTCAGCGACGTTGTTAATCTATGGTGTGGTTCATACCAAACAAAGAGCAACCCGGAAGGTCTATTTTGTGCGCAAGCCATGAGCGAACTGGGTCAATTCTGGCATGAAGTTTCATCAAGATACAAGAGAAAATCCGGTTTATTTTCAAAAAGTAAACAGTTTTTCACAATTGACAAATGCGATCATGTTTTTTTTTATCTAAACAGACTGTAGGGATGAAAATAAACACACAATCACAACACGCACACGCACACTTATCTCTGTGTCTCAACAACAGATAGATTAAAATAGCAACCCAGTCTCAGTAAAATGCGTACATATCCCTCGATTTGGGAAATACCGTGTATAATATACGCCAAAACCGGTTTTTGCGTGCATATAATAATCGCGGTCCTAAACGTGTTAAATGTGTTTTCCACGATTGACACGTCCCCTGGTGGAGGCGTGAGCATCACAGACAGCCCCACAAACGAACAATTTGCTTTTCTAACCCTAACCATAACCGTAATCCTAACCTTAACCGGGAACGACGTCATTTAGAAAAGAGCCGGAGGATTTCTGACCATGTGATCAAAACCAAACCTAAAAGTCGTGTATATTATACGCCGGCGCAACCCATTCTCAATCATTGCGTATCATATGCACGCAAAAAACGTGTTTGGCGTATATTATACACAGTATTTCAGAGTGCAAAGTCGTGGAATATGTACGCATTTTACTGAGAGTGTGTTGAAAATAGTGTAGGTCTACCAACTACTTGCTTCTTCTTAACAGAGACAAGGGGTAATGTTTTTAGGTTATTAACTTACCCATGATGGTAAAAACAAAAAGCTCTAGCAGAAGAACCTGTTGACCGTCACGGAAAAATGTGCATCTGGTGTGAATTGCAGGACACTGCGGATGCCGCGTGCACTCCGCTCTGCGCCGTGAAGGGGCACTTCTGCGTCCAGTGTGAACCTAGCGTTATGGTTTCCAAAACTCTGTACATTTCCTTCCTCCTCAAAAATGGAACCAGATCACCTTTCCATTCCTCATCATTCTCTAACTCTCCAAGATCTTGTTAAACAGTCAGAATCTCTTTTAAAGTCGCCATACCATGAAAAAACAACTTTTTGACCTTTTAAGTGTATTATACTGTTCATTCCTCACTATAAAGAACCTCAAAGTGGTATTTTGATCTGTTCTCGAGTAATCCTCTAAAAAACCTGCACTCTCTGCAGCAGCCCCTCCCATACCCATGAAAATGAGAGTGTCCTCACGATCTGATGTCACAGAGTGAGACCGCCCCTTTCAGGAAGAGTCTGCTCTGACAGCTCCGCCCCCAGGCTGACACCAACATTTAATTTCTCCACTGAGCTAGAGGTGATCAAAAAAACCTTTCATTTTAGATGCAGAATACCGTCTATCTTCCAGTTGTGTTCTGTCTTCAAGGTCGGCCAATGATTGAAGGATAGGCGGTTCGATTCTCGCTCCTGCCAGCCAAGTGTCGTGTCCTTGGGCAAGGCACTTCACCCTGCCTGCCTCCAGTGTGGCTCCACTGGGGTGTGAATGCGTATAATCCCGGTGATGGTCAGAGGGGCCGTCGGTGCGTACTGGCAGCCACACCTCTGTCAGTCTGCCCCAGGACAGCTGTGGCTACTTCAGTAGCTTACCATCACCGAGTATGAATGAGGAGGGAATGAATAAGGGATATACAATGTAAGCGCTTTTTATTTTTATTTTTTATTAATGAACAGATGTTACCTTAGACGCCAGGCTCCTTCAACACTTCACTGTCAGCTTCCTTCTGACTCATCTCACTATCTAACACTCCTTCTAACTCCACTGTATCCCTTTCATGGTCACATGGTTGCCAGAGACTGTTTGGCTACTGTTCGCCATAGTCAGGTGCACCCTGGACAGGCCCACAGTCTACTGCAGGGCACTCCATCATTCACACACACACTCCTACCAGAGGACACTTTAGAGTAACCAACTAACCTACAAAACAGGTTTTTAGATTGTGAGAGGAAGTCAAAGTGTCTGGAGAAAATGCACGCACACAAGGGGAGAACATGCAAACTCCACTCAGCATTTGAACCAGGGCCTTCTCGCTGTGAGACGAGAGGACTTAACCACTCTACTACCTCCAGAACATTCTTAGTAATCTCATTTATCTTCTCCTTCCATCCACACTATGGTCAAACAGCCCGAACCTGCTCAAATCCAGCAGCTTTGACCCATTTCCATTTGTTTAACCCTTTACCAATACTGGTTTGCTGAGTGACTAACAGAGAGGAAATGAGTTTCATTTACAGAGTCTTTGGTATGACTCCACCATGGATTTAAACCCACAACCTTCTGGTGTCAAAGGCGATGCTCTACTACCAGAGTACAGAGCTGGTTGTAGTAAAAATCTGTTGAATAGTTACCAGAGATTTTGATTGAAATCATCAGACCAAATGCATCGTTTTCCCATTTTCAGCAACATTTCCATCCTCATCTTTTAACTAAATACGATCTACTTCACTAACAAACAACCAAACTAACAGACAAAATAAAACAACATGGGAGAAGCAGATTTATGCTATTTTTTCCCTTCAGGAGTTGCAAGTTCAAAGGTCATTTTTGAATCCATAAAACATCTAAATGTATGATAATCCTATTGCGTTACAACTGCTTTTTTGCCCGTTATCTTGACCTTCACTGTGACCTTTGATGTGTGGTCATCTCTGGGTTTACTTGAAAGGAGAAACACACACGACTGTATCTGCACCCTGATGTTCTACTGCAAAGAAGACATTTCAAAAGAGTTCTGATTTCACTGGGTGGTTGTCGCACAGATTTTCTGGACAGACATCATCATTGTGCAGCAAAAATGTATCTGAGATGGTGAGAAAAACAGAAGCTGCTTGTTTGCAGCAGACTCGGTCAACTATCTGAGGGAAAAAGGACAATGGCGTTTGTCAGCTTTGATGGCAGAGGAACGCCTTCTGGCAGCCGTAAAGGAGGATTTTCAAGTTGTGCAATTGCATCTGACGACTGTAACATGATTTTAGAGAGAAACGTGGAGTTTGAGCTTCAGAGTCTCAGGAAAAGTCTCATCCTAAGCAGTTTTATTTGCTGACATAAAAACCTACAGAGTTCCTAAAATAAACAGGCCTCACATTTCTGTGTTCTTTTAAATGGTGTCAAAAATAAAAATTCACAGGTGAATAATTCTGCTAAAAGTGTTTACTATAAAATGAGTGTGCACCTGTGCTGAAATATTAGTCAATAACTCTCTGGAACAAAGCACAAATAGTCTTTATGTTAGGCATTAAAGATGAAAGAAATACATCACTTTAAAAAACAAATATTCTTTATTTAAATGGGAAATAAAAGACAGAATCTCATTTTTTTTAATGAACTCACTCAGCACACACTGGAAAACAAAATTTGTAAGTTTGAATTGTTTATTTTAAAATTGAACATCTAAAACTAACTAATGGTATGAGAACTAATTAAAAGTACGGAGTAAACACGATGGAATGTTGCTGACGGGTAGAATCTTAACGTGACAGGCTCTAGCCAGTAAAGTCTCTCAGTGTTCACTTGATTTTAGTTCCCGTTCCGAGTTTTGAGGTAAAGTGAGGACAACTGCTGTGTAACCTGCTGTTGTTTGTATGAACCCACATTGTTCAGCTTGAACTACAAACTGATACAATTCCTTAACTCATTAGGGACTGACTAAACACCAGTGAAAACTGAACCAGATCAAGATCTCTCAGCTGAGGTTTCCTGTCTGTTTTGGGGCTAAAACCCCAGATACCACCTACAGCACTTTTGTCCTTTCTCTACCCCATAGTACACGTGTGTCAAAGTCATTATTATTATTATTGTTATTAACAGCCCCATATCATCTTGTTTAATTGTGACAGGATATATTTTATGGAGAGCAAAATCTTTTGGGATATTAATAAGTATATTTTTTTATGTAAAATGACATAAAGTAAAGAAATGTGAAGGGTTTTTTGTTAACATTTGCTTTATTTCTAACTTGTTTCAATTTGACAGAATATATTATTATTGAAAGCAAAACGGTGAAAGTTATTTAAGGTTTAAGTTGGTTTACGCCTGATTCACACTGGAAGAGGAAGTGCCGTGTGGAACAGAGGCTGCTTCAGTTCTACGCCCTTGTTAACTTGTGATGTGGTTCACACCAGGCGCAGAGCGTCTTGGTCGTCTGCAGAAGGTTCGCGCCGTGCAGTGGATCATTTAGGCGTCTGGTCTATTTTGTGCGTGAGCCGCGAGCGATCCACATCAATTATGACTGGAAGTTACATTAAGATACATGAGAAAATCTGCTTTATTTTCAAAATATAAACAATTTTTCACGATAAAGCACCGTGACTGATAAATGCGATCATGACTTTGTATCTAAACAGACTGTAGAGATGAAAATAAACATAATCACAACTTCTTTCTGTGTGTCTCAACAGATAAATTAAAGAAGTGTAGGTCTACCAACTACTTACTCCTTCTTTGTAGAAACGGAACAAAAGCGACCTCTGTTCCGAACCGCTTTGAGGCAATTCCACATCCAGTATGAACCAGGCAAGTTTTCAACTGATAACTCTTAATTATGTAGCATTTTGTTAAAATATTTTACTCCTCAAAGTAGTATAACCTGGACCACACTTTGAGAGATAAAGAAGTAGATAAATTGTGAAAACTAACCTTTATAAGCAGTGATTCATGGAGGATGGAGAAACATTTCCCTAAATGACTTGTTGAATAAAAAAAGAAAGCTGTGTTCTGTATCATAAAAAAAGATTAGATTATTAGTTATCAGGATGGAGCGACATAAGTTAGGATGTGTAAGCAAATGTGATCTCGGCAAAAGTCTGATATTTGAAGCCACTAGTATTTCTTCACATGTGTGACTTTGCACGTTGTTTGCTTTCTCTTTGTAGATGGTGTACTTAGAGGCCCTTCACCATCTTTCACAAGATCCAATGGATCCTCTATCCACCTTTGAGTATTATTGTTTGAGAGCATTGTTTGCTTTTTTTTAGTTTTGTTGTTATCTTGGTTTTTGTCCTGTCTTCTGTGTTCCAAGTATAACAGTCTCTACTGTCTTTATTTCAACTAATCATCATCCTCTTTACCCCAGAGTTTTAGCTCCAGTGTTGAGAGTTTTTGAATTACTCCAACATTAATATATTTCCAACAGATTCTGACTCAGAGAAAACTGTTGTATATGGGCAAAAATGGGGTAAATAGCAATGGCATCACAGTCAGAATTCAAAGAGCATGTTATTTTGCTGTCCCTTGCAGCATTTTTGGGCTAATTTGGAGTTTAGCTAATATTTTAACATTATGCTAGCTGTTTTTGGCAGAAAAAGACTTTTCTCCAGTTTTTTAGGGTAATTTGGAGTTTAGCTAATACTTAGCACTATACCAGCTGTTTTGCCAAAATTAGAAATGTTTCTTTTTTTTGTCTAATTTGGAGTTTAGCTAATATTTTAGCATTATGCTAGTTGTTTTGGCAAAATAAACTTTTTCCGTTTTTTTGGGATAATTTGGAGTTTAGCTAATTCTCCTGCATTATGCTAGCAGTTTTGGCAAAATCCTTTTATTTTCCAGTTTTGAGGCTAATTTGTTTAGCTAATATTTAGTATTATGCTAGCTGTTTGGGCAAAAATAGACTTTTTCCAGTATTTTAGGCTAACTCTGAGTCTAGCAAATAATTTTTTTAGCTATCAGCTTGAGCATTTTCAGCTATTAACTCTGCATCTTCGGCAGCCACATTCAGCTTAAGGCATTTAGACTTGAAATATTGCAAGTAATACTACATATTTAGTTCATTGACGTTTTGGATTCCTGCCGTTATACCTGGCATCATGCAATTTTGGGTTCTGACAATAATATCTTATTAAGTATATTAATAATGAAAAAAAAGTTCTTTATTAATCATTGTTTGTGCATCATACAATAAAAAAGTGTACATTTACATTAAGCATCTGGAAAGTGAGATGTCTCAGCATTAACAGAAATAGAACTGCAGTTGGTTCCTGATGGCGTTCTGTAGCGTGCTGTTTCTGAACCCCATATCACGCCATCTGCAGGACCATGATCTCCGTTTTGTTCTGGTGCTGAAACTCTGAGATTCATAATTCAAGATTTCAAGGCCATAAAGCACGTGGCAGGAAGAAACCCTGACTTTTATCAGTACAAAAATATAAATGTCCTGCACAACTGGTTAAAAGTCATCAGAGTTTAATTTGGATCTTTGTAAAAACATTGTTTCTAAATGTAGACATATTACAGGGAAAATATTGGCATTTGGGTTCATTAAGTAGACATGCACAGAATACATTTAGAAAGAGGAAAACAGAGGTTAGAACACGTGAACACTGACATTATGCATCATTATACTCTGTTTTTTTACTTGGAATGAGATCACACAGTCACCCACTGAGTACACATGTCACCAAAAAACAATAAAACTGACACGTCGACTGTTTAAATACATTTTGAGAAAAACTGCAAAGGAATAAGTCTAAGAATTCCTGCATAACAAGGAGCCACTTTCAGAATGCAGATCCATGCAACCAGCCGATATTTGTTCACGCTGGAGTTGGCACTGGAAGCTGTGAGATAAAGGTGCCGTCACTTTTCCGTTCCCGTAGTCTGGCCTCCAGATGTGATGTCAGTCATCTCTCAGCTGAACCTTCAAAGCTGATAAAGAGATCAGTCAGATTCCGGCTGAAACGAGGAGTTCTCCAATGACAGACAGCCGCTCCTGACAACAAACTTCCCCTGCGGTCGTGTTCTGTGCAGCTAAATTCCCAGCAGGAGTGGGTAAAAGTTTCATGAAATGACTGCTATCATTAGTGAAGGTTATTAGCTAAATCCCTCAGCTCCAAATACATCATTGCTGTTTTTTTATGTCATTTTTTAAAATTTTTATTTTATTTTGCGGGAATATTTAAAAAAAAAAATGTTCAGCTTTTCCTGTAAAAGCTCAAAATAAAATGATCTATATTTTATTTACAAGAACTTTTCAGGATACTTAAAGTCTCTGCAAGAAAAGAAACGGCAGAAAACTGCGTTAAAAACACATAAAGCGACTGAAAGCAGGACTGTTCAAAATGGAGTCCTGGAACAGTCAAAGTTAGAATTTTGTGAGGATTCTGTGGTTTAGTTTGGATTTTGTCATATTTCATCATGTTCTAAGTTGCCCTCGTCAGTCACCAGTTTGTCATGATCCACAGCTGTCTTAAGTTTGGTTAATTGCCCCCAGCCTATATTTAGGTGTCTGGTTTTCAGTTCGTCCTGGTCAGGTCATCTGCTCTGTTCAGTAACCATTTTTGTTTTTCCATGAGTCTTTGTCATGTTGTGGCAAGTTTTTATTTTTATTTTTTTTTAAGTCTTTTAAGTTTCTGCCACCAAGGCTGGATTCCTACATTTTATAAATAAAGTTTGATTGATTGGAGTTTGATTTGGGTCTTCCACCAAAAGTTCCTGACACTTTTTAGACTGACTTCAAAGTCCCCATGTGACATTCTTTTTTTTAAATAGAAGAAAACGTTCCTAGTAGTGTTCATATGATGATCATGAAGTTTTTAACCAAAATCTCACAACTTGAATGTCTTAAAAAGCCATTTTTCTTGTTGATTTGAAGCCTCTATTTCCCAAATCTCCTCTGAGGGGGTGTGGCTTTTGGAGCTGAGCTGAGTAGCCCCACCCCTGTCTGATTATGATAGCTCTGTGTCTCTGGAGCATAAATCTTCACCACTGCTACACACTGTAAAATGTCAAGCAATATTGTCTTTGTTTTCATTCTATAGCGTTATATAGAGAAAAGTGTGAAGATATTCATGTCTGTGTGTACAAAGTGTGGAGTCAGAAGTATTACAGCTTTAGAACATCTATGAAAATTGTAAAAACAAAAAATACTTCACATATTTTGTCCATCAAGGGTTTTTTTTAGAACATAACTCCTGCAATAAACAAGGAAACACTGCTGGGTTTTTCATTTTTAGAGTTTTAATAAAAACTTTATAAAATACTTGCTGTTTTTTTGTCCTAAACCCAAATCTGATATATAATTTGTGTGTATTCAGCAACCAAAGGCCAGGATGCTGATTTCATCTCCTCTATGTTGTCTTGAAGATGATTTTAAAAAATCTTTGAACCTTTGATTGGTTTATCTGAAAGAAACTTCTCCAACCTGCAATCTGTGAGTTCTAATCTGATGGGATTCCTCAATAATTCATCTGTCTGCTAATACCTGCAGACATCACAGATTTACCTCATGAAAAATGCATGCAGCATCATGATGCAACTCTTGGAGGAGCTTGTCACTAAAACCAAAGGTAGCAGGATGTACTGTTGAAGCCTGTGACTGCTATGTGGTTTCTCCTCTAACTGAAGCCTGCAAAGGTCCATATTTTCATGCAGGGTACATTTGCAATCAATAAAAGCCGCGGGTGACTGTGCTAATCATAGCTCGCAGGGGTTTGAACCGGAGCAGAGTTCACATTTTACCGGAGACTCAAATATGTCATCATCACTTATCACTGATTACTGAGCCAGGCCCTCCCCGCTCTGGCCTTTTTCTCCTAATCTGAATACATTTAAATGCAGAGGAAGTGCTCATCACACAGCTGAGGCTACGGGTTAAACACATCTCTGCGCAGTCTGACACCTTTTTATAGGTGGCTCCTGCTTTTTTCCCGCTCCAGATAAAAGAGGCGACCTGTCGGCTTCATCAGCTGGAGCTGCTTTAATCAGCAGTGTCAACTATCCAAGCAGCTCTCAAGCAGACTCCAGCCTGTTATTGATGTTTGCAAATTATTAAGCAAATATTTCCCTGTGGCGTCACTTTGGTTCTGCACACGGAGAATTGATTACTGATTAGAGGCGAGCCGTTTTGCTCATGTAAGCTTTTTTACTTCGCCTGTGATTTGATGTTTACATGGGCGATGAAAAGGCGTGCAGCACGAGCGCAGATGGCGCTTTATGCAGGATGATTCCTCGACAGACGTTCTCTGAATGGTTGTTCAATGTTAAATGAGCTAAGTTTGGCGGGGGAGGGGTTCGCAGCAGAGGTAGAAAAATAAGGAGTTTGTTTCCACAATGCGTGCTTTGCATTTTAATGAGGACGTGAGCTCTGCAGAGACACACATGTTCACCCACCTCCCACTGGAAGAAACAGACAGGATCTGCAGACCTGACTGGATCAGCCACTGCTGAGTCTGAAAAGATGCCAACAGATGCAAACACTGCTCAGTGACTGAACAAGCTTTCAGCTTTATTAAGTCTACCCTTTAAGAATGCCAACACTAGAAACCATGCAGATGTTATTTTATGGGACAGGAAAAAACGACTTTTCAGACTAACCAATTTTCAAAAGACAATTGTTTGGAGACTGTTAGCATTCACATCTAAAATGTTGTTCATTTACAAAAAGTCTGTAAACTAAGATTAAAGATTTATCAAAAAATATTATCCAGGATTTGTTTTTAAGAATAAAACCTACAAACCATATTTTCATGAAGAACATGTTCAAACCATTTTAATAATTTTTTTTGTCAGAGTTAGTCTGAGTTAAATCTCAGCATTCAAACGTCACGTTTTCTCATATGTTGAAAAACTGCTTTACCAATAGCATAAGAGCTTTTTTTCCCGTTTTTTTAGACTTTTCTTTAATAATTGTGAACTTTTATCGGCTAAAAGTAGAAACATATTTAAATTGAAGTAATGTAGGCTGTAAAGCTACAACATTTATTTTTAGTCTGTGGTTGTAAATCATCAATGTTGTAGTAAGTTTTTTTTTTTTTATCTTTAACTGTCTGGAACCTTTTTTGTCCATTTTTACATTAGTACTTGAGATTTCATGATGGAACAACCAACAATACAAAAATTCCTGAAGAGTTTTCATCGTCAGCGCTCCAAGCTTTCCTGATGAGAATCACCTTCCAATTTTATAGGAGGAACCGCACCATGGAATTCCGCTCCGCATGGATGGGCTGCGGTACATGGTGCAGAAGAGCACCTTTAGTATATGGATTAGTGGGGAGAAACTCTGATAAATATTGCCAAATAGTGCCATTGCTTCATCGGACACAGACCTGTCAGGACAGGACTTTCTCACCATTGTCCCACTCAAAAAGATCTTCTGTACAAAATGGCTAAACTCCTGGGATGACATTATTTGAGAAGGAAAATGCAACTGTGAGATCCCAGCCTTTGTTTAGTCTTAAGAGATATCAGACCTGCATGAAGCTGACTCTCTGACTAAAAATTGTACATAGTTGTAGAAATACTTATAAATTAATTATTTATATCATTAATTACATCTCATTCTGCAGCCTCTGGGACGTCGTAGATACGAACATTTCCCCTCCTTGACCATCTCTCCAAGTCAATACATTTGTCCTCCAACCGTATCTGCAGCTTTATTATTTCCATCATGGCGTCCTCCATGTTCTGGGACCTTTCCTCCATCTTCTCGAACCGTGCTTCTACCTCGTCCATACTCGCAATCATCTTGGATATTTCTTCCTTAATTTCAACCAAGCAAACATTATTTTCTTGGTGAAAGTCCTTTATTTCTTTGAGTACTGGATTGAGCTTGGTCATATTGTCTCACCTCGCGGTGGAAATTCACCAGCACGTGAGGTTTCGTGGGTAACGGGGTTAGCAGGGAAGTTAGGGCAATCTCTCTCTCTCAGGGTGGAAGTGCCCACTCCTCCTTTTCTTTGTTTTCGACTGAGGTTAGTTTAGGTGTATTTTAATAACCCCTTCATTTTTTAATCTCTTAGTACTAATTCTTGTGGTTTTAGCAGGGTAAATTTATTTAACTTCGTAGGTTTCTTTGGGACCTCACTCACAGTGTGGCCATATTGATGACGCTCAAACTGGAAAATGTGTTCATGCATCTTGGATGTTTCATCCTGGATAGTGGCTTCAACACTCACTAGTCCTCGACCTCCTTCTTTACGGCTAGTATACAGTCTCAGGGTGCTGGATTTAGGATGAAACCCCCCATGCATGGTGAGGAGCTTTCAAGTCTTAACATCCATGGTCTGTATCTCTTCCTTTGGCCATCTTATTATTCCAGCAGGGTATCTGATAGTGCGTAACTGTTTATTGCACGGGTCTTGTTCTTGCCATTGAGCTGGCTTCTCGGGACTTGTCTTACTCGTTGGAGGTATTTGGAAGTTGCAGCTTTCCTTGTTGCCTGTTCCAGGTTGCCATTTTCCTGTGTAATTCTGAGGTACTTGTAACTGTCCTCAATGTCTGCTATTGTTCCTTCTGGGAGTGAAACTCCTTCTGTATGGACTACCTTGCCTTTCTTTGTCACCATCTGACTGCATTTCTTAAGCCTGAATGACATCCCAGTGTCAGTACTGTAGATCCTGTTGGTGTGGATCAGGGAGTCAATGTCCTGCTCACTCTTAGCATATAGCTTGATGTCATCCATGCAGAGGAGGTGACTGATGGTGGCCCCATTTCTGAGTTGGTATCCATAGCCAGTCTTGAAGAGTATTTTGGCTGAGGGGGTTCAGACCTATGAAGAACAGCAGTGGGGACAGAGTGTCACCTTGGTATATGCCACATTTGATGGACACTTGTGCAAGTAGCTTACCATTGGTTTCAAGGGTGGTTTTCCACAACTCCATTGAGTTTCCTATGAAGGCTCTTAGAGTCCTGTTGATGTTTTACATCTCCAAGCATTCAGCGATCCAGGTGTGAGCCATTGAGTCATAGGCTTTCTTGTAATCAATCCAGGCTGGTGTGTCATGACCTGCAGTCTTGTGCGACTATTCTGTCAACCAGGAGTTGGTGTTTAGCTCTGAAGGTAGCGGGAGAATGACACCCACAAGTCAGCATACTTCATTTTTTCAGCTACCAACTGTGTATCATCAGAAGCTGAAGGGCACAGTGTTAAAGTGACGTGTATGCACAGCCATAGCATAAACAAGTTCCATTGGTCATGTGTCCAGGATGACACCTGTTACCATGACTGGTATACCAGAACTGCAGGCTCTGAACAGGCGCCCTCTAGAAATTGAAGCATCTGCATGGAAGTATGTCGAACAGAAACTGCAGAACTGAGCCATGCCTCTACAACAAGGGTGTTTGGAGATGTTTGTGGTGATGTTCAGTAATACTGTGTTTTTTCAAGTCAATCATCCTCACCAAAAAAACAATTTCTCTTCTTGTTCTACAGTTGATTGTTTGACGTTCACTGTACATATTCATGTTCAGAGTTATCTCTGTAATTGCTCATTTTTGGGGTTTTACTGTATGTTAGAGTACATCTAAACCAGTCTGTCCCCCTACACGGGAATACAACTTCTAGTATTTTTTAATGTAATTTTGTTTTGATTCATTGCAAAATGAGGTCATTCACTGAGCTTTCAGAATGTGTCCACCCTGTTATTTTCCTTTTCTAAGAAAATAATTTCACAAATTATTTTCAGAAGTTAGTGAACTCTCTATGTGATTCCTTTTTGAGTAAGTTGAGGCCAAGTAGAATTGGTTGAAATATTGACCAGATATCTTTCTTGTTTGATTTATTTAGAAAAAGTGCAATTCAAGACCAAAACAAAAATTGTCCATGGCAGGGTAACATTTTCTGCTGTTTGCTACACATTTTCTGTTTGCAGTTAATGTCTAGAAAGAGTGGGAGCTTGACGAACATGCATTTCTAACAGTATAACATATACGTAATACAATAAATGTGGGCCCTGCGACAGACTGGCGACCTGTCCAGGGTGAACCCCGCCTTCGCCCATCAGTAGCTGGGTTAGGCTCTGGCACCCCCGCGACCCCGGAAGGGACAAAACGGACAAGAAGATGATTGAGTGAACAATAAATGTGAAGTTCCATCCATCCATCCATCTTCCTCCGCTTCATCCAGGACCGGGTCGCGGGGGCAGCAGTCTAAGCAATGATGCCCAGACTTCCCTCTCCCCGGCCACTTCCTCCAGCTTCTCTGGGGGGACCCCGAGGCGTTCCCAGGCCAGCCGAGAAACAGTCTCTCCAGCGTGTCCTGGGTCTTCCCCGGGGCCTCCTCCCAGTGGGACATGTCCGGAACACCTCTCCAGGGAGGCGTCCAGGAGGCATCCGGATCAGATGCCCGGGCCACCTCAACTGGCTTCTCTCGATGCGGAGGAGAAGCGGCTCTACTCCGAGCTCTCTCCGGGTGACCGAGCTCCTCACCCTATCTCTAAGGGAGCGTCCAGCCACCCTACGGAGAAATGTGAAGTTAAAAAGGAAAACCCCACCTTTTTGAGTGGGAGATTTGGAAGTTTAAAGGCACCTTATGGTGATATTGACATAAATATATAATAGAATCCTACTTATTTTTAACTAAATACTTATTTTATTTTGAAGAACAATTAATAATAATATCTGCTGGGTGTTTTTTCTTTAATTTATTACATAAAAACTGTTTGATTTATGAATAGCATAATTATATAATTGTTTAGTAAGATGTTACATTTTCATAAAGTATTGACTTTTTTATTACATTTTTGAATTGTAACATTTTGTTTATTTAAGCCATCTTTTTCTTTGTTTAACCAGTCTCCATACTTTTATGAAGTTCAAACATAGAAGTTTTGTAACCCTATAAGTTTGGTTTAACTCAAAGACAACAGTGAATTTATTTTAGACTTTCATAGCAGTTGTAAAATGTTCAACCACATGCTGACACCTACACTTCACACTTCCTGTCTCACCAATGAATTTCTATTTAAAGTCATGGTTACAGCGGATTGAGTGTGAGTCTAAAGCAATTCACACCCTTCCCATAGCACATCCCTTTTATCATGCAGCGAAAAATGAATTCTAAGATGATGATGTGAATGACAGAGAAGGCAGCAGTGCGGAGAATGAAATCTGTCCTCTTATGAACCCTTTTTTAGAACGTGTCCATATGAACAACAGAGAACATTTCAGGTGTTGAAAAGTTTTTTAAAAATAATTAAATTCTTTTCTTATTTTAATGATATTGTTCTACAGGAATGAAAGTTTGACCAATGAAGCCACAAATATGAGGGTGTGTCACAAACCAACTGGACACTGAAGCGGGGCGGACAAAGCATATCCTGTCTGGTATCACAGACTGCAGCTGACGCTAGGTTGACACTGGACGCGGAGGTGGAGTGGCCACGGCACCCGCGCTCTACTGCAGTTCACACCAGACGCGCATTTTTGTCCTTGCCGCGGTGCTTCCACATCCAGTGTGAACCAGGCTTAAGGCAGAACTCTAGTAAGCATTGCTTAACTTACTTTTAAGATATATGGAGATATTATAAGAAAATTGTTAGAAAAACATGTTTGATGTTATAAAATGTGTTCATTTAAATGTATATTTTGTTTCCTTCACACAAGTGGGCAGGCTGGCTGTGGTGCAGAAGTAGAATGATTTACCTCTGATCTGAGAATCACAGGTTCAGTTTCCACCTTGCCTTCCCATGAGTCAGTGTCCTCGGGCAAAGCTGCATTGCTTTTGGTGGTTACAGGTTTGAACAATGGACGGCAGCAGAGCTGCCATCAGGATGTGACTGTTTGTGTAGGTGTTGGAATTGTTAAGTCCTTTATGCCAAAAAGCATGGCAGAAAAGCACTATAAAAGTATTCAAAAAATGCAGTTTTTGGACATCCTACTATAATGAACAAATTTTGCAAAGCGAAAGTTCTGCTCAAAATGTATTTAAAGTAGATCACCCAAACAATCCTCAAACAAATGTACTGCAGCCCAATCCATATAAAGATTTGGCCAAACTGTAAACTCAGATTTACCAAAAAATTCTTATTCAGGATTTGTTTTTAAGAATAAAATCTTCAAACCTTATTTTTAATGAAGAAAGGGTTCAAACCATTTTAAATAGTTTTTGTCTGAGTTAAATCCCAGCATTCCAACATCACATTTTCTGATATGTTAAAAAAAACTTCTTAAACACTGAAAGAAATGAGCCTAAACTTTTTTTTTTGCCTGTTTTTTTTTTTTTTTTACTTTTACACTTGTCTTTAACAATGATGAACTCTCATTGCCTAAAAGTAGAGACATATTTGGATTGCAGCAACACATGGCTGTAATGCTGAAACATCTCTTTTAATCTTTTTTTCTATTTTTATCACAAAAATTAAAGGAACACTTTTTTTATTGGGGCTGGCATGAATTGAATTAAACCTGTCTGATAATTTTCTGGTTGGTTAAGCAGCTGAGGGCCTCGTTAATCAATTTCAGCTGTATTGGTGTTCATGGAATTAACAACAGGTGCACTTCAGTGGCAACAATTAGAAAACCCTCCAAACAGGACTGGTGTTACATGTGGAGGTCATTTCAAGTTTCTCCCTCTTGATCTTTTTTGGCTGGTTTTCCACTCGTGCTGATTTTGGCTTGATAATTATCTCTACTGGCAGTATGAGGAGATTCCTTAACTCTACAGAAGTTGAACAGGTTGTCCAACTTCTCCAGGATGGCACATCCACACGTGCTGCAGCAAGAAGGTTTAATGTGTCTCCCAGCACAATCTCCAGAACATGGAGGAGATTTCAGGAGACTGGTGGTTATTCTGGGAGAGCTGGACAGGGCCGTAGAAGGTCCTCAACCCCTCAGCAGGACCCATACCTGCTCCTTTGTGCAAGGTGGAACAGGCTGAGCACTGCTCGTGCCCTACAGAATGACCTCCAGAGGGCCACTGGTGTGAATGTCTCTACCCAAACAATCAGGAACAGACTTCATGAAGGTGGCCTGAGGGCCCCACGTCCTGTAGTGCAGTGTTTCCCAACCCTGGTCCTCAGGGCACACTGTCCGGCGTTTTTTTAATCCAACCCTGCTCAAACACACCTGCCGTCATTGTCAGGCTTCTGCTGAGCCTGATGATGAGCTGAATCAGGTGTGCATAAGCACGGCAACATGGAAAACATGCAGGACGGTGTGCCCCGAGGACCAGGGTTGGGAAACACTGCTGTAGTGGGCCCTGTGCTCACTGCCCAGCACCGTGGAGCTCCACTGGCATTTGCTCAAGAACACCAGAATTATCAAATCCACCACTGGCGCCCTGTACTTTTCACAGACGAGAGCAGGTTCACCCTGAGCACCTGTGATAGACGTGAAAGAGTCTGGAGAAGACGAGGAGAACGTTATGCTGCCTGCAACGTGGTTCAACATGACAGGTTTGGTGGTGGGTCAGTGATGGTCTGGGGAGGCATATCCATGGAGGGATGCACAGACCTCTACTGCCTAGGAAATGGTGCTCTGACTGCCATAAGGTATCCAGATGAAATCATTGAACCCATTGTCAGACCCTACGCTGGTGCAGTAGGTCCTGGTTTCCTCCTAATGCACGACAATGCCCGACCTCACGTGTCAAGAGTATGCAGGCGGTACCTGGAGGATGAAGGAATTGAAACAATTGAATGGCCTTCACCATCCCCTGACTTAAACCCAATAGAACATCTCTGGGACATTATGTTTGGGTCCATTAGGCGCCGCCAGGTTGTTCCTCAGACAGTACAACAGCTCAGGGATGCCCTCACACAGATCTGGGAGGAAATGCCACAAGACACCATCCGTCGTCTCATTAGGAGCATGCTGCCACGTTGTCAAGCATGTATTCAAGCTGGTGGGGGTCACACAAGATACTGAAAAGCATTTTGAGTTGTAGAAATGAAGTTTTGGAAAAAATGGACTAGCCTGCCACATCTTCATTTCACTCTGATTTTATGGTGTCAACACAATTGAGCCTCTGTAGGCTGAAAACTTTTATTTCCATTAAAAGACTTGACATCCTTTAGTTCCTAAGACACTGCCCTGTCGTTATTTGTATAGATATCCAACTCCATACTGAGATCTGATGGATCTAATGTGTTTCTTTAATGTGCTCCTTTAATTTTTGTGAGTGATATATATACTGTATTTGTGTGTGTGTATATATGTATGTAGTCTGTTGATGTTCCAGCGTGAATCTAGCGTTAGAATCGTTTTCGAGCATGACGCATCTCTAACCCACACCACACACAGGTGTGCAGTCACAGAAGAGACCAGAGTTAGATCTGACTTCATATCACTCTACAAGAATGGTCTGAACTCTTTGTCTTCACTGCAGGGAAGCTCATCGGTCCTCCTAAACAACACCCAGGAATGAGCGGAGCTACAGCACACTTCAACCCAACTCAAAGACAAAAGCATAAAGCTGCTCTAGTCCTCCAACAAGCTGTCCTTCATCTCAAATTGGTGTCAAAATGACACACTGCAGTGTTCACGCTGCCCTCCTGGCTGGACGGAACATGCTTTTCACTGCTGCATGTTGTCTCAAATAGCCCAGAAATGGGAAGATGCTTGCAGGATCTGCCTCAATAACCATGGAGATTTAGCTGTTGCTGTCAATGCTAGATGATTTGTGTTGGATTCACCAATCACTCAGAGCTGCATCTGCAAATGAATTACTGTGTGGACATATTCTGCTCCAGATTAGATCTAGGTCTACAGAAACTGCAATCCAAAGGTGCAACAGTTCTCATTTTTCTTATTGTTCTTTGCAGACGAAAGTTCAAGGAAGTTTAATGACGACAGAACCAGCAGCTTCAGACTGAGCACATACATGCTCTGAATACTGATGTGCTCTGTGCACATAGAGCCACATTCCTTCCTTTCTTCACAGTAGATTTTACAGATAACTTTGTTTAGTATGACTGAAAAATTCAGCCTCCAGGAGTTCTGTTAATAATGCATCAGTGGCTGGAACGATGTGAACACTAACACGAGTGTTTTCAGGGGTGATTAGAGAATACTTGTTACATTTCTCCTACTCTCTCTTTTAGACCCAGCTTTTTAAATGTTGTTTTATATGGTTTTGTCCAAAGATTATTGTTTTCCTGCCAAGTGAGCAATTTAGACATTCCCTGTGTTTCCACGGACTTTTGGAAACTTTAAAGAAATGTAATCAATACTTCTTTCTGTCTCACTCTTCAAGGTTCTTCCTTTGCTTTTTTTATGCTGTATGATAGAATAATTTCACCTATTATAACGATGTCATAAAATGAAAACTATTGTTTCTGAGCGTGTCTTACTACATAAGGGCATCTCCAGTACTTTAAACTAGGTGATCTAATTGAAATATTTAATCATTTTTGTAGTCTCAGGTGACTGTGCTGCTCTGTGGGAGAGTTGACATGAATTCAATTCAAAAGAACTTAGAAGAGTCTGGTAATCTCATAATTTTCCTGCCTGCTGTTTCTGCTGAAAAAACAACACAAAAGCTGAAGTTTGCTTCATACTCATAGAGACCTCTTGTGGCTGAAGAGTTAATGAAAGACATTGCTGTCAAAGACTGAAATACACAAAATATATCTTCTTAATATAAATAGTAATAGTAAATGTGGACAAATCTTTTAGCTACTGATGAGAGACCGTCTCTCCACCTATCCTTAACAAGGCCCGTTTACACTGACCTCTGTTTAAAATATCAACAACAGATCAAAAAAGTTAAGCCTGTTTAGTTAATTCACTAGAAAATTCACATAAAACAGGCTGGATTTCATTTAAAGAGGCATGAATGTGATGAACATGCAGTTCATGTTGGTCTGTGTCCGTGTGTGTTTGCTGTTTCTGCTCTATTTATCAGCTGCACACTAAAATGAAATGAAGTCTATGAAACTGTTTCTCCATATCCAGAGCAAAACAGCTGATTTGATTCCCTGAACATTACATGAATTATATTTTTTATAATTACGTTTGCTGATGATACCAATATGTTTTGTTCAGGACAAAATATTGATGAGCTGCTGAATGTTGTTGAACAAGAATTTAATTTGATTAAGAAATGGTTTGATCGTAACAAGTTATCTTTAAATGAAGACAAAACATTTTTTTTTTTCTGGTAATAGAAAGGTTGAAAATTCTAAATTATATTTAAATGGAGCCAAAATCCAATGTGCTAAAGAAGTAATGTTTTTAGTAGTAATGATTGATGATGAAATATATTGGAGATCTTATGTAAATTAAATAAAACACAACATTTCTAGGTATTCTGTTTAAAATCAATGATGTGTTAAACAAAAAGAGTTTGTATCTCGTTAACTGTTTATTAGTTGTTCTGTATCTTTCATATTGTGCAGAGATTTGGGGGATGCAGGAAAAGCTATCATGAAATCTTTGGTTAAATTACAAAAAAAAAATGCAACTAGAATAGTAAACAGATCAGCATATTGTGAAACATTTTTTATGTTGTTTCATTAAAAGTTTAAAATTAAAGGAAATTGTTTATGTCAAGGTATTGGAAATGATTTGTAGAGTAAAACAATTTAGTTTCAAAAAATATACAGAAACTATTTACTTCAGGGTTAGTCAAATATAATATGATTTAAGAGGTCTTTATTAGTTTGAACCAATGTTAAGGCAAGATGTGTCTTGGAGTAAAATTATGGAATGAATTGAATGATAGATGAAAATAAAGTACTTCACTTTTGCAGTTTAAAAAAAGTTAAAAAAAAAGGATTTTATTTACTTATATCTGTTTGTATTTTTTTTATTATATCTGTTTCCTTGTCACACTGATCAGCATGGACATTGTTGAGTTTTCAAGGAAAAGCACAGAATACGTGTCTGCCTATTCGTTTTTTTATTGGTTGTTTATTTATACTCTGTATTGTGTTAACTGTACAAAAGGCAAACTAAACCAATAAACATGAACGTTGGGCTGGGCTACAGACTCTAACTAAACTACATTGGTTTAGAAGGCAAACAGCAAGGTCGCTTAGGAGAACAGGTGTTCGGATTCCACCCTCCATCAGAGGGCAGAGGGTTTGATGATATTCCACAGTACCTAGAAATGAAATCAAGAACACTGTTGGGGAAATGAGGAACTGTTGTCCTCAGACTGGGACTTCTGTATCCGCGACAGGACTCCAGTTAGAGATCAGGGCAAAAGGAGCGGTTTTGACCATTTGTCTTGTATTTTTCAGTCTTGTATGTTTCATCAGTTTATTACTACACAACCCAAACAAAATATCGATAGTGTTCCATGAAATAGATATTGTGATATATTGCGACAGTTAGTTAGATTCTCACCAAGTATCGATCTCTTATATTCTTTTGAGGAGGCTGTAAAACGTTATATTCATCATCCTTGCGTTGCGTGACTGGCTGTGGCGAACGCCAGTGTCCATGGCAGCCACTTTAATTATCTCTTTTTTGTTCTGTTGTTTACAACAATTTTGAATTGAGTAGTGGGTCTGCTGTTCATGTTTACTATTGTTACATTTTACAGATAATTCCAATTCAATTGATGTCAATGCTTGTCAAAGTATTACTGATTTAAGCAATGTTGTACAAAAGTGTCTATTATTTGTTGGACAAAATCAAACACAAGTTGTTTATTATGACTGCGTTCAAGCTAAAAAATAAATGTGGATATTTTCCTAAAAATTCTTTGTTTCTCTATATATTGTGAGTTTTTAGAGATGATTTTTACCGATTGTCCCAGTATCATGATGTCATTGATATTCTGAGTCATTTTTCACGTATCACATTGTATCGTGAGGTACCTAGCGATTCTCAGCCCTACCAATGACACACATTGCCAGTGTTTTTTTTTTTTTATTTCTTCTGCAGACATGATTCACGCCTGCCTTCATCAATATAGGACTCTGCTAGTCTACACATAGGCTTGAACAAAAATATGCAAAACAGCGTGGAATTTAAAACAAACACTGTTTTTCTTTTATAATGTTTGGGTTGTGTAGTAATATGTCTCATGGCCAGGACTCTCTTGAAAAAGCAACTTGCTGATCTCAGTGGGATTTTTCTGGTTCTATAATGGTTAAATGCATAAAATAAAAAATAGACTGAATGACAATATTAAAAGCTGAAACAGATTTCTAAAGCGATTCAAGGAATCCGTGTGTTCCTCTCTCACACATTTAGCATTTAAAAATGAAAATAAACAAGCACACTGAGGACTATTTATTTTGTCCTTCTAGGTGGAGATGGTGAAGTGGAGATTCCATAGAAAGGCCTCCGATGATCATAAATAGCTTGACTTTAAAAGCCTGGTCTTTTTAGACACACATACTTTTCTCCTGTGTCATTTTTCCATTCAAGGTGATGAAAAGCATACACTGGGCCATTGTACCTCTGAAGTGACTCGAAGACGGATTACACCACGGTTCTTATCAGTCCTGAAAGCCAAAGCATTCTGGGTGTCAGAGCAGGTTTGACAAATGAGCGCCAGGCGTTCTCTTCCAGCCTGTTTGTCATCAGCGGCGTGACAAGCGCAGCAGCCATCTGAGCAGAAGCATTCTGCTTTCCCTTTCCATTTGAATATATGAGCAGCTTGTCTGCGCTGCGCCTTCACACTTTCCACATTTGTCAATGAGATGTAGAGCCTGGGAAAATGCAGGGGAGCCTTGTTGATCTCTCAAGGTTTAATCATTTGCCTTGTTACAACACGCCACGTCTGAACATTTGCTCTGAGGACGTCATTTTTTCTCCGTCAGTACGGTCGTAAACACTTGGGTGGAAAGAATCCCTATTGCAGAAGGGATTTTCAGACCTGAGGGAGTCTGCGATCAAAACGCCAGCCTGAGCGTCTAAGGAAGCCTCTGATTTCTGCCGACTTCCTGCGGCCCTGAAGTGGGTCACGAAAACGACATGCACAGATGTTCAAGCTTAGCCCGAGACAGTGTGCTGCTGTTGCTTTACCCACCCCTAGTCACATGACACCGAGCTGCATGAGCAGAGGGGTCTGCTGGGAGTTGTTTGACTTTACAAGCTTCCCTAGACGTCACACAAAGACCAGCAGGGAAACGTGTCTGCCATCTGCAGGTAGAACATCTCTTTATGGAAATCCCATCAACAGTGGTGATAAAAGCTGGAGTCGTTAGAGGGAGACCCACATGCAGCTTGTTCAAAAGGATAGGGGGGTTTGACGAGGCATCGTAGCTGTCAATAAGAAACATTCATCAAGAAAAAGTTGTATTCATTAAGACAAAGTCGTATTCATAAATACAAGGTTGTGCACGAATGTATACTTTGTGCACAACTTTAGAGAAAAAATCTGCAAATAACTTTTAGTTCTATGCGTAACCCTTCCGCTCTCCTTAGTTTGTTTACATTAAAAGTGGGGTCATCTGTACCCCCCAAGACAGTGCGCTGAACTTTTTTTTATCTTTGATTTTTGAGTTTCAGTAATGTCCATCACAGACATAAAATCCTGTCCACCTTTGTCATGGAAGAAATCACATATCAATATGTGGTTGGAGTCAACTGGACCCCGAAGAGAGCGGAAGGGTTAACATGTTCCTGCCCTGGAGCTTTTGTTTTAGACAGAAAAAAAAAAAAACTAAAATGTACGCGGTCAAAAACTCTTGACACTACATTTGAAGTTACAGTTTTAAAGGAGCCACACCATGAAAAATCAACTTTGAGTTAAGTGTAACAAACTGTTCATTCCTCTATAAAGAACCCCAAAGGGGACTTTTGATCCGTTCATGCATTTAAAGGGGCCACACCTTGATTTTCTTAAGCCTTTCAGAGTGACCTATATTCATGTATATCATCATATATTACCTTTGGAACACTAAAAAACTAATTATTTATGAAATATTAGTATATTTCATGAAGTTTTGTTCTACCCGGAAGAAAAACGACTCGATTCCTGAAGCTCCGCCCGCCGCTGCGTGTGGCTGCACTGCCGCTGCAGTCCGCTTCATGACGTCATCCCAGAGAAATCTCTGTCTCTATATTTCTCCCACAAAAATAATCCAAACTTCTTCAAAGATGGATGCACATATGATATATCTGCCTTTAGTCTTGGCCATCGCTACTGGTTCACAACACAAATCCACTCGGCGTCTGTCGGACTGTGCCCGACCGGGGGGGATGCTGGAATTTATTAAAGACAGGACACAACAGGAAGCTATACGGTATTCTGCATCTAAAATTAAAGTTTTTTTCTGATCACCACTAGCTCTGTGGAGAAATTGAGTGTTAGTGTTAGACTGGAGGCAGAGCTGTCAGAGCAGATTATTTTCACTGGAGAAAGGAAGGTTGTAGGATGACGCCATGAAATTATCCCAATCGTGGAAAGCTAGCGGTAGCATTAGCATAAATAATAATTAGAAAATCTGAATCTTATCTAGCAAACTAAATCTTTGTATTGATGAAAAATCAATCATTGTAGACTGTAAAGTCTGTTTGTTAAATGAGCTTTAATGAAGATTCTCTGTTTTAAGTTAAAGTAACACTGCAAAATGTCTTCTTTTAACACTAATGACTCATGATTGCTATTTCCATACAAACAGATCTGTGTTTCAAGGAGTTCAGCTTTCATTTATCAGACAGATAATACACCTGAGATGATTGCTTAAAGCAGTTTGCTTTTCACTCTTGTTGGCGCTCGACTCTTTAGAAGAAGCTCCTCTTCCCGTCGTCCTCACATTACACAGAGGCTGCTGTCTGGAATTAAGCGATTCCCTGAACAAGTCCAGAGCCTCACAGGCGCCACAAGTACTTAAAGGCAATTGAAAAGGCGTAAGAGATAGGTTGAATCAATAGTCTGTTTTTCACTCCCCTGTCAACTCTCATTGTTGATATCTCCAGCATGCACACAAAAGGCTGGCAGGCTGCAGCGTAAAAATAGCTGCCGCCTTGTATGGCAAGCGGAGGATCCTGGGAATAATTGAGAGAAGTGGTGGTGGATGTGACGCAAAGATTAAGTGATTAACGCTTTGCAGCGAGGAGCCCGTGGCTCTGGCTTAAATGGGATAGATGCCTGCTGGATACAGTGAATTATACACCTGGTGCTGCATTGTTTAGCTCACCTGTTCAAGCTCAAGGAAGGCTGTATTTTCTTAGAGCTGTAGTAGCGTGGGCATTTGGACGAGGGTGGTGGTGCGGCATGAAAAGCCCCAGCAGCTGATGCAATCACCCTCCTGTCTGTGCTCGGAGTCAAACAGTCACACTGACAGGAATCAGAAGAATTTTAAAACCAGGCCAGGTTGCAACCACGTTTCCTTGTTCTGTGTGTTTGTGTGTGTGTGGGGGGGGTAACTGTGTTGACAGTTGTGGTCAGTGCTGCAGGGGAACAGAATGAATTTATTATTGAGGCTAGGGTTTGGTTCACATGTGCATTTTTGAAGGAAATATCTGAGACGGCGACACTGGATTGACAGTAGACAGCGGTCTCGTTTCTGTCTGTACGGAGGGGGTATGGGGGGGGGGCTGCCCTTCAAACTAGGTTCTTCCATCAGGAGCTGGGGAGCCTGAGGCTGTAACAGTATCTAAGCTCTTGCTGGGACTGTGCTCATCTGATTAAATACTTGCTGAAACTGTCTCTCAGCTAATGCTCTCATTGTCACTGAAATGCTGGTTTTCTGCTTCCTCTTTTAGCGCTAAAGCCAGCGGTGTTCCTTCTGCACGACGTTCCTGTCCTACAGGGTTCCACATCTATCAACACAGACAATGGAAGATGCTCAGCCACCAGTTTGTAGGGCTGGATTTATAAAATTGATTAATTCATTTGAATCGATTTAAGCTTATTAGATCAATAATTGATTCATAACAATATAGATCGATTTAGCACATAAAGCTAAAGTCTGCTAGCTTGATGCTAACGTTTAATGGAATTTCCCATAGGACGGCTAATACAAACGCTCGGACGACCTAAACATATATAGCTGACTAAATAAACATCTTTATAAACTCCAAATTTCCAAACTCTTTTAAGGACATTTTTATAAAGTAACCATTTGTGGTCTGAAGCATTGGTCCTCAACCTTTTTGTGCCTGCGGACCGGTCAACCAAGAACACAAGAACATGTTAACGTAATAATGATCACCATTTCACTCAGTCATCTGACGTGTGCATGATGGAGGATTGATAAAACCTACCCACTCTCAGTAAAATCCGTACAAATTCCGCGACTTTGCACTCTGAAATACCGTGTATAATATACGCCAAAACACGACTTTTGTGTGCATATGATACGGAATGGTAGAGAATGGGTTGTGATGGCGTACAATATACACGACTTTTTAGGTTTCGTTTTGATCACGTGGTCAGAAATCCTCCGGCTCTTTTCTAAATGACGTCGTTCCTGGTTAAGGTTAGGATTACGGTTATGGTTAGGGTTAGAAAAGCAAATTGTTCGTTTGTGGGGCTGTCTGTGATGCTCACGCCTCCACCAGGGGACGTGTCAAACGTGGAAAACAGACTTTAACACGTTTAGAACCGCGCGTATTATATGCACGCAAAAACCAGTTTTGGAGTATATTATACACGGTATTTCCCAAATCGTGGAATATGTACGCATTTTACTGAGACTGGGCTGGATAAAACACATACAGCCTCTTAATTTAGTGTCATGTCAGGAGTGGTAAAATCTAGTTTATTTTACTATGATAAGATCATCTCATAAAAAAAAAAAAAAAAAAAAAAAACGTAGATACATAAACAAAATGCAACCAACAAATCAATTGTTTATACTCAGTAAGAAAAGGAATCAGAATAAGTTGAAGCTTCAAGGGAAACATATTTGCTTAATGTGGTCGCTGAAGATGCTGAAGAAATTCATTTTTAATTGCTGAATAAAATCATAAATGTGTTAAACGTTTTGATACTAAACTTGCATAGTTTACAGAAATTGCACAAATAATTTGAAGAATTTCATAAAAAAAACGAGACTTTGTTAGCTTACGTCCAAATTAGCCCAAAAACCACAGTAGATGTAAAAGTAGCTTAAAAATGTTAGCATGTTGCTAAAACATGAACTAAACTCAAAACTAGCCTTAAAAACCTCAGTAACATAAGTGGCCCTAACATGCTGAACTTTTTGATATCAAACTTGCATAATTTGTAGAAACTATACAAATATTTGAAAAATGATATGAAAAACAAACCACAAAATGTGTGTTCAATTTCAGTAATTGCATAAAATTCCCAAAACGACATAAGTGAAAGTAAAACCATGAATGTCTTGAACATGCTGAAAAATCGCATAAATTGTGTAAAATCTCAAAAAATATACGAATACCAAAAGTATAAGCAGGAGAGTCCTTCCCGAGCTAAACGTTTTCATATTAAGACTGTAGAAATGGCTGAAAGTGTGATTGAGTTTTTACGAATCAAAAAACGTACGGAAGAAGAAATAAGGAATAATAAAAAAGACAAACAGAACTAAAGCTTTTACACAATAAAAAGACAGAAGTCAGGACATACTCTTCCTAACTTTTTTTTCCATAATTTACTTCTGTAACATGAAAATTTCACTAAATCTTGGGGTAGAATTACGTTCTAAAAAAGGAAGTATTTATTTTTACTGAAATAATCCATATGATGCAGGGCAGGCTACTGTGGGAACAGATGGGGCAGTAAGAGTGGCATCTTGTCTTTAACAGGGTTGTAACTTACAGCTGCATGGTATGCTATTGATCCACTACATCACTGTATTTTATGGCCTCTTTTGTTGACACCCGGGCTCGCTCATTGCCAGCTTTCTTGATGTCCCTTGCTGTGGTAGCTAGGAGATTTTTGGCAAGTTTGCACAGGCGCTATTGACAGAGTACATTGATGGGCTCTTTGTGGAGTTTGGTAGAAAAGATAAAGGGGATGCAGAGTCCTGCAGATGGTCTGAGTACCAGGACTCCAGCTGCCTCTGTCTTTCAGAGCAGGATATAGGGGAGAGTTGAGGGGCGAAAAGGCTCTTCTGGCCAAACAGAAGCTGAAATGAATATTCTCTAGAGGAGATTTGTATACTTCAATTTGTACCTCAGCGATACATGTTACCCCCTTCTGTTAGTTTTGGATAGGAGTCAGCATTTTATTTAACCATGATGACATTAAATTATTTTGGGTATTTCAACATTTGAGCATTTTTTTTCTAAAGTAAAAAACTTCAAGATGTGTCAGTTTCTCAGTGACTGCTTAATGCTTGATGAACATCTTCAGTTCGCACTCTTTTATCTTGTTTCTGTTTTTTCCATGAACTCAGCTTTTGCTTGCAGGATTTCTCAGCATATGAATAAATAAATGTAAAAAAAAATCACACATGAATAGTTAACACGCTGAGAAGCTAATTAGAAACAAATATTAGGAATTTCACGGCATTTCGTCATGAAGATCAGCGCCTGCAGATGAGGGGTAAAATGAGTGGTTCTTGTGGATTGAAGCGTGAATGCAGCACAGGAGACAGCGGCTTCACAAGTCCCTCCTTCTGTTTGTAAGCTGAGGGTTTGATGGTGTTTGACAGCTTTTGTAGAAGCCTGCAGGACTGGGCC
Source organism: Oryzias melastigma (assembly GCF_002922805.2). Taxonomy (NCBI): domain Eukaryota; kingdom Metazoa; phylum Chordata; class Actinopteri; order Beloniformes; family Adrianichthyidae; genus Oryzias; species Oryzias melastigma. The sequence continues at coordinate 21,987,542 of NC_050535.1, read as the reverse complement.
CATTTTCCCATTGGTGTTCCTCAGCAGATCCTCTCAGACCGAGGGGCACAGATCACGACATGGCTGGAATGTGACCCAGAAGTTTCCATCTACAGTCAAAGCTTGCAGAAGACTCAAACTGCACGGTCAAAACCATGACTGCATCTGATGTGGGAGACCAACATAAAAACTGGCATCAATGGATCGAAGAGTTTGGTTTTGCAGTCATTGAAGCCTACCACCAAACCACAAGGTTTTTTTTTACAGTTTAAACTAAATAAGTTTTGTGTCAAACTGTAAAAAACTTGTCAAAAGATGGTGAGCAATTTCGTAATTATCCAGACGTACAGTTTAGATCCAGATTCCAGCTCAGACCAGGAAGACAAAGACGTTCATGGATCTATTCGTCTAGTCAAGTTAAGTGGATGCTTCAGAATGGGGCGGAGCATGGAGACTTAGGTTCCACCCATTTTACTGCTGTCACAAATGTATACTTTTTCAAGCTGCACATTCATTCATTCATTCATTTATTCATCTTCCTGACCGCTTTGTCCCTTTCGGGATTGCGGGGGGACCGGAACCCAACCCGGCTGCCGAAGGGCGAAGGCGGGGTTCACCCTGGACAGGTCTCCAGTCTGTCTCAGGGCCTCAAACACACACCCATACACTCTCACATTCACACCTAGGGACAATTTAGAGTCACCAATCAACCTATGAAGCATGTTTTTGGACGGTGGGAGGAAGCCGGAGTCCCTGGTGAAATGTCACACGTCACCAAGTGGTTTGACCAAAACACCCTCAAAGAGAGAACAGTCTAAAATAAAGAGGAAATCACACATTACCTCAAGTCTACCTTTCATGTTAATGGATGCTTACTTCTGAGGATTTGCTGTTGAAATGAGTCAACAGTATTGAATCCAATTTAATCTACTATTTTAGTTGAAGACAGGTCAACAGATTTAGTGTCCTAAGAGGCTAATATTTCAACACAATAACTTAAACTTTTATCTTAAGGACAAGATTGAGATTATTTTGTTTTAAATGTCACATTTAGCTTCTCTTTATTTAGTCGCAGGACTTGTGTTTGTCATCAGAGCTTTTATCCTGAGAAAACATTAGGAAGCGAGGCAGACCTGTTTGATTATTTCCGCCGGTGTTCGCGTCAGCTGTTGGTGGCGCTGCTTTTATATACATTTTAGATTCTCCCTGTTTAAAATACATGGATCTTTGTGGATGCTTCTTATCTGATTTGTGAAGCACTTCCTTACTCTGGAGCAAATTGTCTTTGATTTTAACATGGTGTGTCACTCTTTACACAAAGTGTTTTCATGCTGAGAAACTCATGGCTGCGTTGGAAGTGAACATTTTATGCATTTATCCTACAGCAAAGCTGATTGTATCTCAGCTAAGTTGACTTTTTCAACTTTCTGGCAACTTGGCTTCAGATAGCAGAAATTTGCATTAATTAGATAGACGCTTTGAGGAGCAAGAGTATGCTGCAGGATGAATACATAACAAGACTTCCTGTGACAAACCCAAAATACCAAAACAACAATGAGGTGGAGACTGCAGAGAAAATGTCTCCTGAAAACAGCTGCATTTTAAGAGTTTAAAAGCGATTTATTTCACACAAGTCTTTCATCCGGATACCGTCTAAACAAAACAATCACAGTTGGCTTTGTCCACTTGTAGCTGCTTTTCTGCAGGTCTGGGTTGAAGTAACTCCTCTGCAAACTCGTATGGTACAATCACACTGTACGTGGAAGCACCGCGGAGGCGCCGCGGAAGCGTGCGTCATTCACTCCCTCCTGCAATTTACGGCAGACACGCATTTTGCCAGAGCTTTTTGTTTTGTTTTTGCCATCATGGGTAAGTGAATAACCTAAAAATATGACCCCATGTTTCTAATATGATTAGTAAGTGGTTAATAGGCCGTTAACGTTGCGTGATCAAATGCAGGCCCAGTTCGAAGTCTTCCCTTCTGCTTCATTTGAAGAGGCATTTTTAGTGCAAGTGTGTCCAGGATCTTTTTTTTTTTTTTTAAATCCGACCCTCCAAGCAGAGGGATAAAAAATCCTCTGTCTTGAGTGTAAACGCCGTCACGTTGAGAAGCGCTTTTCTTCACGTGGGTGTGCTCTGAGCCACAGAAGTTTAAATGTATGTAAGTAATTACTTTTAGTTGTACTATGACATTTTTAAAGGTATAAAACTGCTGCTGTTGTGTATATTTGAGCGCTGGAATCTCTGCGCTTACGCTAGCGGACCAGTGATCATTGGTGATGTCATCGAACAAAAGTGACGTCCAAATTATGAGACACTATTTTTTCGTAACTCTCCCTCTGGAGGGCTAACTGAAGGGAAGAATTCAGACTGGGCCACAGAGTCCCCGTCTGTGTTCTGAGTTTTTGATTTATGGGGAGTGTCAGCATTCTGTCAAGCAAAATGTCAAATAACAAGGTTTGAATTTTTCCTGAAATGTCATCTGAACTATGAAAATAAACAAGATCTTTCAAGAAATTCAAAGCAGGACCTAAACTAACACCTTCATTAGATGCTTCTGCAGCCTTTGGGCATCAAACGCCTCAGTCTCCTGCTGAGACTCGGACTAGGACTCTGACAGCTGAGTGGACACCAGGAACACCAGCCGGATAAACAACAGATTGCATTGTAGAAAAGCCAGGTCAGTGGATGAAAGTTAGAGATGATCAAGAATATGAAGGAAATGTCAGGAAAAAGAAACTTTTTGACCTAAATTCTGTAACTTTGCATGAAGCAGCTCAAGGTTTTCCACTCAGCGACACCTTATGGAAAAATAAAAAAATAACAAACAGATGACTCATTTTCTTCAGCTCACAGAAAAGACTTCTGCTTTAGATGCTGCTCAGATATAATGGCACACATTAAGTACTGTGATGTTTTATTAAACTGACTTGTTTCACCATAATAATTTGGCTCAGCCAACAGAAATGTTCAACGTTGCTCTGTGGCTGGGAGCAGATAAAGTCTTTGGAGTGTCAGGGGACAGCAGGAGCTACAGATGCAACACAAACTCTTCAAGTTGTTTATTTCAATGGATTATAATCAGATGCTGCAGAGGATTACTCTGAGTCAAAGCCTGAGACTCAACATACATTAGTTTCTTTTCATGTATCTGATCCAAAATTGACTTCAGCTTCTTTTGCTTTCAATTCTTTTCCTTTTTTAGTTTTGCGAGAAGACACTGAAGAAACCCTGACCGACAGAGATCTGGGGGAACTTTCTTAATTGAAGAGGCTTGTTTATTTAAATTGACTATTATTTCCTTCAAAAATGTCCTTCAGAAGAGCAGCACAATGACAGAATGGTTCTAAAGGCAGAGCCTTGTACTCAGAGCCAGAACTCGGCGGCATCATGGGACCTCCTGCCTTTCCTACAACTGCCTTTACATGTAACACGATTTCAGATGCAGCAAATTTAACTGAAAAAACAGCAAAGCTGTGCATTGTCTTTTTTAAGTGCAGTTTTACGTTGCCTTTGGGTCTGAAGACAAACAAATTGAAATCATTGAGCTTCAAAGCAATGACAAGCTCAAAGCTTTCCACTACAACAGTCTCCCTCTGCACAAAGGAATAAGACATCTCACGTCCTGAGGATTTTCCCACGCTGAGGAGACTTGTACTGAAGTTTGATTCTTTTTTTAAGTGCATCAACATTCATTTGACAGAAACCTGGAAAACCTGGAGGCCTGACATCCACCACAGAAAAATCCATGAAGATTGAAGCTTCTACTTTTAATGTTGCGCATGCAACACAGATGGTGTTGAGTGTTAAACATGACGGTGATGGGGTAATGATGATAAGCTCGATGCTAATGGGAGGTATGATCATTACATAGGTACCCTTCACTCAACAATACATGGGTATACTAGATATCTCTGTTATGAGGATGTTTTGTTTACATATTTCATTAAAACTGTCTGGCTCATTTAATTTGTAAACCATTATTATCAGGAGCAGTTTGATTTATCCCTCTTCAAGCTGCAACGATCTCTCAGGACTTTCTCGTGTTTTGTTCAAAAATCTCTTTGCTCAAACACTTACAGAGCCTCGTTGCTGAAAACCAAAGAGGCCAGATTCATAAAAATCTAAAACTTGAAAACCTAAAAAAGGAGAAGAGGATTTTTTTAGACCCATCATGCAGAAAGAAACCAGATTTGAAAATAGTCCAAAGTCCTGTGAACTCACTTAAATAAGCAGTTTTCAATGTTCTGTTGTCAGACTCGTCCAGTGTGATGCTTTTGTCTTCAATCACTGATGGCGTGTCCTTCAGGTTCATGAGGAGGGAGACCTTTAAGTGTGGTTGAAGTGTTTAGTTCAAAAAGCAGCATCTCTAATACTATGGAGACTATAAGTGTTTAGGAGCGTCATCAGAGAAGGCCTCGAGCAGGACGAAGAGAACCACAGACGGGAGCTCCACAACAGCATGGCTTCCAGCTCCTGAGAAGACCTGCAGTCCAGATTTCTCAATTCCAGAGAACATTTGGAGAAACTGTAAAACTTTTCAACAGCTTGAAACCCAAATGATAATCAACTCTTAAAAACTTGATGACCCAACGGTTTTAACTATTTGAGGAAGATGCAAACGGCTCTCCTAAAGTATTTGAAGTGCAGTTTGCAATGGGGCAGAACATCTTAACTGCTGTGGAAATGCAGTTTCTGTTCTCCTCATGCATTTGTGTTTTTTTCTGGGCATGCTGACCAGGGTTCCCGCAGGCTTGTAAAAATTTGAAAATGTGGAAATAAGACCTTAACACTTTAAGGCCTAAGCCTCAAAATGTCCACCTGGACTTTTCTGCTAATTTTGACTATGAAAGGGTCAGAGAATGTCCTACAAATGTCTGCTTTTGCCTATTTTTCAAGAAGACATTGAATGTTCAATATATATGATCATTTTACAATTTATTTTATTTCATAATAGTGTTAGACCAATTTAAATAGTAAAAAAACACAAAATCGAAATGTGATTTTTAGAGTTTTTAGAGAGAAAATAAGTGCAAATGAACATGAACAACAGGTTTTGTTAAAATTTTACATTTGTCCTGTATCAAACTATTTACAACATTATTTTTACATATTTCACTCTAAATGTGTTAAAAACAGTGCATAAAATGTCAAACATCTCCAGCCGTTTTTGGTCACACAGGGCAGTTCTGTCCTCTTTGGCTCCTCAAAGGTCTTGGTGATGCTGCCAGTGACAGTCACAAGTCCCAAACTTCCAGGGAGTCTCTTGGTGCAAAGTTTGCAGCATCAGTGGGAAAGGATTTCACCTGGTGATGGTTTCCTGTATTTAGAGATGGTTGGACACCTGGTATCCGTCTGGGGTTGAATCTCAGTGGATGAGTCTTCGTCATCAGGTTCTGCATCTGTCTCCCACTGTTGTTGATGTGGTGAGCAGCTTTGGTCTCTGACCACCTCACCAAAACCTCCAGCATCCTCACATTTCATCATCTTTGGTCCTCCAGCATCATCAGCTCAAGCCCACAGACTCCCACAGGACACTTGAAGAAAAGTAGTTTTCATTTATAGAGATATTTATTTCCAGAACAAAAATAAATATATGCATATTTTATAAGATTACTTATAATTTACGAGTAAAAATAATCTAACTCACATTTGAATGACATTTTTCTCACACTGAGTGTACTTCAGAGTAGAAACTAGCTAGCAAAAGTGTGATTCCTTCATAAAAACAACCCAGAAATGCAGTTCCACACATGTTTTATCGCCAAAATTGTCTCCCTCCGTTGCTCCTTCAGTCTCAAAGTCTTCTCTGAACCTTTGTGAAGGTTATATTTCCCACAATGGTTATTTTTTCAGACACTTTTCTTGGTTTTTTGCCGTTTTCAAGAAAAGTTAAAAAGTTTTTTTCCGACCGCTCTGCATCTCTCCACCGCTCTGTCGGTCTTACCAGTGAACAAAAGGGCTCCTCGTGGGCTTTTGGGTAGAATTACCGTAATGACCCGATATTGACAAGAAAGCGCAAGGTCTCAGCTTTCAGAAACTGTTGGAATTTTTAAATTGGGCAAATCATTCAGGAATTACAGTAATTCAAAGAATGCTAGTAAAAATGTGTCACCAGCGACACGCTCGCCCTTAAAGGTTAAAAAGCATTTAAAAAAGTCTTACATTTTGATATCTTGGTCTTAAAAATAGCGCTGCTTAAAATTTTTTCCGTATAACTTTTCTGGTCTAAAGTTTTATTTATTTTTTACCACGATCGTGTGAGGAAAGCACGTTTATCAGCTGGATGCTAACTGCTGATTCAAAAGGTTCTTCTTATTGGGATAAAGAATGAGGGCGGTGGGGTGGGGGTGGTTTGGGCCTTACAACACAGCACCAAGTACAAAAAGATAAGAAGCTAGTTGTGACCAGGGCTAAAAGAAAGCTGGTAGGTACATGTAAGATCTGTCAGAGGTACATACGGCTATTTCCTGCTTTTACTCTCATAGAGCAGCTACAGGCCGATGGCCCTAAAACTGTGAACCAGACACCACTTTATCTCATCATTTTAGCGTCTCTGTGGTTTTAATGTCTTATCATCGCTACAAATGGGATTTATGTCCCTCTGTCTCTTCTGTAAACAAACACTCTAAGTGTCAGCGCTCTGTCTCCCCCTCTGGCCACTACATCTCCCAGCAGCCCCAGCACACAGTTCCTGGATGCTCAGCTGTCTCCAATCTGACAATCACCCACCTGCTTCTTGAGCAGCACACAGAGCCACACTCAGTGTGAAGTATTGTTTGTACCACCTTGCCTGCCTTACCGAGCGTTTTATTCTGGACCTGATCTTCTGTTCACCTGACCCTGCTTCATCTGTTTGCCTGCCGCCTGCCCTGACCCTTGACTGGACTCTGACTACTCTAGTCTCTTCTCTGACGCCTCCATGCTTGTTGATGACCTCTGCCTGTCTGACCCTGATTTAACTTTGTGGACTTTTAGTTGTGCTTACTTCCTGTCTGAACTAATAAACCTGCTGCAGGTGGAACCAGCTGTCTGCCCGTTTGTGACGCTAAGCGTGCGCTTCGTATAGGGTACGTTTGTTCTCCAGGGACGCTCAATTCATTCACAGTCAAGTAGACATATTTCTATGCAAGTCAGAAGTTGGTTTATTTGTTAGTTGGTTTCCAATGGGACAAAAAATAAATAAACGATTCATACAATTTTTAAAAGCAATATATAGTCTAAGATAAAACAGTAATGGGATAGTTAAAGTGAAACTTGCAGCAAAATAATTTTTATCAGGTAAAGTCCTTGAAAAATGAATTCAGGGAAGATTGTTCAAGAGGAAGATCATAAGTGAGGATGAAGATGTTCAAGCTAAAATTAAAAGAGAAATAAATGAGACAGGAGATGCACAAATATTTGCCTTTTCAACAAATTGGAATATTCAAATATCTCCAGTTGTCGGATGTCTGTATGCATTTGTCCATGTTTACAATCTGTTATTCTTAGTCTGACCAATATCAAATTCTGGATTAGCACACAGTCATCAGTACTCTTTTTTTAATGTTTATTAGTATCCATTTTGTTTCATTTAACCAAAAGACATCACAGCAAACCTTTTACACATATACGGTTTATTAGTATCTGATGGTTCACTGCACCAAAATGTGTGTAAGGAAGTAATGAGGGTTTCTGTAGTTGTAATTGAATCACTGAAATTTGAATTGTAATGTTACTCCGTTACTGACAAGAATTTTGTTTTTTCTTCCTCCATAGGGCTTTGAATTAGGCAGAGAAATTGATCTTAATTTTTCATTTTCATTTTTCAGGTCTCAAAAAGTCTTAAATTTAACTTGAATAAACGTGTAGGAACCCTGTCTGACATCCTTCCACACTTCAAAAACAATCTTGATATGCTGAGTAGTCACCCTAAATTATCCTTAGAGGACTGTGGGCCTGCGATGGACTGGTAATGTTTCCAGGTGAACCCTGCCGTCATCCTACAGTATATCTGGATCTGGGGTCGGCTCCAGGGTCTCATGTGACCCAGCACGGGGCAAAGCAGAAGCAGAAGATAAAATAAATGACTTGATGGATGAATGAGTGGATGAAATGCATCTTGATGAAGCTCTAAAAACTCAAATGAGAAACCTGCAGACTCCTTTCTTTGCATGCATCTATCTTCAAACACTTTGTCCTTTAATTGTTGTTGGAGACTGTAGAAGATTACGGTTCTCATATTATGTTTATGTCCAGATTTTGCAAGTTTACATTCCTTTTCTTGTGCGTTAGGCGTGCTGTGCAGCTCATGTCTGCATTTCTCCAGGTTTCTTCATTCTGTGCCAGATCCCTGCGTTGTGTTGTGTTGGTTTAGCTCAGCCTGGCCCCTGTGCCCTGTTGATTTTTGTTGCTTCTGTTGTGTTTTTTGGATTCTTGTACAACCTGCCACCTTCCTCTCCTCATCTGGCCGCCTCCTGCACGTGTGTTTTTGTAACGCTTCTTATTTATCGCCTCATTTTCTGGCGTTGGAAGATAGTTGCTGCATCTTTCATTGAAATCTCAAAGCAAAATATGTAAAATATTGAACCCAAATTTTAACTAAGCAGAAGCCTATTAGCAGTAAGTGCTGTTGGTCACAGTAAATTTAGCTAATAGCCAGAAAAAAGGTGAAATTTTTCCTCCTTTGAAAGCCTGACAGAGCAGTTGATGGAAGGTGAGGATTATGCCACCTTTATTTCCCCACCACAGCGCTGGAGTTGAGCACCCAGGGCCCAGGTGCACAATCTCCACAGACGGATTGTGAGGTCACCTCTGAGTATATGAAATATGGATTTATTGCCTTTGTGTTTGTAATTGAGAAGACAAAAAGCCCCTGAGAAATGAAAGAAACATCACTTTTCAATGACAAACCGACTCTAATAGAACTGCAACTTCTGCGCCTCCAATAAAACAACCGAACAGTGAGCATGATCGTTTTTTTTATTATATTGTTGCTTTTAACTATTGTATAATATTCTCTTCGAACTTTTTCAGTCATTTTTTAATATATTTTATTTTGAAGTTGAGTCCTCCTCGCATCACAACCTTTGGTCAAATGTTTCAAAGGATTCTTGGGTTTTAGGGTTTTGAAATCCCCCTTCGATGAAAATCCTGTTCTTTGAATTTTTAACACGTATAAGTGGCAAAACGATACGACTGGACATTACCCAGATTGATGGACATTTTTGTGTAGCAGCAGGGAAGATTTATCAGACAGGGGGAGTCAGGGGGCGGGGCTACTCAGCTCAGCTCCAAAAGCCACGCCCCCTCAGAGGAGATTTTAGAAACAAAGGTTCAGATCAACATGAAAAATTACTTTTTAAGTCATTTAAGTTGTTGGATTCTGGTTAAAAACTTCATAATCCTAATTAAAACACTATTGGGAATGTTTTTTTGAGTTTAAAAAATGTTAAGTTTAAAAAAATGTCTGTCATGATTTAAAGGCTTGCTCAATTTTTTATTGTTTTATTTTTCAAACTTGGGAAGAAAAGGTTAAAAAAGAAAACAGAAAAACTGCATCTAATTCAAAAGTTAATTTATTTTCATTAATGCCAGCTCTCTTTGCCAGCATTTCCTCTTTAGTACCCGAAGTGAAACCTCGGCAGCCTTTTCTCGACTCACAAAATGTATTTGATCTTTCTTATTCATCACTGATTGAAGGCCACAAGAGTAATGGGCAAAAACAGGTATTCAGAAATCAAATTAGAGCCATCCGTCCGACAGCTGCAGCTTTGCCTAAATTGGGTCATGCAGGAGCACAATGGCTTCCAGCCCAGCAGCAAATCTGCATCAGAATAACCGGAAAATAAATAAATAAATAAATAAATAAATAAATAAATACAACAACAAGGTGTTCCAATATTACAGGGAAAAACCAGACCCCGAAGATCACGAGCCGCTTCTTAATTACAGACAGACAAGGCACCAGTTTGTCTTCAAGGTCATACGCATTCGCTTAGACGCTTCACAGGAATAATTAAACAAATGTGTGCGCCGTCAGACAGCAGATGCAGACAGAAGTAAACACGGGCTTGTGGAAAATGAGGGACAGAAAATTGGGAGCTGCCAGAGGTCTAAAATGAGGTTTGAGGATAATGGATGAGCAGCAGAAATAAAATGCAGCAAACCTTCTGCATTTTATGTGCAATCAACCCCTCTGAGGTTTGGAGCAGAGAGTTTCCCAACCACCCTCCTAAAAGTGAGGGCTTTCTTGTTGTTGCACCGTGAATGTGGGTCATCGGTTGATTGAATTCTGCCAAAACAATTCCCTGAGGACGGACAGCGAAGACCGCTGCCGGTGGCTGTTTCTGGAACATCTACCTCTGAGATGAGTAAGAGCTCCTCAGCTGTTTAGAGAAATGTTTCAAATGTCCAACAGTGTTTCGGACTCTCATTGCTAAATACTGAAGTATTTCTTGTTATTCCTTCTAAATTTTTATGATTTAAGACTCAAAAATGATTTCACAAAGCTGTTTGGAAGAAATAAAAAAGTCTAATTTGACATTTTGTCAGCAGAAAAATTTAATTTTAGGCTTTGGATGAAACAACATGGAGGACTCACTCTTTAAAGCACCAATGATTTATTTACAGTCATTAATATAAAGTGACGTGACAATGATGTGTGCATGATTCCTAACGGAACCTGTGCAGACTAACGGAGCAGCAGATGCTTTCTTGTTTCACTTGTCTGGTTTCAATAATCAGAATGAATGCAGGAGCTCCACTGTTCACAAACACTCGAAGGTTGCAGGGAAGCAGTCCAAAGCAAGAGGGGAATACTCTGGACCAGGATAAACAATTGGAGCCCGGATTTTCCAGATATTCAGAAGGAATTTCTCCATGACTTGGTTGCAGAGAAGTGAGATCATTTAAGCTCACTCCAGTCACCTTGGAGATTTACTGTTTTCAGTTGTGTGATTTTGAACTGATTTTGAATAAATTTAAAACACGAGTAGCACTAATGCTGATTTATTTCATGTGACTTAAGTTACTATGGAGATCATGTTATCCTGACAGAGAGCAGGACAACCTCCAGGACAAATCAATTGTTGTAATCAATCTGTTAGTCAAAAACAGATGCATGTTTCCTGACCACATTTTCTGCATGATCTGATCATTTTAAATAAATCCCACTTTTGTACAATGTAAGGGGAATTCCACACATGTTATTATAATCCATATTCTGTTTCATGCTGCTCAAATTATGTTCCAGTCACATTTTCTGTTTTATTTGATCATTTTATCTTTTTGTGCACATTCTAATTACCCCTGTGGCCCAGTGGAACACTTCTAACTGCATTTCTACTGGATGACCATCTTATCCTAACATACCAAAATATAGGAAGAAACTCAGCATAAAAGTTGTAGCAAGAGTTGCTACCCACAGAAAACTCTTTTTAAAAACCCCAAACAATAATTGCAGCCTAAATGAACATAAAAACACATGCTTCAGCACTTAATCTAACTGTGAGCAAGATGGTCACCAAGTCAAACCTTATACTTCAAAGTCCTCTTCTGATGAAAATCCTGTTTTAGAGTTTCTAAAACGTCAATAAACATTGGAGAATTAGCTAAAAGAGTCTGGTGAACTGGAAGGAGAAAGAATCAGGATTTTGGAGGAAGTTCTGTCCATGAAGATCTTCACTTCCTCGTCCAGCTGACATCTGGATCAGAACCATACGGCTGGACATTACCCAGATTGATGGATGTTTTTATGCAGCAGCGGTGAAGATTTATGCTAGAGAGACACAGAGCTATCATAATCAGACAGGGGGGATCAGGGGCGGAGCTCCAAAAGCCACGCCCCCTCAGAGGAGATTTTGGAAACAGAGGCTTCAGATCAACAAGAAAATTGATTTTTAAGACCTTTAGGTTGTGGGATTATTGTTAAAAATTCCTAATTATAATTAAAACACTACTGGGAATGTTTTTTTTAATAAAAAATTGTCCAAGGGGGACTTTAAAGCATCTAAAATTCTACTTTGCAGATTTCCCCATCCAGGGTTATTTTTAGATCCTAACCTCTGTGATAAATGAGGGAACACCAGATCTCCTCAATCGAGAGTAAAACAATTTCAGAATGAATAATGAATATACTTAGTGCACAGCTTTCAAATGTGACTGAATCAATCTTTAAATCACATGATCCTTCATTTTGACTAATTCATTTTTTGTTTGTTCTCAATCCTGTTTGATTGACAGCAGCCCCAGCTGCTCAGCTCTCCTCCACACTCTGAAGACGCTACAGAAAGTTCATGTTTCCTTGTGTTTGTGCTCAGTGTCACATGATCATAAGACAGTCAGACAGACACAAAGATAATCAAAAGAAATTCTTGGGTTGGAACAACATGACCAGAAAGCCAGTTGGCTTTCAGAGTTTTCAGTTTTTACATCTCAGCAGGTATGAATGTGGAATCACAAGTTGACTTTCTCGTCTTCGATGCTGTCCACCTTGTCAAACCTTGTTATTCCCGGCTGGTCATTACTCTTCCCCTAAAGAAATCCTGACTGAAGACGACACAACATCTTTGTGTCTGGAGTAGAAGTTCGCTGCAAACCCTGTCATTTCATTGGAACAGTAGCAATGCTTTTCCGGGGATCGGACCACGAGGGTCTCAGCCACCTCGGTGCCACTGTGGTAGTTTAAACTTGCACTCAATGACAGGAGTGACTCATCCTCCTGCATGCTGTGGGAGAGTATAGGAGATAATGACGACGGACCTCAGTGAAACCTCAGTTAACTTTGACCTTCTAAAGTTGGTTCTGCAACAAATACATCAAGAAAAAGTAATTAAAAATCAAAGCCGCACTTTCACAGTAAAAGTTAGTTCCTCATGTTTGGTAATCAGGCCATGGTGTCTGCATGACTCATTCACTGCAGCAGACCTCTCCTCCTGAGGCCGATGGCGGAGGAGCTCTGCGCTCAGTAAATGTAGATCAGAGAACTTAATATTCTCCTGATTTGTTTTTATTTGGGGAAATAGGCCTGAAAATGGAGCGGCGTACTTTCTGCTCAAACAAAGTCACAACCGATCCATTCTCGTCCGTGAGCCCCGAATAATAGGACAAAGCTTCCTGTGACTGCCCCACATGGGTATTTATACACAGCAGAGAGAGCTGATGGATGGATTTCACATGTTTCTCCCAAGAGTCCGTTCGGATGTTTCCATTTCTGGAGCGGGAAAAATGTTCGGAGCGGCTCATGGGAATTGAGTATCTTAGGTGTCCGTCCTGCTCTTTCCACGCGATTACCTCTCCACAAAATGCTGCTGTTAGTCCACCTGGCTTCTGCACCAAACAGAGCAAATGCATTAACATTATACATAATGTATACAGGCGTGTGCTCGTGCCCAAACACGCACGCATGCAGGACTCAGCTGCTGTGGCTTGAAAGAGTTTCATAGCTTCCCCTTCACCTCCATTTATGCCCATAACACACTCATTTATTTCAGCAGCCGGCACGCTTTAACTAGAAAAGACGACCTGAGCACCTTTATGTTCTGCTCTGACAGTAACACCGTTTATTTCCCACATGGTCTTAGTCTTAACTATGACTTTCTTTCTGAGAACACATTTTACAAACACATCTAACGCATTCCCAGACAGTCAAACTCATCGGCAAAGGCCAATTCTTCTGATATTGCTTGGAAGCCCAGGAGACTCCGCGGCGCGGTCTTCATCTGCAAATTTGCTATCGGAGGCACAGTCTAATTCCTGAATTTAATGCAGAGATGGCCATGGGATATGGGGCTCCACGTTTCATCTAAAACATGATATTCCAGTGTTTTGCTGTTTCAATTTTTGTTGTTATACAAATCTGTCTTTACAGCACATATACAGTATATTTACAGTGTGGCAAAAAATATTTGACTGTGAGAGATTCTACAGGAATTGGTCTGTAATGTTCATCATAGATAATCTTCAACTGTGTGAGACAGAATGGAAAAATAAAGTATTTAGTTCCTACAATCAAGCATGAATTTTGTCTCTAACAAACCTGTAACTTGTTCTTAAAAAAACTCTTCTGTCCTCCACTGGTTACTTGTTTTAATGTCATCAGTTCGAAGTGGTTACGTGTGCAAAAAACACCTGTCTACACTAAACAGTCAGACTGCAACCTCTCCACCGAGACTAACTCCCTTGCAAAAGAGGTTTTAAATCTCAATGGGACTATCCTGGTTAAATAAAGGTCAATAATTAATAATAACACCAAAGAGCTGTCGAAGGACACCCGGAACAAAATTGTTGACCTGAACCAGACTGGGATAAACGAGGGTAAACCGCGTCACGCTGAGAAGCACTTTTCTTCTCGTGGGTGTGCTCTGAAGCACAGAAGTTTACATTTAAATATAAGTAAAGAGTTTTATTGTAGCATGACCTTTTTAAAGTTATAAAACTACTGTTGTTATGTATATTCAAGCGCTGGAAGCTCTGCGCTAAAGCTAGCGGACCAGCAATTATTGGTGATGTCATCAAATGAAAGTGACGTCTGAATTATGAGACACAAATTTTTCATAACTCTCCGTTTGAAGGGCTAAATGAAGGGAAGCGAGAAGGAAGAATTTGGATTGGGTTGAAGTGTTGGTGGCTAAGGATTTTTTTTTTTTTTTTGGCGTGAAAGTGGTGCAGAACAGAGGTATTCTGGCCCTTGTTAAGCTATGGTGTAATTCACACCAAGCGCGGAGCGCCCCGGTCCTCCGCAGAAGACTCATACCGTGCAGTGGTTCATTTCAGTGTCTGGTCTATTTTTTAAACATACAATCACAACATACACACACACACTCACACACAGATAAATTAAAGAAGTGTAGGCCTACTAGCTACGTGCTTCTTAGCAGAAACATCGGTTACTCTTTTTAGGTTATTAACTTACCCATGATGGCAAAAGCAAAGAAAGTTCTAGCAGAAGCTCCTGTCGACCGTCGCTGAGAAATGCGCGTCTGTGAATTGCAGGAGAGAGCGAATGCTGCGCGAACTCCGCTCAAGTGAGAACCAAGCGTTAATTATAATTTATAAAACTGTTAAAATAGCAGTAAAACTACTTCAAGTCTCAGATCTTCCTCCACTTTAAACTAGTAATCATTCCTGTTTTAGAAAGTCTGTATATATGTCTGCTGAACACGTGTAAATCAATAAAATCAGGTTCCCCGTCTGCTTCCAACACTCGTTCTGCTGTACTTTGCTCGGGGTTTTAATGCAGCTGCCTGATGCTGATGTGTGACCTTTCAAAGCTTTTTACAGATGGATCCATGCATTTTCTTTTTTGGAATGAACCTGCCCCCCAGCATTTTTTAAGGGAAGGTCAACTGACTAATGCTCTTTACTTTTACATTTTTAGGGAAAGGAGAACGCCCTTCCTGTGGGTATGTGCTTGATCTCTGAATAACAGCCTTTTTCATGAAACAGATTAGTCACATTTTGCTGGAGGAGAGCATATCCTGATTAAACTAATGGGGAATTCTGCAGCAAAGCTGACCGGTTAAACCTTTAAATGTTTTTTACTATACCTCATTATCCAAAGACATCTGCTGTCTTTGGTCTGCTGGAGAGTCCACCTGTAGTGAACCACATCGGTGTTCAAGTGAACCCAGACTCTCGTCTTCGTTTGTGCTCCTCTTACGGTTGAGAAAGAAGAACCCCATCTTATTACTGGTAAATATATATATATCCCTGGTATTTAATATAAAATGCCTCCTTAAAGATTTGCTGTTATTCCTGACAAAGAAAGATTTGAAATTTTCAGCTGACATTCATAGTCATTAAAAAGCTGAACGCTATCTATTTGAAACAACCGACTTAGGAGTCACTTCTGTCAGGACGGGAATTCTTGTGTTAGTTTTTACGCAGCGCACAACAGAGGAGCTCAGGAGTTTCCCTTTCACTGACGGGTGATAACTCTGTACAGGCTGACCAGCAGAGGCAGCTTCAGGGCCAAGGCCCGGCTCTGTGCTGAGGAGTGGAGGGGATCAAGGCCCAGAGGGAGGCTACCACAGCTTGCATTAATCCTGGATCACAGCGTTATCTCGGTTAGCTTCTCGTTCTCCCTGCAGGGATTAGAGACACTAGCTGACCACTCCGATGAAGCCCTCACAACATGTGAAGACTAAGAGACGTGGCAGAAGGGTGACCAAAAATTTGCCGTGAGTTTCTAATGAAGTCATAAATCGTGACATCCAAATTGAATGGTGGGTTAATAATAGAGTAAATTTCCATGCTCCACTTAGCATAAGAACACCAAAGACACGGCTGACCCTGCTGAGACAATAACATGAGAGAGAGAGTTGAGGAAAAACAGAAATCCTCTCTTTCTCCCATTAATTAGAAAACTAACACTGTGGATTTGTTTGTCCATAAAGCCGTAACTGTTATCTTTGGTGACATTTTGGTGTCATGAGAGCGTTGCCTATTTATAAAAATGTAACTCGAGGTTATCACTGGACGCGAAAGCGACGTGGAGTGCATTTTTCAACGACGGTCAACAGACGCTTCTGCTAGAGGTTTTTTTTTTTTTTGCCCTCATGGGTAAATTAATAACCTAAAAATATGACCCCATGTTTCTACGAAGAAGCAAGTAGTTAGTAGGCCTACACTTCTTTAGTTTATCTGTTGTTGAGACACACAGAGCGAAGTGTGTGTGTTGTGATTGTGTGTTCATTTTCATTTCTACAGTCTGTGTATCGCGGCGTTTTATTGTAAAAATTGGTTTTATTTTGAAAATATTCCGGATTTTCTAAAGGAACTTGATGTAGCTTCCTGACAGAATTGATGCGGAACGCTCGCGGATCAAATAGAGCAGACGGCGAAATGATCAGTGCAATGCACAGTGTGAGTCTTCTGTGGAGGACCGCGGCGCTCCGCACCTGTTGAACCACACCATAGGTTAACAAGAGTGCTGAATGGAAGTGTCCAATGTGAACCAGGCGTTATACAGTTTTTAGAAAAACCGTGACCGAAGACATCCCAGTACACATAAAATAACCATGTACCAACACTTAGTGTTGGTGCTAAACAAGCAGATAGGAGGCTTTTGTGTTAATTTTCTGATTGTTTGTTACAAAGCCTATCCCCCATTTGAACATTCCAATGTGGAAAGAACAACATTCACACAGGAACACGTTTACATTTCAACTCCAACAATTTTGGTGAAAATTTCATATTCCAGATACTTCTATTGGTTATTTATGTTACTTGTCCATCTTAGTGATTTTTTAAAGCATTTTCTTGTATTGTCATAACAGACCCGTTTTATTTCATTTTCTAGCAATGGGAAAGTGACGTGTCAGTGTATTTGACAAGTTTTTTAAGCTTAAATATATTATTGTCCCCTGAGATGGACTTGTGACCCACCGCTCTATGCGTTCCCACACAGTGGCTGGGATTGGCTCCAGTAACATTGTGACCCCTAAAGTGTCTAAGCAGGTTTACAGAACGGATGCATTTTATTGCAATATTTAAAATTAAAGTTTTTCAAGAGAGGACGTGTTCTTGTTATTGATATTTGCCATACCAACCATAAGCTCTGAAACAGACTTAAGGTGCTTTCACACCAAACGGGATTCACGCGGTGGAGGCTGCCAGTTTCAATGTTAAGTCAATGGAACAGACACGATATTAGGTGATCGGCGCGAAAGACGGATGCAGCCCGATTTGACCGATGAGGCACGAATTAGGCAGGGAAGCCAAAATTTCAATATGTGAAGTTTGATAGGTTGCTGCTTCACATCTGCCAATCAGGAGCTCAGCTTTTGGCATGTGATGTTTTCAGTGGCTTTCACTCCCGTGGTGGAGCTCACTCACTCAATATGCCGACAGACAGAGAGCCGCTTTGGGGTCTGTCTTCATCGAGATGTAAAAAAAAAAGTAAAGGTCTCCTAATTTAATTTTTTCTCAATCTGGTTAATACGAGACAGAGAGCCTTCAAGCTAAGCCACAGAGACACAGAAACACAGTGGAAGCTGCTGTCATACAGACAGCCTCCTGTACCGGGAAAATCTTTGAATAATAATCATATAAACCCAAACATGGAGACATGATTACTGATGTTTCTGTAGAACTCTTCACAATAAATAAATCTGACTTATTCCTCAACATCATCTGTGTCTTCATACATTCTAGAGAGATATCCACAGACACCGTTCCTGATAGCATCATCCTAAAACATTAGCTGGTAGCTCCTCCCACATGTGGACGTGGCTTTAAACTCAAGAACGAATTTTTTGACAGGTGACGAGCAGCGAATTTGTCATGTAACGAAAGAGGGGCGGGGCATGCAGATTTGTCGCTCGAATCGCGTTTGCTGTGAATGCCCCTTTAGAGGGTATTCTTGACCTCTTACAGCCGTGTTGGTCCTGTTAATTCTCTCATTTAAATATTACATTTCCAGTCAAAATGGTGATGACAGTGGAGGTGAAATTAGACTTCAAAAAAATAAAACTGTTAACGTTACTAACTTATTGGTCCAGTGACAATTGTGTTCTTCTCACAAACAGTATATACTGAGTTCATGTCACACACAAGCTAATCAAATGAAAACTTTTGATGGAATTTTCTTATCCAGTGGACAACTGCTCTCCCCCTCGATCCTCAAATGCTCAATCGAGAGCTCCATTGACCCAACTGATTAATGGCAGAATTGGAATCTTTACTGCAGTTGTTTGTTGTTTAAAGCTAGAATTTGAATATATAAGGATAGAGATGGCAGCGTGTGAAGTGAGAGTCATATTAAATATACCGCCAACTGGAGGACTTGCACCAAGAATTAACATCAAGGAAATGAATAGGGAGCTCAATGAAGTGTAGTGGACCAACATGACATTTCTAGACATTAATGAGGCAAATTTCCTTTGTGACTTTGGGCTATAAAAATAAAATTGAAATTGAAATTTTGATTCTGAAGCCTGATCAAGTCAAAATGGTAAAGTCTTCTTTCTATATTAATATTTTTCAATAATAAATTAGACCCCATCAAAGAGTTTTCAAACATGCAACACCTCCACCTGATAGTCTGTTTGTTAGGAGGTTTTGTTTTTAGCTGGTCGTGATCCTAATTTATGTTGGTTGAAGGCAAAATTCACCTCAACTGAACAGAAACAGATGACTTTCATTTATTTTTAAAATTGATTTAATTAAAAAAAAGTACCTTCTGGCACTGTAGAATTTTGGAACAAAGATCAGACCGGTGCTGTGGATCAGTGGGTAGACCTCTTAAAAACACAGATTTTGACAGTTTGCTGCTTTTATGACTCAACTCCATAAGAACATCAGCAATATCCTTAAAGTACCTTAGAATTAATGAAAAAATTGTTCTAAAACCGTTAATTGATCAATTGATTTTCCTCAGCTGATCAGACTTCAGACGGTAGTTTGAGTACAGTGTCTTGGATTTCACTTCCTAACCCAAATTAATCCAAAGGCATTACAGAATTGTGGGTTTGTGGGAATTATATGTACATCTGTAGCTCACTAGCGAGCTCCTCTGTAGCGACCTCCCTTGAATCGACCTAGCAAGCTCCGCTGTAGCGTGCTAGTAAGTTAATCTGGAGCAAGCTAACAAGCTAGTGAGCTCTGCTGTTGTGAGCTAGTGAGCGCCATTGTATAGAGCTAGCAACCTCGCCTGTAGTGAGCTATTAAGCTCTGCTGTAGCATGCTAGTAAGCTCTGCTGAAGAGAGCTATCGAGTTCCACTATATTGAGCTAGCGAGCTCCTCTGTAGCTAGCTAGCGAGCTCCATTGTAGTGAGCTAGGGAGCACTGCTTTACACCAGGTAGCTAACTAGCATAGTAAGCCTACCCACTGAGTGTCCATTTATGCCAATGTGGGCAAACGCAGGTGGGGTCACCACAGAAACTGTGAACCAACTCATTTTGGACCCACATTTTCTGCCACTTCTAAACCAGTAGGGCCCACTTGGCCTCGGTGACTGGGCTCTACAGTAAATCAGCTCGCGACCTCAAATGTCAACCCTGCTGATTTTCACCAAACACGTCACCCCCAGTAATGTGAGATAAGAGTGACCCTCTGAGCTCAGACAATATGCAAAACAGCAGAATAGTTTCAGAAAACAAATTCAGTTTGTGGTCCTGGTTATCATTATGCTAGTGCAACACGAAGATCCACGACGAGAGCTGAGAAAGTTGCTGTGCAGCTGCAGCATGACAACTGTATCCCCCACGGCCAGTTCTAGTGTGTTAACACGTCATTCAGAGGAACTGCTGCATGACACAGCTGGGACGGATGCATATTTGATGACTTAGGAGGAGGGGGGCGTTTCAATAAATGATCAAAGTAGCAAAACTCTGAATCACACGAGAAGAGAAATTAGAAAAACAAATGAGGTAATCATGTGTGATCAATTCCCATATCAGAATATTACATGCATTTTCAAGTAACATTGATATTTCCCTGTGAGACTAAAAAAAAATAAATAAAAATAGAGGGTAGAAAATACTTTGAGCCTTTTCTTTGCCCCGGGGCCGTGCTACTGTTGCAAAAACATCTGACATTTCCAGCAGTGTAATAAAAGTGTGCAAAGGATGAAGAGGACTACTGACATTTATGGTAATAGAAAGAGCGGCGGGCGATGCTCTGTATGTGTTTGACCTCATCCCATGCAGGGAGTTGACTATGCATCGCCTTTTGAAGTGGCCACGTAAATGAAAGGCGACTGGTAAAATAAGAAAGTAGCCAGACTGTCGGTGTGTTTGAGGTTGTCGCCGAGGAACAAAAGAATGACATTCTGCAAGTCGCACACACAGAGAGAAGGACTTGAAGGAGCCCCACAGGATTGGAGGCTCCATTAAGAAGGATGCATGACCTCCTTCACAAGAGCTCCCAGCCGAGCCATGACTTCAAGGCAAAGTGCAGCACGGGAAGCACCAATACCAACTATACAGAAAACAATACATTTCTGAATGAGGCTCGAAATCCATGAAAGACACGAGGGTAGAGAGCAGTCGGTCAGTTATGAAGATATAAAAAATTTGAAGTTTAAAAAATGTATTTGTGCTTTCTGAATTAGGGCAATCAAAAAGATAAGAAAACAAAAAATATATGAGAAAACTCAAAAACTTTATGAGAATTAATTTGTAAAAATATGACAAAGACGGGACTTAAGGATGAAGTTGTAAAATTATGAGAGAAACCCAACAATTAAATAAACTAGAAAAATTGCATTACCTCCGATAATGCATGTGTGAATGCATTATCACGCTAATGCGGTTGTTGTAAATCGCGTAAATTGCTTAAATTTGCAGTAATTGCTTAAATTGTGTTACGTGTATTAAGTGCTTAAAGTGTGTAAAGTGTGTAAAGTGCTTAAGTTGCATTAACTAGCATTAAAAGCTTAAATTGCGTTAATTTGCGTAAATTGCGTGAAAATCGTAAAATGTACGAATACCAAAAGTTCGTGCATTAATGTCCTGAACGTGCTGAACGTGTTGATACCAATATTGTAAAAGTTTTAAGGTGCAGTAAAAAGTTTAAAATTTTCCCATTGACTTAACATAGGGCTGAAAATTCGCATAAATTGCGTAATATCGCGAAAACTGTAAAATTTGCGAAAACCAAAAATACAAGCAGTAATGTCCTTAACGTGCTGAACGTTTTGATACCAAGATTGTGTAAATCGCATAAAGTGTGCTTGAGTTTTTACGTGCCGAAAAACGTACGGAAGAAAACGTAAATGAACAATCTCAATAGTGTGAATGCATTCAATGCATTCACACAATAAGAAATCATTTTGTTTTTGTATTTCCAAGTATTTCTCCTTTTAAATCAACCAAACTGTCTTGGACAGACTCTGTTTGAATGAATGATCTTCTTTCCATCAACAGCTCTGCTGCACATGCACTAAACCCTCATCTGTTCCTAGTGTCTAGTTCAGGTTCTGGAGAAGAGAAGATGGTATCTTCACATTGACTGCAGTCAAATGAGCCGCCGTTCACATTTCTGTGGTCAAATCAGCATCACTGGATTTTTGGTGTGAGTTTCATCCAATACTTACGGTAGCAGGACTGAGAACGCTGGAAAATCTCCACCAGACTCCACGGAGCTTCTTGATGTGACCACGGAAATGTGAACGGCGGCTCATTTGACCGCAGTTGGAAAGGATTGTAAATCAATGAAAGAGCATTTTGATGTTAGCTTTGATTATTTTATCAAGAACTCTGAGAAACCAATGATTGAATGTATTGATCACAGTCAATAAACATTGGAGAATTAGCTAAAAGAGTCTTTGGTGAACTGGAAGGAGAAAGAATCAGGATTTTGGAGGAAGTTCTGTCCATGAAGATCTTCACTTCCTCGTCCAGCTGACATCCGGATCAGAACCATACGGCTGGACATTACCCAGATTGATGGATGTTTTTATGTAGCAGTGAAGATTTATGGTAATGAGGCACAGCTATCATAATCAGACAGGAGGGATCAGGGGCGGAGCTACCCAGCCCAGCTCCAAAAGCCACGCCCCCTCAGAGGAGATTTTGGAAGCAGAGGCTTTAGATCAACATGAAAAATGGCTTTTAAAGACATTAAGGTTGTGAGATTTTGGTTAAAAAGTTCATAATCATACAGAAAACACTACTGGGAATTTTTTTTTTAAAACAAAAAAAAATATCAAAGGGAGACTTTAAAGCCTTTAGTGCTTCTTATTTTCCTGTGAAGTTAAATTCATTTTGTGTCAAAGTCAGATAAAAGTTCAGCTCTTACCCACAGCACCATAGCAGCTGTTTAGTGATGTAGTTTAAGGGGCATATTTCCAGAAAGTCTCCTTATGAAGCATTTGATGAGTGGCTAAATGTCCATTAACTGTCAATCATGTTGTTGCACCTACAGAAGTACCACATACACAACAATCACCTTCAAACCAAAGGAAAAGCTCACACACATAAAAAGTTGTCATTTGTGTGAGACAGATGTACAACGTGACTGTTAGTGCATAAAACACTTCTTATGATCTTCAAGGAGAAACAGTTGACACTCTGCAATGTGGAGTCATGTGATAGATTAAAGTCCTCTGTGCTCCACCCTACACACAAACGCAGCAGTTCCTTTGAATGTCCAGACTGTCACACGTGTCCAGAGAGGAGCCCTCTCTGTTGGAACATGCCACATTCAAGGTTCAGTGGCTGCACGCAGCGACAGCGCTTCACTCCACCATGACACGTCCTTGAGAGGAAAGCCACGCCACGGAGAAATGAGCTGTGCACGCTGCTTAATACCAACACATTACCACTCCTGACATTAATCGCCCCAAAGTCTGAAAAGTGGTACGGAGCCTCTCACGAACACCCAAGTGAAACATTCATTTGCTGCTGGAGTGGTAACTGGGCTAAATGGGCCCAGCGCCGTTAATGGGGCCATCACTGCCGCAGCGAGGCATAACTCCGAGCTTTTGCAGAAATTATCTACAAACCCTTGAAAATGAAATGTGGTTTCTGTAAATGGGTTTTATATGGAGGTTAATACCATGCATTACTGACTCTGAGTGGAGATAAAATCCACCTGCAGATCCTCTCCCACTGCTAGATACCATCAGCCGGCTTTGTTCAAACTGTTCCAGGACCGGCGCTGTTGTAATTCGGTTTTTTGGTTGATCAATCTCATGTCGGCCCGCCTCATCTGCTTCTGCTTTGAGCTCACGTCGCTGCGTTTGACAGAATGGCTTCTGTTCTGTGCAGGAGGGGGGAAGCGGCACCGCAGGAGCTTTTTCCAGAGGAGAAAAGCCATCAGACAGGAGGAGTCATGAAATCTGATGTCAAGAGTAAAGTAGGAAAACCTGACACTTCTCACCCATGTGTGGCAGCTATTAAACTGCATTGTTAAAGAAGCTCCGACCTCCCAAGGGAAATGAGGGTTTCATAAACCCCCCCGCACACAATCATCCGCATGGGCTTAAAGAGGAGCTGGAAGGGACTTAGCATCTGCACATGTGATGTTCAATAAAAAGAACGGCTTTGTTTTGGGCCGTCTCTGTGACCTCACGGCCTGCTGGCGGTCTGCAGGTGTTTGAGCTCTCCGTCTGTTAGGAAGCAACAAAATAACAGTTTGTGGCACATTTTGAAAGTAATATTTGTTCATATTATTTCTCGATGTAGTTTTTTTTTCCATATTGTGCGATAACGATATATATCACAATATAAACCAAATAACTATATTTGTCAAATTTGAACGCTGTGCTGCTCAAAACAGAAATGTATAATCATCGCAGATTGTTTAGATTTAAACATTTATTTCCTATTATACTTTCAAACATAACAGATGCACTGAAAATCATGCAACTAGTTTTTAAAATAAATAAACTGAAAATGAATGCAAGTTTCAAAAGAGAACTTAAAAAACACTGCAAAGAGTCTGCTTTAAAGAACAAGAAAAACATCTACAAAAATGAGGTAAATATTGCTTAAAATAAGAAAAATGATGTGCCAACAGAACAAGAAGTTATGGCTTTTGAAGACTTTTCAAAACAAGTAGAAATATCTGACCTTATAGGAACTGCAAATATCTTAAAATGAGAATATTTTTCCTAATATCAAGCTCATTTTGACTAATATAAATATTTTTTGATTAATTTTCTTAAAATGGTACATTATTCTTTCATTTCGATGTTGACAGTAAGGTTATCTTGACATTATGGTAACCACTAGAATCTGTGTCTTAAAACCAGCCAAAAATACTAAAAAACATCTTCAAAAAGATTAGTGAACTGTTATTAGTGAACTGTTATTAGTGAACTGTTATTAGTGAACTGTTGTTAGTGAACTGTTATTAGTGAACTGTTATTAGTGAACTGTTAGCACTATTCTTTTCTCACTATGTATGATAATTTACTTGAAATTCTTGAATTAAGGCAAAACTCCTGCATTGATCTTTTCCATACAAATGTCACAGGTATGAATGAAGAAAATGTTTCTGTTGTAACTATGAGAGTCTAGTTTTAAGTGTGTTTTTAATCATAATAGGTAATACAATCTTAGTAAAAAGCCTTAATATCTTATTGAGATAATTAAGTACAAAAACGTTTAAAATAAGGGGAATGATCTTGTGAGAAGAATTATCTTAACATTAAAAAATGCACCGGTATATCTTTGTTTCAAGATAGTTTATCTCACTTAGATTTCCCTTTTTGTAGTGAATAGACCACTAAATCTGGACTAGCCAAACCTTTCTATGGAAAAATAATGTATTTCCAAGTAAACATTTAATTTATTCAGTTTCACTTAACGATCACTGTATCACAAAAACAAAACACTGACAATATTTGAAATTCTTATGTCAGATTTTATAATATTACAGAAATGTGCATTCAATGATATTTAACAGAAGACTTAAGTGAAACAAGTGAAACCAAAAGTGATGTGACTGTGATTAAAAAAGCGTTTCAACGAATCCTCTAGTAGTTTTCACATTTACTGAGGTTTATGAATTTTCTTTTTCCTATTTAAGATATGTCCATGCGCCCAGCAGACAAAACTAGAGTTTGATTTCCTGTCAGAACCAATAAAAAAAAAGGTTTTGGTTTAGTTTTAGAAAAGAATTAAGACTCCCATGAAGACACAATAACTGATGCTAGACAATCATTTATGCATGAAATTCCATTTATTCGTTTATAGTCCATGTTTTATTAAATTGCTTGCTTTTTAAGCCTCTTCATTTTCTTCTTATCTGTTTGATATTTGCTGTAAACAGTTCCTTACAGTCTGGCTCTTCTGAGGTTTTGTGTGATTCCAAACTGCTGTGTCTGCTCCTCGTTTTGTCCCTATTTTTCCCGTCAGATCCCATTTTCCTCCAGACGGCTGTTTTGTGATTGTTCAGAATGGAAAAAATAAGCCCTCCGTCTCGAATGCCACTTGTCAAACGTGTTTGACTGACATAGATTGCTGAGGATAAGATTTCAGACCGAAACTTCCAGCTTGACATACTCGGCAAATCTGGCTTACCAGTGAGGCATGAAGAACTGTCGCGTCTCCTCAGAGAGGTTCACTTTGGAGGAAACTTTGTCTTCTAAACCTTTTGACAGTGTTTCAGTCTGGATTTTTTACCCCTCCAAATACATGTCACAGAGCGTGAGCTCCTTATTCTTATGTAGAGCGCATTGTTAGAGTGTTGGAAATGTTGGCTCCATCACGCCTTTTTGTTCAGCGTCTGCAGAAACACGGCTTTTATTCATGAGACTGTTGTTCATTTCAATCATTTTCCTTCAATGTCGTTTCCTGACATCTCTGAGAAACAGCCTTGATTATTTCCTTTGCCTTGTTTATATTATTTCTTCTTTTAAAGTACATTTTTCCTATTTTAAGAAATCCAAACCTCCTTTTCTTTCCATATAGCTGTTTCTTTACTTAAAATGGAAACTCCTGATCTCTGATTCAAAAGACAATTTGATTGTTGACTAGTCTAATTTTAGTATTGATTAAACAACTTAGATGAGGGGTGTCGAACTCTATCACACAGGATCCAAAACAGAGCTTAGGTCACAGGCTGAAGGGGATAAACATTTATTGAACATTTTTTTTAACTTTAATAATGTAACTTTAGCATGAATATGAATAAAAAAGGAAGGAATATTATTTCAGAATAAATCTATGTAAACCTTAAAGAACTTTCAAAGTTCTCCATGAATATATATTTTGTCAAAATTACACAAGTTATAAATAAGCACAAGATAAAATCAAATCATTTAAAACAATAAAATAAAATGATCTGGAGGGCTGGATATATGGAGCTATTTTGGCGCCAATAATGTGTGAAACCCAAATGAAACATTTATATATATATATGTATAAATATGTACATATGTAACTATTGAAAATATCAAACAGACTTTCTTTGTCGAAGATAATAAAGGAGTTTCCTTTTGTAATAATCAAATGACCAAACCAACAAGCTGTCACAGCAGAAACACTTCATTCCTGTTTAAAAATGTGAGAAATCTATGAGTAAAAGACTCTTTCTTGAAAATCTGATGTCTACATCCTGCACCGTGTGGTGGGTCGCCCTTATTAGTCCTACAGATCATTATACCAAGTATGAGGAGCTGGTGGAGAGGCCATGATGTGCAGAACTTGTAATTATTTTTCTAGGACTCAATCCCAGTGCTGGCTGATTTAAGCTTGTTTTTTTTTAAATACAATTTAATTGTCATTGCGCATAAAAAAACTCTTTTTTTTTAGTGATATGAGTAACTTTGTTTATAACAAATATTGTTATATACTATAAAAACTATGTGTTAAAATAAAGAAAAGGGTGTGCCAACAGTGGAATTTGAACACAAATTATTCACTGATCCTGTTCAGTGCCCTGTTCTCAACAATGTGTTCTTTAGGCTTGATAAGGGCGACCCACCACAGAGCCACGTTTTCTATGTCTATTTTGATCGGAATAGAACAGCGTTTTGGACGCGTGGTTTGTACACGATGAAACTCTGCTTTTACACCCGTCTTGGAACAACTTCAGACTATAATAGTGCCGACAAAACAGACACATTCTTATAACAGTGCTCAGTCAGTGAATGCACCAGGACTGAAGTTACCACCCCCATCGATTTTGATTGGTCCTTCGTGTTAGCCCCGCCCCAACACGCCACAACGGTGTCTAAAGTTTTTAAACTGAAATTTTCAGATTCAAAAATAAAAAGAAAGAGTTGAAAGTGAAAAAAAAAGATTTGAAATTGAAAATTTGAGTTTTGGAGCCTAAAAAACAAAACGTTTGAAGCTGAAAATATTTCATTTTTCTTTAGAATCGCAAAAAGTTTTAGACATTTTAAAATTTTTTGGGTCAAACACCAATATTTTTTTCAAAATGTTTAATTTGGGTTTCAAATATGTACGGCCCTATTTGGCTCCATACGGATATAATTGCCCTGATCTGACCCCGGGTCTACATACTTGTGATTTGGATAATCATTGAAGTTTTTAACCGATTAATATCCTTTTTTCACCAAAGTATTCTTTAGTGACTTGCAGTGACGTTTAGGAATACTGGCTATGCTTGTCCTAGCATTTTTGCGTCAACATGACATATTTTCTGTTACGTATTCTCTATCGTTCTTACAAAGTCCCAACAGTTGTGTAACAGTGTTACATTTATTTTGTTTTTTAAGTCCTTGGAGAGAAGTCAAGGACTTCAATGTTTCTCTGGGATTTTTATTTAAAAAAAAAAAACAAAAAAAACGGAAATCCTTCATTTCTGCAAAGTTTAGCAATAATAACACATTTTATTCCAGAAAAGTTTTATTATTTTGTTTGTGGAAAGCTTTCCAAGCCAAAATAAAATGAACAAACAGCGTTCTGCAGCCTGACCTGAAATTGCTGGGATGTAAACAGAAAATGTGTAACAAATAATCCAATTTCAGACAACAACAGTGGAGCTATGAGGCAGGCAATTGCCTTCATGCTGCAGGTTGGCAGTAAAATTGATGTTTTCAAAAGTATGTCTGTATTTTCAAAGCAGCTTCTGTTCAGAGGATTCAGCTGCTCTTCAGATTCTATTCGAAGAGCTTTATTTTGCACGCTGCGTCTGCGGCGCCTCAGGTAATTGTGCAATAGATCTCTGCCAGATGGTGACCCTCTGTCAGCGGTGCTGTAATGGGGACTGGACTCTCGCAGGTTAATTTTCTCGGGCTCCCTGAGACATTTTTTAGGAGCTGTGCCTGTTTTGGATGCAGTTTAAGATCCAGGCTTGGTGTGAAGGACTCGGAGAGACCGGCATCAGCTCTCAGACCTTCACAGGATTTATCATCCCTGCCGTAAACGGTTCCAGCCAGGGAAATGATAGCTAACTGCCGTCAGACAGACAGTACAGCTGTTTACAAGCCCATCTATATTCTGCAGTCTCATAACCTCCTGTTATTTACAGCTCATGGCCCCACTTCTTCTGCCATCAACACCAGGCTGTTATATTCAACATGAGTGCAGAAAAGCAGCAGTTTCAGCTTCAATAAGCAGCAGAACACCAGCCAGTCCTGCAGGAGGCCGTATTTAACCTGTGATGAGTGTTAGATCATGGTCTCTCTGGCTGAAGGAGTGAATAACATCTTTGGAGGTGAAGGTCAGGACCAGCGTGGTCTCAGGCTGAGAGTAAGAAAGATGAGCAGCTGCTAACAAACTCAGTTCATCACAGGCTGCAAGGTCACATCTTCAACCTGACAGATATGAGTATGCAGTGATAAAGTTCATGGAAATATTACAGGATACCACCCCCCCCCCTTCATATGGGACATAGAGCCAAACAGCCAACATGTTGCAGTTCTTTAGAAGACCACTGGAGGCAGCTGTCAGCAGTCACTCAGTAACACTTTGACAATCTTTCTGTTATATTGCAGAAACTGTCTAATCTGGCAGTCTCCTAGTAACATATAGTCCAGTCACCGTTCTTGTGCCGTTATCCATGCCGTCATGTTGAAACCAGACAACGCCAGAAAGCAGTGATTGGTCGGAGTCGGTGTTAGTCATTGTTTCTATGGCAACTACTCTCACCAATCAGGAGTGAGTTTAATGGAAGATGAAAGTGGGCTCATGGGAATTTGTCCATCAAACAGTTTGAATGTTATTGAGGCATCTGATTGGTCGGTTAGTACTTGAATAACTTGAACAGAAAAACATGGATGGATGGATGAATGGATGGATGGATGGATGGAGGGAGGGAGGGAGGGAGGGATGGATGGAT
>NC_050535.1:21942694-21957661 GCF_002922805.2 Oryzias melastigma | reverse complement strand
GGATGGACGGATGGATGGATGAATGAATGAATGAAGAACGGACGGACGGACGGATGGATGGACGGACGGACGGATGGATGAATGAATGAATGAATGGATGGATGGATGGATGGATGAATGAAGAACGGACGGACGGACGGACGGACGGACGGACGGATGGATGGAGGGATGGATGGATGGATGGATGGACGGACGGACGGATGGATGAACATTGTGACTGTTTTTAACTACAAGAAAAAAGTTTCATTGTCAACATCTGGATAAAGGTTTGATCTGAATAGCAGGTTTACTTCACTCATTGATTTCTGCATCTGGGTCACCTTCCACTGCTGCATCTTTTTATAGCATCAATGAGTTTAATAATGGTCCTGTTGGTCTCTGAAGTCATAACAATGCATTTTATAACAGATCAATTAAGGTTTATATACCCAAATGCATATTCAACAGCTAATTTTGATTAAAATTCTAGGAAGGTCTCCTCAAGGGCCTCATGACATACCAACTAAAGCTCATTAGAAACACTTAATATTAATGAAATAACTAATTGCATTACATGTAGTTAACCACCTAGAGCACATGTTTAGTTTGTCTGCCTTTAACAAACTCAAGCTAAAGGTTCAAATTTAAGGTGACATCAGGATATTGTTTATGACGCATTTTTAGGAAAGTTGTTTGATACAAATATGCCATTCAAAATCTGCAGGACTGTTTGAAAACATATGATTGGATTCCAGCTTGACAAGTACATCAATGAGCATCACTTATTTGAAAGTAAAATGATCATTTATCAATAACTATTTGTATCTAATTAAAAAACTCCTTAAGTATCGGAATGCTTGAGAGGATTAGTGTCACATAGTATCAAGATGTTTTAGTGCGGCTCTGAAATCTAAAATGAAGCCTGAAGGTGTCAGAGACTGAATCAAGTTACACCTAAAGCAAAGGAGTTTGATCATTTTCCACACTTGAACTTGTTCAAGTTTCTCTTTTTCAGTCTTCAGCATTAAAACAGATGGAAGTCTGGTTAAACCAAACTCGTTTGGACTAAAACTGAGTAAAAAGTTTTTATCTTGCTTATGATTTCATAGTTTTCAATAGTTGTTCTTAAAGCAGATGATTATTTTTTGGGTTAAATGAAGATTTTAAGAGTTTTTTTCCTCCTACCTCACAGCTCGTTCATTTGCACTGGTTTCTGGTCTGTGGATGTCAGTGCTGACAGAGCTGTGATAATAAAGAAGGATATTACTGATTATACAGACGGCAGACGGCTTTTTATGACTTTCAGACAAAGTGAGAGTCAGCTGCTGAAGGAGGAGAATATGAAACTCTCATATCATATTCTTTCATCTGACTCCTTTAATTTAGCTTCATGCCATTATAAAACTGAATCCGTGCCAAAGAGAAGATTCCAACTTCACGAAAAAGCCTTGAGTTAAAAATCTCTTTCTGAATTTAACTTGAAGATGAAAGTGGACTTTCTTTATGTGGAGAGTCTTCAAAAAATCACTTTGACAGAGTCCTTGCTGCAAGAACATGCAAATACCTTTATTTTATACTTGGGATTTTTTTTATGTTTGGTTTGCATCAAATTTATATTTGCTGTTACGAGTCAGTCAAACCACGATTTGATTTGTTTCACAATTTAAAAGTCATGATTTCAATTCCTCAACACAAGGGATTAAAAGTATTTTAAGGCCAAGTCTGTTTTCTTTTTGCCCCATACACAAACTGTCTGTTTTCATATTATCATACCATGGTCATTTACAAAAGAAATAAATATTCAATCAATATTTATCACTTTATTCTTGTTATTTCTTCGGTTTAGCTATTTTTTTTCACAAAAAG
Organism: Oryzias melastigma; assembly: GCF_002922805.2. Taxonomy (NCBI): domain Eukaryota; kingdom Metazoa; phylum Chordata; class Actinopteri; order Beloniformes; family Adrianichthyidae; genus Oryzias; species Oryzias melastigma. The sequence goes on along the minus strand of NC_050535.1, from coordinate 21,955,816 downwards.
TGGACTATTTGATGCGTGATGCGGCTTGTTGTCATGGTAACATGGCAACAAGGCTGAGCCGGTAGAGCTGACACAGAACTTGACCGCAAAGGAACGTGATTTAGAAATGCTGATCGTCATGATAGGCTAAACAAAGCGTCTGTTCAGAGAGAAAAAAACATTTTTATTGGTAAATAATAAAATTATTTACAAACATCAAGCTTATTAACTTTCTATGAAGCAGAAAATAGGCTACAGAAAGAAAAAAAATAACTATTTGTTACACACACACACTCAGGTGCACTAGCACAATCACAGGCACGCCTGCACACTCACAGGTGCCCCCCCACACACACAGGCGTGCCCACGTACTCAGAGGCACGCCCGCACACACACAGGCGCACCTGCACACTCACAGGCGTGCCCTACACTCACAGGTGCGCACACAGGCACACACACAAGCGTGCCCACATACTCAAAGGTGCACCGGCAAAATCACAGGTGTGCCTGCACACTCACAGATGCGCACACACACAGGCATGCCCACACACTCAAAGGCGCACTTGCACAATCACAGTCGCGCCCACACCCTTACAGGCGGACACACGCACACATATACAGGTGTGCCCACACACACACAGCACACCCGTACACTCAGGTGCACTAGCACAATCACAGGCACACCCGCACACTCAGAGGCGTGCCAACACAATCACAGGTGCACACACATTCACAGGCGTGCCTGTATCAAAAAATATGATCAGCTTTGCATTTCTAAACTCAGGCACAGGCCGTGACAAACAGATTTTTTACATTTCTGCAGTGATGAACATGCTGACGAGTTTGAACCAATTTTTTACCGATTCACTGAGAATCGATACATCCCTACTGCTTAGGTTTTCTTCTGTGTTCAGACAGGTTTAAGTTTTACCATCAACACCCATTTCTGCTTTTGATTGCAGAAGTTCACAACCTCCAGCTGCACACCATCAGATCCTTCTTTTGCCACAACTTTGTCGACCATTTTGTTCCCATTTAAAACCGTTAAAGTTGTGTTTTGAAGTCATGTTTTATACCAATAATGTACCAAATATTTTAATATATATATATTTGTTATCATCTTGATATTTCTACTTGTGGGTTCTGACATGCAAAAAGTCCAGAGAACCTTTACATCTTTACGAGCTCTGCCTCTACAGCTGTGCAGGGACACGAGGAGCCAATCACAGTGAAATCACAGCCATGAGAGTAGGATTTCACAGACCTGCTAAAGTTCATGACAACTTAGACATGAAATTGGGATTATTCAGTTTCATATCCATTTACATTTGGCATCACATGACATGATTGTTGCACAAATGGACTCTCGTTGAAACTTAAATGTGTCTCATCTTTGTGTTCTCTCACTTGTGTGTTTTTGTAGTTCCTGTGTTTTCAGTTGTGTTGACGTTTTGCTGTCTGGATTTGGATCTTCACGTGTACCATCCTCTTCCTCTGTTCCTCTTTTACGGCCGTTTAAGTATTTTCTCTCGTTCTTATTAAGCACCATCTCACTTAACTCTCTGGCCACCCCCTGGCTGTAATTGACCTGGACAGCCTTCTGAGTCATAATGTATACAGGAATTAAGGATGGTTAATTGCATCTTTCAAACAGCTCTGTGGCTGCGGGGCATTGGCTTCTCTGTTTTCGCTCTATCAAGAGTTTCTATACTCCTCAAAGGAGGGGAAAATGGAATATGAAGTAAATCTGCGCCGTCATCACTCTGTGCCGGGTAGCAGCACACCTCATACATCAAACCCTCATGCATTTTTTAGCATCGCTCCCAAACAGCGTGCCGTAGCAAAACAAACAGCTTCCACAGTTTACCCAGATCCTGAGTGACCCCAGCTATTACCACGGAAATTAGCAGCTGGACTGCTGAGTGTGTGGAAGCTGTGAAGTGGTAAGTGTATACAGCCCAGTACCCTCGTTTTATAGAATATTTGTAATTTGCAGGAGTTTAAATGAGCTTTCTCATTACTTTTAGCAGTTGTGGCATTTCTCTTTACCCCCTAAGAAGACAGGTGAGTAATAGGAGCACACATGGAAGACCATCCTGCACAGACTCCTGCTGGTGCTCCTGCAGATTAGCCTTAGGAGACGCCTCTGCCTCCCTGCTGCCCTGTGCAGATTATAATGAAGACACAACACAGCTATGGACCTGCTGCTCCATCTGTCCATGACGCACCAGCTGACTGCCTGAATCAGCTCTTTCAGACTTCAGAAAAACTCTGCCGGCCTAAGAAAACACATCTTTCACTGACGTGGTTCACGTTTCTAATAAAAAAAAAACTTCTGGATTGATGTCTGGTTGTTTCCAGCTGTGAGACTTCACATTATAGATTCTCCTGCTCCTTTCAATTTTTGGCACATAAAAACTCAACCACTTTAGCTAATGTTTTAACAACATGCTAAAGTTTTTGACTAATTTAGTTTATTGAGGAATTGTATGCTACTTTGGAGTTTAGCTAGGAATTAAGCACCAGAATAAATATTTTTGCCAAATTGGCATGTATTAGTGATTTTTAGGCAATTTTACTACAAAATTTTCAGAAATTTAGGTCAAGTTCACTTTTTTTCATAGTTCTTTAAAGACATTTCCAGACTTTCAGATCTTTCAGCAAAAAGCATTCACACTAGCATTATCGCAGATATTGCAACTTTTCTAGTTCTCATTGCTTTTGTTTTTACCTGTAGAAACTACTTATATCTACTTTACATCAGAGAAAAAAATCTAAAAAAATTTTAGTTATTAGTTATTGTGTTAAGTTTTTCTCATTTAAAAATGATGCATTTTCAGGTCCAGTCTCTAAAGTTTTCAAGGTGATGAGGTTGGTAACCAGAGTGAGTCTTAACGTATTGAAGAGTTTAAAATAACAGACATGTGATGGTCTACTAATGATTTCTAATCCTGTACTGTTGTTATCTCGGTGAACAGAAGCATTGACTGACTTCACTGTTAGCCACAGCAATCTGAGACACAGTAAAAGTTAAACTGACTTTAAGAGTCCTGAAAGTCGTCGCTCTGCAGCAGAAATAATTTGTGGGAAGCAGGTGAAAAACCCAGTAATTCAAGTTTCATTTTTCCATCTCAGTCATGTTAGAAATAAGAAATGTCTAAATGAAAGTACGTTGACCTTTAGTCAAAGTGAAATATCACAGGCCTCATTATCCTGAGCTATGTTTAGAATCTTCAAGAGGAAGATGTGACAAAGAAGGTAGTTCAGCTTTCAGCTCCAAAAAAGATAATTGTGCTTTCAGCCTGTTTTTACCTCACCCTTTACACTGGACTGCACTTCAATTTCAAAACACAAATTACACATACATTTGCAGATGACACAGGTGTGGTGGGAATTAGGACCAACTGTGAGAAGACAGTCTCTAGGGAGGGGTCCCGACCTTCCCATCCTTCTTTTATTTTTTTCTTTTACACTTGTTATGGTTTTCATTTGTCTTAGGTCAGGAGTGAACATTTGTGAACAACAGTATGATTTCATACCAAGGAAAAGAACCACAAATGCAGAATTTGCTTTGAGGAAACTTCTGCTGATTGATTGATTGATTGATTGATTGATTGATTGATTGATTGATTGATTGATTGATTGATTGATTGAAACTTCTGGACAATAACAGAGGAGGTCTCTGGAGGAGCTTAAATGTCCCAGTCTGAATTCTTCCCTTCACCCTTCCCCTCCATTTGAAGAGGCATTTTTAGTGCAAGTGTGTCTGGATTTTTTTTTTTTAAACCAACCCTCCAAGCATAGGGATACAAAATCCTCTGTCGTGAGGGTAAACCGTGTTGCGCTGAGAAGCTCTTTTCCCGTGGGTGTGCTCTGAACCACAGAAGTTTATCTTTAACTGTAAGTAATGATTTTTTGTTGTAGCGTGACCTTTTTAAAGTTATAAAACAGCTGCTGTTATGTATATTCAAGCACTGGAAGCTCCATGCTGACCGGTGACTATTGGTGATGTCATCATCGAACAAAAGTGGCGTCCGAACTATGAGACACTATTTTTCATAGCTCTTCGTTTGGAGGGATCAATGAAGGGGAAGGGAGAAGGGATGAATTCAGATTGGGTCTAATTGTGTCTTTGTAGATAAAGACTAGGGGTGTGCAACCTTTGCCAGTAAAAGAGCCTGGGCCTGTTTGGTACTGATCAAAACCGAACAGGAGCCGCAAAGCCTTTTTTTTTCTTTTTTAACCCTTTTAGGAAAATTTTATACTACTTTGCATCATTACATTGTCGTTTTTTATAATAAATATGAATTATATTTATTTTTGGGCGTCAATAAATACATTAATATCAGAATAAGAATTTTGTCAAAGTTGTTTTTTACTTTTGACAGACACCCACATGACTTTCTTTCAAAATAAAAGACTTCCTGTCCCAAACAGGAACATTCAAGTGAAGCAGATGTATCAGTAAAGAACACAAGACAAAAATGACATTTTCTCTTGTTATACTTTAGGTTTACTTTGGTGAGCCTTCATTCTTTTTCCTACTTACTACTGGTGTTAATTGGAGCATAAACATGAAACATGATTGGTTAATGATCCAGTAGAAATAGTTATGAAAAATACATAAAAGTTAGCAGCCTTTACTTTTAAGAATTTTCTTTATCCAGAGAGCCACTGTGGAGGGGTATAGGGGCTGCATGTGACTCCGGAGCCTCAGGTTGCAGACCGCTGATCTAGACAAAGTCTTTGACACAATCCAGGGAGGAGCTCTGTTCTGGATGAGGAAGTCAGGAGTGAACATTGGAGATGTTCCGGACATGAACAATTGCTGGAAGACAACGGTGAGATGTTCTGTAGATGTGACAGAGTTCCAGGTGGAGGTAGGACTGCTCCAAGGATCAGCTTTAACCACTCTCTTGTATCTATGGTGATGGACAGACTTACAGAGGAAGTTAGACAGGAATCTGATGTTTGCAGATGACACAGTGATCTGTAGTGAGAGCAGATGGAGGAACATCTAGAGAGGTGGAGGTTTGCCCTGGAAAGGAGAGGAATGAAGGTCAGCTGCAGCAAGACAGAGAATCTGTGTGTGAATGAGAGGAACTAAAGAGGATCGGTGAGGCTACAAGGAGCAGAGCTGGAAGGTGAGAGGTGAAGATGTGTGTGAGTGGGTTGGAATGGGTGTAGGGAGATTCCAGGTGTGATGACATAGTGTCATCAAGAATGACAGAAAAGATGTAGAAGACTCAGGTGAGAGAGGCCATGTTGTTGGTTTAGAGCCGGGGTGTCATACTCATTGTGGTTTGTGGGCCGCATGTTCTATGTACCTTTGTTTTGCTTTTTTATTTTGTCCGTTGGAAAAACATGTCTCAACCAACCTAGTAGCCTAATCACTTGTTATTACAGATTAATTCACAGAGGCCAAAGGATTTCAATAAAATGCTTTTTTTGACAAAAAAAAAAAACAAAACAAACAAACAAAAAGGTTATTTAAATTGTGTACACACTGAATATTTTACATCTGACCTTGAAGCATTCCCGATGGTAAACACAAGAGGAGGCCACGGGAAAACATTCACAGCCTGCCTAAAATATAAATGTGCAAATCAATGAAAAATTAAAGTAATTAAACTTGCAAACATTTGTGAAACTGAGAATATGGGGTTAACATCCCTTTCTCTCCTGAAACTCCACATGGTTTGGCCTTCATCATGTTTATTTCTTGCTTTTCCTTTGCTCCCCCTAGTGGCAGAATTGTGTATTGCTGTCAAAAATGGGGCTGGAAACTTGCTTTAAAAAAAAAAAGTCCTTATATTTTTTTTTTGTCTTCATGACTTGGCCAGATTAAACCATCTGGCGGGCCGGATAAGACCTGTTTACCGTATGTTTGATACCCCTGGTTTAGAGACTCTAAGCAGCAGAGAAGAAGATGGAGATGTTTGGAGTAGCCAAGATAGATAGGAACAGATCATGGCACATGGCAGATTGAGCCATTGCATCACAGGAAGTGTCTTGGCCGTGTGGTTCTCCAGCTGGAACTGTCAACAAGTCATGAAGAAAACACATAATCTCTTTTAAGAAAGATGGGTAATAATTGTGGATAGTGGGAGAGTTCCTGATGAATTGTCAAGTATGTTATAAAAATAATAAAATTCAGAATCAAAACAAAACACCAAGAAATATGAACAAAAACAAGCCTGGTCCGAGAGGGGCATCCATTCCAAAGATACTACAGAGGCAGACAGGTGGTAAATAAAAGGAACCTGATGAAATGACCATTTCCCAAAATATCCATCCTTCCATCCATCCATTTTCTGCACCCACTGAATCTTTTTCGGGGTTACAGGGTGCTGGAGCCTATCCCAGTTGCTGTTGGATGAAGGCAGGGTTTACCCAGGTTTGGACGTTTGGATCTTAGAAAAAAACAGAATTATGCCAAATTCCTTGAAGTAGGTATTGCTGGGTTAAAGTGCATCCTAATACATGTAGATGCTTGATAGAAACCTTTAAGGGCCTTTAAGGTTGTATTAAGTCATCTGTGAATAAAAAAAAGAAATAGATGTGATGTGAAGGATCTAAATGGAGGAAATTAGAATTTGAATAAAATTATTGTTAATAAAGCGAAATATGAAAAAACATGAATGATCAAGACTTAAAAGAGGGAATTTTTTAAACATGACCGAGAGAAACCAAAAGGTGTGATGATCTGACGATGAGCCCTTTTCCATGCTCCAAATATTAGATCATCACCTGATTTCATATGCAGTACAGATGTGCTACTTCAGGCGCGCCTGATTTTAATCAATCTCAGAAGTTAGACAAGCCCAGGTCTGGTTAATCCTGGAATAGGGGACCACCTGCCACTACCAGGTGCAGTCATTTACTACACCCACGTGAAGGCTTTTTAAAAATGTTTTTATGTCCAGGGAAATGCAGAAGGTTGAGTCAGGAAGGGCGTTTGATGCAAAGTGATGATTCCCCCCAGACAACTCATGAAGGGATTAATAATAATCTGGTGTTCTTCATCTGATAATGTCAGTTGTCCAATCGTGAGAAATTACATTAAAATTAATATGACCACATGAAAGAAAAACTTTCCATGTGTACTCTTGTATCCATTAGAGCTTTAAATGTTATATCTATATTTATGTAAAGAAAATACAGAAGTTACGAGAACCACACGTGATATGGAGGGGATCTGCCATGGCCAAGCTATCATCCTTGATGAGAAACGATGTCCAGCAGCTCTTTCAGTGACAGACTGATTCACCCCAGGGGTCCGTTTCAAGAAGCAGGTTAAACAAAATTAGAGTTCAATGAAATCCGCCTCATGAAGATAAAACAAGTATTGTTTATTCATGTTTGTTTCCCAGAGTCTCCAGTGAGTCTCATCCTCCTCACTGTGTCATCAGTCCACACCATAACGTCTTTCCTTCTGAACCGTATAAAAGAAAAACCTTGAACCTTCATATCACAGGAAGAAATCAAATCTGGAGACTTGAACTGAATCCACCCTGGAGAAGAGGACAAAGGTTTCTCACGTGATGTGACCCGCTGATGTCAGACAGAAATATTCTCTAAACTGGTTTTATTCCTGAAATACTGACAGTGTTTTATGGCAAATGAAGTAATTGAGAAGTCCAGCTGTTTTATGGGGTGTAACAGACAGAGGTATCAACTTTTCTTTTGTCTTTATTCCTGATATAAACCGCGTTGCACTGACAGAACAAATACTAAAGGAGACATCTGTGTGGAGGAATTTTAAAATAGGCTTTGTTGCATTGGAAAGTGTTAACCTCGGTTTGGGAATAAGTGATCCTGGGGATTCTGGCCCAACTTAACAGTGATGACATTCGCCTTTGGCGGGAGGAGTTATACGCAGGGCACATAAAAGGATTATATTTCTGTGTGTTTTTACAAAGAAGTCATTATTCACCGGCATACATATTGATTGACTCTGATCTGTGGCATATGGATCTGCCAGGGACGGGGTTACAGTACAGTTATAGGAGGACAGCAGGTAGGGTGGGGGGTGCAGGGATTTTGGAAAACTCCCAGACTTTGGAGTAAGAGTCGAATAGCAAATAAAATTCCATTAATATATTTCATAAGGAGATAATCCAAAGAAAAATGTCTGCTTTTTGCACTCGATATGAAACACTCCATCATCATATTAGTAGACAGAGATTGTAGAATTGTGTTTAATAATATGCTGCATAATAGATTAATGCATGCTTTGAAGTGTAATATTGTTCTTTAAAAAGACTCTGCGGTTCTTTGTCACTGATTAAGCTAATTGTGTTTGCCTGTAACATGATTCTGTACAAATGAGTGTAAGGAAGAGAGAGGTTAGGTGCCAGAAGATGCATTGTCTTCCTTTAAATGCCCCATTAGGCTTGAGCTAAAGGATTATGAGAGTGCTCGTTAGTTAGGCCGTTCCTCACCGCGACGTGCCATCTCTTATGGGTCTCCCTGCTGTCAGGCTCTCTGAACTGTGCTTAAACAAGGCAAGGGCTTTGTAGGAGAGGACAAATTAAATTATGGAGCACGAAAAAGAAAAGCTCTGTATTTTTTTACATTTCTTTCACTAAGGTTGTCAAATTCAGGAAGACATATTAAGCCACTAAATCATTATTTTCTGTAAATCCCAAATGTTTGTTATTTCTTTGCCAAAGTGTGGCATTGTTGAAGATGCTGACAGAGAGATTTAAACACCTTTTCCTAGTGAAATAGAGACAGTCCCTGGATTTTTACTCTCCTAATTGGGGAGTGACTCACACACAACAACAGTTATGGAGAGGCTGATGTGGGAGAGGATTAGCGTTCATACTGGATCAACCATTGGGCTTAGTGGAATTCCACATGTCACCTGGAGCACCGCAGTAAAGGTGGGAGAGAAGCCGCATTTTTACAGTTCAACAGGCAGCACAGGCTAAACTCTGTTTACCTGTCATGAGAACAACAGTTAAATCCCATTTTAGAATTTCTTCCATCTCAGTAGAAAAGGATTACTGTGGTGTGGAAATCAGCAGACACAGTCGTGAAAATATCATGGTTTTCTGGAAACCAATCCTTTTGAGTCCGGCTATTGTGAGGTGACGTTTTGTAACCACAATTTAGCAGGAGAAAAGTCTGTCCCAGCCATCTCAAGTCTGCAGAGAAGTTTCTATCACATCTTTGCACCATCAGAGGCAGACATTGATCGCTGTCTCAGAGGGAATCCGACTCAATCAATCAGCTGGGTGAGGTGCATCCCAGATCACCCCTTCATCAATAAAGAAGCAGAGCCGCTGATGGTCTGGGGCCGGCTGCTGCTGGCTGCACCTCGTTATGACACAGACGCACAAATGCAAAAGTCATGTTTGGTTTTCATACTTTAGAAATTGAAGCTGTAAGCACCGCGGAAAGAAGTGGGCTCTCGTGTTGACGTGACAACCACCAATTTCCCCCAGCCAAAAGCAAATATTTGACACCTTGATGGGAATTTTGTGTGGTTTCTATGGTGATAAAGGATGAAAAAAAGGAAGCCATGGTCAAGTGGAACTGACCTTCACCCCTGACTGCAGGTGGCTGGTCTTTTTATGAGGTCTTGTGAGTTTGAAGAGTCTCAAAGCTGTAAGAAGAGCCCACATTGGTACGTCCCCTTAAAAAGGACATTTTTGTAGGTTGTGGCAATCAGAATCTGGAAATTGATCCTCTGCAGCTCAACTACAAACATGAATATTTTGATGGATTCCACCCCCGCTGGCATGAGATCAGTAAACAATAAGCTGGAGAAACCGTCTGTCTTTTCCTTTTTATGACCGAACCTGAGAGGACAGCATCCTGCATTCTAACACTAGGTTCACACTGGACGCGGAGGCGCGGCGGCACGGAGTTCACGCAGCATCCTCTCTCCTGCATTTCACACCAGACACGCATTTTTTTGCGACGGCCGACAGACGCTTCTGCTAGAGCTTTTTCTGTTTTTACCATCATGGGTACGATAATACCCTAAAAATATGAGCCCATGTTTCTGCTAAGAAGAAGTAAGTAGTTAGTAGACCTACACTTCTTTAATGTATCTGTTGTTGAGACACAGAGAGAAGTGTGTGTTGTGATCGTATGTTTATTTTCATCTCTACAGTCTGTTTAGATTCAAAAATATAATTGCATTTGTCAACCACAGTGGTTCATTGTGACAAATCGTTTATATTTTGAAAATTAACCAGATTTTCTCATGTTTCTTGATGTAACTTCCTGCCAGAATTGATGTGGAACACCACCGGCTCGCGCACAAAATAGACCGGACGCTGAAACGATCCGCTGCACGGGGAGAGAACTTCCACAGAGGACCGCGGCGCTCCGTGTCTGGTGTGAACCATATCATAGGTTAACAAGGGCGTCGAATGGAAGCGGCCTCCGATCCACGGCGCTTCTTTTTCGCCAAGCCTGCAGTTCAAATTTCCTGGTTTGTTCTGCTTCGCGGTGCTTCTGCGTCCAGTGTAAACCAGGCGTAAGATTAACAACTTGAAATTTAGGGGGACTGGATGACTCATAAAATGTCCTCTTTAAGGACCTGTACATACCTAAACTGATGGTTTAAACCTCCCTCTGTACTAAAGTCAAGTTAATTAAAATGTAAACCTACCTAAGACAATAATAAAAATCTTCAAAAACTATTATTTGCAAAGTTACAGTAAAATAAAGGTCCACAAAAAGTAATTGGTTAAGACTCAAGATAACCAGGAGAATTGGTGCCACAGAAAGAATCAAAGCGACTACAACACACTATTCTTGACTGATAGGTGGTTTGTTTTCTTCACATCGATGGTAATTTTTGTTCAGTAAATAGTTTATTTTCATTTACAGAAATGTCAAGGCAATTCATTAATTAAACACAAAAGTTGAGGAATATATCAACTTTTATTCAACGTAACAAGGCATCTTAAGAGCAGTTAAAAAATGTCAATAATGTGTATTTTCCACCTTTAACTTAGAAGAGTTTCAAATTAGAGCATCAAAAATGGTAGAAAACAGGGTCAATGAAAAAGAATGAAAAACAACAATAAAACTCCTCTGTCATTGATTAAGAGATCATTAATAAAAGATAATCCACCTGACATGTTTTTGTTGGAGAGGGCACTATCATAATCTGGGATGTTTTTGTTTTCAGGTTGTGCTGCAGCCGGCAGCAGAGCTTGCAGAGCTTGCTAGCTCGCTACAGCAGAGCTTGCTAGCTCAATGCAGCAGAATCCCCTGGCTCGCTACAGCGGAACTCAATATAGCGGAAGACCTCTAGCTCGCTACAGCAGAGCTCGCAAGCTTGATACAGCAGAGCTCGCTAGCTTGATACAGCAGAGCTCGCTAGCTTGATACAGCAGAGCTCGCTAGCTTGCCACAAAGGAGCTTGCTAGCTCAATACAGATTATCTTGCTGGCATGCTACAGTGGAGCTCGCTACAGCAGATCTCACTAGCTTGATACAACGGAGCTTGCTATCTTACTACAGATAGGCTCGCTAGCCTGTTTAAGTGGAGCTTACTACAGCGTATCTCGCTAGCTCGATACAGCAGAGCTCCCTACAGCGCAGCACACCAGCACGCTATAATGTCCATCGAGCGGCTGGCTAGCGTGAAGAGCGTCCACTTAAGTCAATGTGGACGAACGCAGCTGGGATCACCGCAGAAACTGCGGACAACCCATTCATGTCATGGCTGCACTCCTTCCTCATCCTCAGTTCGTTGGGAGCTAATCAGGTGATGAGGGACACCTGTTTTATCTCCCTTTATTAGGAGCTGCTGCCCTCCAGTCTCTGTCAGTTTGTCACAAGCCTTCCATGGAGCAACAACCTTGTTCATGTGAACTATTTTGCTGACCTGTGAATCTGTCTTTGAAAAACCCCTACACTGGAACTTTTAAAACCCAGAGTCTTGCCCCAGCACCTTTACCTCCTGCCGTTTCCTTCCTACCTGGACAGCCTGAAGGACTTTCTCCTGCACCACCCTCAACGTCAGCCCTCTGCTGTGCACTCCCTCCATCTCCTCGCTGGCCCCCTCTGTTGATCACCGTTCATGAGTTTTCACCACCAAGTAAGATCTACACCTGTACCTGTCTGATTACAAGTGCCTCTCCTGCCTGTTTTCCTAACACCTCTCCTTCCTTAGTGCCTGAGCGCCCCCTGCTGACTGAAGGCTGTCTCTCCCGAGTTCCTGGTCCTGCCTGAGCCAAATAAACTCTTTAGATACTTACTCCGTGCCTGTGTTTATTGGGGTCCAAATACAAATCCTTTCAATTCAGGGCCCACATTTCTGCCACTTTGAAACCATATGGGGGCCACTTGGCCTCGCTGGCTGGGTAGCTGGGTGAGCTCCAGTAGATCCAAAAGGGATTCAGTGGGTTCGGGAAATTAGTTGATGGATAATTGTTACTTTTGTTTGATTTTTTTTTTTTTTCTTCAATGAAATATAATTTTAAAGGAATTCCTCAAGTTTGGAAGCTGAGGTCATCACGAGGGCTGTTCATCAACTGATACGTTTATTTATTTTGCTTTTCTTCCAAAATTGCTTAAGATTCTTTTTATCTCACATTTCTTTTTGCATTTTTGGGGTTAACTTACTTGATAATGGTGTAAAAGTCATGAAATGTACAAATAAAGCAATGATCTTTCACAGAAAGACGTTTCATAACTTTTTTAAAGAGCCCATTCCATTTGTTTGCTCACAGTTTTGTTTACTCAGGCTAGGTTGAGGTGTAATTAGATTTTAGTCACGTTAATTAAATCTCATTTATGTATGTGACCGTAGAGACCGACCTCTGCTGGTGTCTCACCAAAGTGACAGAAAGCATTAGATCTCATCCTAGCTCTTTATTGAAAATCCGGAGCTGCTGCCAAGGATGAAGAGTAGCTGCATAAACAAACCAGCAGGTTGCAATAACAGGAGCAAGGATGCCATCAATCTGCAGGTTTTATGAAAAGATACTCCTATTGATTGAAGAGAGTTTGAACGATCGCAAAGCAAGTGAAACATCAGCAAAATATTTACAGTCCAAGTCACATTTGTGATGAGAGTTTGTGCTGGACATCAGAAATAAGTTTGTCTCTGATCAGAAATGTAACATGTGAAGAAAATCCTTTAGAAAATGACAAGTTTATTGGACATAA